>NW_012114966.1:4213827-4214208 GCF_000951035.1 Colobus angolensis palliatus | reverse complement strand
TGTCTTGGTTGTGAACCTAGAACACAACAACAACAAAAACAAAAACAAATATAAATATTAGTGGGAGAACTTTGAAATCTGAATAATGTGTAAAATTTCACTGACAGCGATGTAACAGTGTTGGTTTATTAATTATAACATATGTATGGTTAATGTAAGATATTAATATTGGAGAGAACAAGTTGAGGGGTACATGAGAACTCTCTGTATTGTCTTTGCAATTTTTCTATAAGTCTAAAGCTACTTTAAAATAAAAATTTTATTTTAAAAAATATCAACCATCTAAGACATCTCTCGTCCCCTTAATTACCTACTTTCCTACCCTGGGTATGACCCTAAAGCAGCTAATAAATATGGAAGCAAATGGAACAAAAAATAGAA
>NW_012114966.1:4202840-4213323 GCF_000951035.1 Colobus angolensis palliatus | reverse complement strand
AGAGAGAAAGAAAGAAAGAAAGAAAGAAAGAAAGAAAGAAAGAAAGAAAGAAAGAAAGAAAGAAAGAAAGAAAGAAAGAAAGAAAGACTACAATACAAAGAGAAAGTGAGTTGTGCCATCAGTTCTCTGTGAAAGTTTGGAAACATTTATTCAAACTAGATATTGACATCCATTATTTTAATACAGCTTCACAAGAGTATCTGGACAGCTATGAGTATTTCCATTTCATAGCTGAGAAGATTCAGACACAGGAAGGTTAGGTGCTTTGCTTGAGGTGCCCTTGTGTCCTTGTACAAGGATTTCAGCAAACTACAGTGAAAGTGAATTTGTCCTTGGCCCATATCTCACTTATGTAACATAAATGACATAAAATCTCCCATTTCTAACACCTAAGCATTTATTAATTAACAAGTGTAGAAGCCGCCAGATTGTGTTGATCTAAATGACAATGGGCAGGATATATGAGATATACCAGTCAGCAGAGCGTGTTAAACCAATCCATCTTCTAAAGTTTAGGAGTTCATAAACAACGTGCATCCATGTGAACATGATTCCCCAACTCGGCAATCGGAATACTCATGCCCAACTGTTGAGTCAAAATTCTAATCCTTCTTTAGACCGCAACACAAATTCAAGCATTAATTATATATCTTCTTTTCCATCTAGCTTCTCTCCGACAGGCTGCGCTGTACTCTCATAGGTGTGATTTGCCTTCTTTGGGGAGAAGAAGGGTTGTGAATGGATCAAAGAAAAGCCCCCTTTTCTATGGTAAATGCTAATTTTCTAGCCCTACTGGTCTGCAAACTAGCACCTTATCTCCACATTACCCCTGTGCATCTCCAGAAGGGACAAACCTGGTCAACGACTTGCAGATACGATGCCAAAAAAGGAGGTTCACATGCAATTATGGTCACCAACCTTGAAAACTTTCTTCAGGTTGGCCGGGCACAGTGGCTCACGCCTGTAATCCCGGCACTTTGGGAGGCTGAGGCGGGCAGATCACAAAGTCAGGAGAGCGAGACCATCCTGGCTAACACGGTGAAACCCCGTCTCTATTAAAAATACAAACAATTAGCCGGGCGTGGTGGCGGTCGTCGGGAGGCTGAGGCAGGAGAACAGAGTGAACCGGGGAGGCAGAGCTTGCAGTGAGCCGAGATCATGCCACTGCACTCCAGCCTGGGCAAGAGTGTGAGACTCCGTTTCAAAAAAAAAAAAAAGAAAAAAAAAGAAAACTCTTCAGGTTAACTGAAAGTCTAGTTTAACAAGTTTAAAACAAAACAAAACAAAATAAATAAAACGATTTTGAGAATAGGTGCACTTCCTCTATAAAAGAGTTCTGGGCTTTAAATTTAACAATTGTCTGTTTTTTCTTAGGTCTTTTTCTTCTCTCTGAGTTAAACTGTTGTGCTTTTGTTATAATAATTGTCTAGATTCCCATATTATCATCCTCATCATCACATTCAATAATTATAAACTTTTATCAAGTTTTTGCTAAATGCTGTGCAAGATGCTGTACTAAGCAGTGAATTTTCTCTTTCAGTCTTCAAAAAAATACTCCTATAGGACAGGTACTATTGTATTAACTTCATTTTATGGAAGGATAAATCGAGACTGCTACTAGGGAATGGCAGGACTCTGATATAAAGCCTGATTCAGAGTCCATGCTCTAACCACTTGCATAATGTGCTCTCGCAGTTTAGGAGAAAATTGCACGTTCAGTTCCCCACCTTAGCTAGGTTAGATTAGATTTCCTCTTAGGGCCTTTCTAACTTCGATAATAAAATATAAGCTCCATAAAGACATAATTTTGTGATTTTAAAATTTCTTTCCAGTGTTGTGGCCACAGTGCTGGAAAAATGTCTGGCACAGAATAAGCATGCAATACCATTTTATTGAACGAATGCTTAATAACATTCTGTGTACGCAGTAGAATGTACTTAAGAAGCCTGAAGCTTGGAGTCAGAAAAACTTACAGTTAAGGAGTGAATTGCTTGTATGTAAAATACATAACATCCCTGAACCAGGAAAATGAGCATAGCAATTCCTTTCTTACAGGTGATTCTTCAAGACAAATGAGAAAACGTAAGCAAAACATCACAGAACTGGAACATTGAATGAGTTCTTACTGTTGTTGCATGTCATCAGAAGTTTTCTTGCATTACCTATTTCTCTCCTTTCTCACTAGGTTTCTTATTAGAAACCATCTATGTACATTTGAATTTATTCCTTAATCAAGCCTGGCTTACTCAATTATTGGTCAAACCTCATCTATGAATAATTTAGAGACGCTTTTGGATTCTAGTATCATAAACAAAAATACCATCACCAGAATCACCAGTAGAATCTGTCTGAACGCAGATGGTAAGTCAGTGCGATGACTTTGATGGGTGGAGAGAAAAGATGGGTCAACTTTCATTTTAGGTAACAGGGACACGTGCATTCAAGAGAAACAGAAATCATTGGATTGGAGGAAAGAGTTATTGCAACAAAAGAGGCTATTATGGTGGACAACATGTACCTACTGTCAAGTACCTGAGAGAATGGGCTCCTTATTTTTATTCCTCAAAAATGAAGCAGCGTGTGCCAGTTGGAGTTCTCAGTAGAAATATGAGTGTGTTTATGTGTATCTGTTCCAATTCAAGTTTTAGACAAATGAAGAAAAACAGTTTCAGTACAGATCGCAAAACGAGCATCCTCAGAGGAGGGAAAAGAAAGCTGAGGTTTTCCCAAGGATCTTATTTATTGCCAAGTGCATCCAAAACTGTTTGCTTTCTCCTGCTTCATGAATTTTCTGTGTTCTTTTTGGCACCGGCCCAGTAGATCTGGAAACCAATTTCCCCTTGGTCAGGAGTTGGCACTCCAGTTGATCAGTGTAATCCGGGCTGCCCATGACCAGTCTACTCTCAACAGATGTTGCAAAAGACTGTCCAGTTTTGCCATTCTTTCCCTGGCAGCTTTCCTGTTTTGTTTTGTTTTGTTTTGTTTTTCTTCTGAAGTCTGATGTTTCCTTGCAGTACACAATGTCAGTCTAAGGAGCAGATATGTTACAGAGCGAGAGCTATTTTTCTAAGCTGATTCCCCAATACCATTTGCTGATTAAATCCCAGGATGTTCACTGTACAGGCTTTGCACAAAAAGGAGGAACCAGGACGTATTCAAAATAAACTATCATCTGAGAATTGGAAATTACGCATTTACTTTCCATAAAAAATTATTGTGAAAGCATTTGATTTTACAGCCTAAGCTGGTCTGCGATGATATGCAAAACAGAAGACAAAACTTTTTTTTTTTTTTTTTTTTTGAGATGGAGTTTCACTCTTGTTGCACAGGCTGGAGTGCGACTGTGCTATCTTGGCTCACTGCAACCTCCACTTTCCGGGTTCAAGCAATTCTCCTGCCTCAGCCTCCCAAGTAGCTGGGATTACAGGCATGTACCACCATGCCCGGCTAATTTTGTATTTTTGGTAGAGATGGGGTTTCTCTATGTTGGTCAGGCTAGTCTCGAACTCCTGACCTCAGGAGATCCACCTGCCTTGGCCTCCCAAAGTGCTGGGATTACAGGCATGAGTTACTGCACCCAGCCAATATAATTTTTGTATGGTTGAAAATACTGAAATTGTTCTAAACTACCTTTAAAGGCAATTTTGGAAGCACAAAACATACTGGATATGCTACATATTATACAAAAAACACATGGCAGATGACACCACTTTGTCTAAACACTAATTATTTGTCATATTTCTATATTGCCTTTCTTTTCCATTAGTTTAAATAATAGGTTTCTTTTCCAATTGCTTAAATAACAGGTTTAGAAATGACAATATATACTTTCTCTGAAAAACATAGAATGGAGAACATTTTCTACAGATGTTCTGTTTCCACCTGTAAGCATTTTCACAGATACAAGCCAATTTTTAGAAAACATTGAGAAACAATGTCTTTACCATTTCACAGACTAGTCAATAATTTCAGTTTCAATGAACAAGAGGTTGATTTGTGCTATCTTGAGGGAGAAGAGTTTACTGTAAGGATAGACAGGGGCTGGAGTAGAAAGTAGGGGGGGTGGTGAGGGACAGCCTGCTGTCCTGTGTACCCCTCTGGTGCTCCACAGCCTCTGTGATGGCTCTGCTTCTCTCTGCATGACTCCTCCATTTTCTCCCTTTACAGGCTTCATCCTCTCTTCCCTATCCTGGAGCGAAATTATATATGGATTAATCTTATGCATATTCATCTCTAACTGCTTCTCACACACACAGAGAAGTGAGTATAAGATGAGTATCTTGAAACTGTTGTTCTCTCAGTCAGCTTCAGTTTCCAGGTGCCTCACATACTGTGATTATCTAACTGCATTGAGTATAATTCTAGTATTTAAAGATACACATTTTCAATAAAACACGGCCAGCCAACTAACTACTTCCTCTGGTACTTTGCTGAGGAAACAATAATCTTCCCCAAAGCTATTGAAACATCACACTATGTTTGGATTTTTCAGGACACAGTATCCTGGTCCCCAAAGTGGCACCTCTGTAAGGGATTATTAAGGGCAAATTTGACTTCCTGTAATACCAACTGCATTTGGGGACCATCCTTCAAATACACAGTTCCACTGTATATCTTTTAGGCCTTCTTAAAACGTTTGGCTCTGGCACACCCATAGCATCTTTTTGCTTCCATATCACACCTCATCTTCACAGTTTCTCAATTCTAAATTCTGAAGGAGAATCTGATTGGCTTGCCTCCATTTTTATTCCAGAAGATAGATAAGAGTTTACTGACTGGAATACAGATTGCTTGGCCATAGATCAACTGTTTATTCCAGTTTAGTTTTTGGGGGGTGGGGGGCGTAGAAGACAGGAGTGGCTACGACCACCTAGGATCAGGAATTGTACACTGTGGCATTTTCTTTCTTTTTTCTTTTTTCGGTGACTTGGATTTTATCTAGTTTCTTATTGCTGCTATAAAAATGATCACAAATTGATTGGCTTAAAGCAGCAGAACTTTACTACTATACAATGTTGGAAAACAGAAGTCCAAAATTAATCTCTGTAGGTTAAAGTCGTTAAGACTTCAGGGCTGGTCTCTTCTGGAGTCTCCAGGGGACAATCCATTTATTCTCTTTTCCAGCTTCTAGAGGCCACTTTGATTCTTAGATCATCTCATCTTTCTCCATCCTCAAAGCCAGTAGCTTTGCATCTTCAAATCTCTCCCTGCTTTTATAACAACTATGGCTTTTCTACCTCTCACCATTCTACCTCCCTTTTACAGAAGCCCTTGTAATTACATTGCACCACTCAAAAATCCTAAATAGCTTCCTTTCCAACTTGGACCCGGCAGAATGGCTCCCGCAAAGAAGGGTGGCGAGAAGAAAAAGGGCCGTTCTGCCATCAACGAGGTGGTGACCCGAGAATACACCATCAACATTCACAAGCACATCCATGGAGTGGGCTTCAAGAAGCGTGCCCCTCGGGCACTCAAAGAGATTCGGAAATTTGCCATGAAGGAGATGGGAACTCCAGATGTGCGCATCAATACCAGGCTCGACAAAGCTGTCTGGGCCAAAGGAGTAAGGAATGTCCCATACCGAATCCGTGTGCGGCTGTCCAGAAAACGCAATGAGGATGAAGATTCACCAAATAAGCTCTACACTTTGGTTACCTATGTACCTGTTACCACTTTCAAAAATCTACAGACAGTCAATGTGGATGAGAACTAATCGCTGATCGTCAAATACATCAAATAAAGTTACAAAATTGACTTTGTTTTGGTTCTTTTTAGTTGCAATATAATGTGCTTGTATATCCTATCGTAATTATGGGATCATTTGAAGAGCTTTTCCCACATTGATGGCCTGTGTTGCTTTCTCCCCATCTTCTGGGGTTGGATTTGTGAACAGGGTCTAGGCAGGTTTTTAAAGGTGATTTCAAATTGCAACCTAGTTTTAGAACCACTGTTCTGGGTAGTTGGGATACTGAAGGCATATTGTTAATGATTCTACTTGTATGTTTTGCTAATTCAAAGATAAGCATTTTTCCAGAAACCAGGATGTAGAATCCATTTGCCATTGGCATCGTAACATTTTAGGAAACAACTTTAAAATGACATACTATCTGTAGCATCTTAAATTTAATGAAATTAATGTGGCAGTATGTCTTTTAAGTTTCTGCCTGTATCTATATTGAATATAGTTGTCTTCTAAAATAATTGATTTTTGGTGAGATAACCAGATGCATATTTTAACTTATCTGTGATGGCCCTGTTGTACCTGGAGCCAAATATCAGAAGTAAAGTTCCTTAAGGTATCAGTAAAAAAAAAAAAAAAATCCTAAATACTTTCCCTATCTGGAGATCTTTATTCTCATCTGCAAAGCTGCTTTTGTCATTTAAAGTTACATATTCACATGTTCTCAGAATTAGGAGGTAGATATCTTTATGGAGTTATTATTCTGTCTATCAAACTGACCAATAACATATGTGCTTAAGTTATGGCAGTGGTATTAATCCGTACACCAAGGCTCCTAAGAAGACAAACTTTCCCTTTTTACTCAAGACTGTACCAGTTTTATCACCAAAGTCCAGTGTGTTTCTATACCTGCTGTTCTATTCAGATTGGGACAGTTAGACTACGGCATTTTTTATGAAAACCTGTATGGAAGGCACATATGATACCAACCACAATATTTCAGTTTTTATAAGTTTTTGTTTGTTTGTTTTTTGTTTTTTGCTTTTTTTTTTTTTTTTTTTGAGACGGAGTCTCACTCTGTCGCCCAGGCTGGAGTGCAGTGGCGCGATCTCGGCTCACTGCAAGCTCCGCTCCCCAGGTTCATGCCATTCTCCTGCCTCAGCCTCTGAGTAGCTGAGACTACAGGCGCCCGCCACCATGCCCGGCTAATTTTCTGTATTTTTAGTAGAGACGGGGTTTCACCGTGTGAGCCAGGACGGTCTCACTCTCCTGACCTCGTGATCTGCCCGCCTCGGCCTCCCAAAGTGCTGGGATTACAGGCGTGAGCCACCGCGCCCGGCCAGTAAGTATTTATTTTTCAGAAAAGTAAGCAGCTCAAATTTTCATGTTCAATGGTTTCGTGTCTTTGGCTTCTAAGTGGAAAAAGCAGCTCAGGAAAAGAGTAAAGTGGACTTCATGATTAAGTGCAAATTTGTTCATAAAATAATTATTTACAAACAGATATGAATTCGATGCTTGGGGAAATTGGGACTACGGAGATATGACTTCTAGCTGGGAAGAATTTACATGGGAAGTAATGATTGTGCTAGATTTTGAAAATAAGTAGAAATCATTCTCAAGAAGTTACAGGAAAAGGAGATTCCAGGCTAAGGCAGTACTGAGAATAGTTAATACTGAAGCAGTGAGTGGGTAAAAGAGGGCTAAGTGAAATGAATTGGGGTTAAAGGGTATAACATTTTGGAAGCCAGAAAAGACAAGGTGTTTATGCCTTATTAAACAAGTCATGGAAAGTCCAGAGCAGAGAACTGGTGAGATCAGAACATGCTCCATGGTGATAAATCTGGAAGGAATGAGAAAGACAAGCTTGCAAGTGCAGAAACCAGAGGTGGACAAACAAGTTAAGGCCCTATTACAATTTTACTTCTGTATTAGTCCGTCCTCACGCTGCTATAACAACATACCAGAGACTGCGTATTTACAAATAAAAGAGGTTTAATCGGCTCACAGTTCTACAGGTTAGGGAGGCCTCAGGAAACTTACAATCACGGTGGAAGGCAAAGGGAAGCAGGCACATTTTCATGTGGTGGAGGAAGAGAGAGAGTGAATGGGGAAGTGTTACATGCTTTCAAATAACCCGATGTCATGAGAACTGTATCATGAGACGGCACTAGGGGGATGATGGTAAATCATTAGAAATCATCCCCATGATCCAATCACCTCCCACCAGGGCCCACCTCCAACAATGGGAATTACAATTCAACATGGGTGAGGACATAGAGCCAAACCATATCACTTTCTAAGCAATCTATCCAAAAGAAACATAAGCACAACTATACAAAAAATATTTACCACAAAGTGATAAAATATCTTAAATGTCTATTAACAGGGGAATTTTTAACTACATAATTATTCATCTGTGCAGTAGAATACTATATGGCTATTTAAAAGAATGAGGTATTTGTATATAAGAAGAGATATCTCTAATATCTTCCTAAGTAAAAAGAAGAAAGTTGCAAACAAACTTTACAGTGTCATCACAATTTTACTAAAAAACAATAAAGGATACTATTGCGTAGAGTGAGGATAGAGTTTGATGCTCTGGAGTTAAACAGGCAAGGTCAGAATTCTGGTTTAGCTACTTATTAGATAGTATAACAAGGATAATAAGAGTACTGTATATACTTTACAGAGATTTCACAAAACAGTTATTTGAAGTACTTAACAAATTGCTGGCACATATTAATTGTTATATAAATATTAGCTAATATTTTCATATGATGGAGATATTGATATTTACATGTTATATTGACAGATGAAGGACATATATTTTATGGGCATAGTAAAATCAGAAAATAAACATTGCTAATGATTACAACCGTTGAGCAGGGAGATTGATGGAAAGGAAATGTTCCATTTTTACTTTGTGCATTTTTGTTTGATTTGAATTTTTTTTAACAAAAGGCATCCATTAGCCTTTAATTAAAAAGGAGTTGAATACTGTTTTGGAGAAAATAGGTTATATGATCTGAACTTGAACTTTAATGGGAGAGAAAAATGATAGATAAGAGAAGTATCTATAAAGCTGACACAAGAGAAAGCACTTGTCCACTGGCTGGACACTAAGGACAAAGAAGGGGAAGACATTAAAGTTGGCATGGGCAGTTTGAGTCTTGATGACTAATAAAACAGCTCATACTCCTAACAGCAAAAAAGGAGGAAGAGTTTGGAAGCAAAGGTACATCAGTTTTGTACTTTAGTGATTAATGATAATGTATTGATTATATAGCCATTTCACTCTCTTTGACTGAATTGATACAATTTTCACTCCTTAACTGATGAGAAACCTGGAGTAGAAGAGGGAATAGTTTTTAAGGTTAGTCTTTCATACTGCGAATCTTTTGTTTACCTATAAATATTTTAAAGAGTCTAAAATTTGATGTTGACTAAGTACAAATTATTTTTCTAATTTCAAAGCTTTCAAGTTGTCATATAGGTCATCTTGATTCACATTCTTGGTTCTATTAAGTGAAGATGATTTTTCAAGCCCCAAATATTGAGAGTGGTTTCTGTGTTCATCAAGTCAACATGTTATCAAACGTCTAGATGTTTAAAAGAAGATACTGTCAATTAGCCAGATGTTTCTAACCATTCAGTTATTTGGCATTGTGTGTACAGCTGGTTCCAGAAACATCTAATTGATTGATAGAGTTTTCTATTTTATATCCACATGCTGAGGATCAGATAAAGACATCTACCTTCACTTTAACATTTTACTAGTTCAATACCTATAATCAAACAAATAAGAGCTAAAGTTTCCAATCAAACAATGCAAGGCTGATTATAAGTAATCACAGATGCTACCTGAAGCCTGTTAACTAAAATCAGATCTAGTGAATAGATTCTTCTAGACATAAACAAATAAGGAATCTAATTATCACGTGTTTTTTAAATATTGCTGTCATTATAGTTTTACCTTCTGCAAGTCCACATCAGAATCTGAATCTTACTTATGAAGTCAGCTCTTGACATTGCAAGTGGTAGTAAAAATTTTTGCAACCATTTTAGACTCCAGAATCTGAAGCCTAAATGTGTTCATGCAATATCAGAGCTCCATAGATTATCTAATAATGCCATGAGGCTTTGCATAGGCAAGCTGATTTGTTGAGAAAGATATTAATGTTCAAGGATTATTAGATCATTCATAAATTAAATATTTTGAAATGTGCCCAGCATGTACTTTGTATAAAGCTATAATGTAATGTGCTATAGGTATGGTGCTATAGTTAGTGCACTGGAGAAAACTACAAGTTGAGCTATAAGCCTCTATCCTTTCCACTGTTGTGGATTATAATGCAGTTGACCTATGGAGCTGTAGTTCTATACACTGAAGTGAATTATATGTTTGAGCTGTGAAACCTAGACTTTACAATGAAGTAGATTAGCATACAGTTGGCATACAGAGTAACAATCCTTACACTAGAGTAGACTACAATTCAGTTGACCTATAGAGCTAGTTCTTACACTGTAGTACATGATAATGTAGGTAAAAGAATTTGACATTATGTGAGAAAATGTAAGCAAGGCTTGCAAATGTATAGTATGATCCATGTATAAGAACTGAACAACCTGTAATTCCAGCACTTTGTGAGGCTGAGGAGGGCAGACCACAAGGTCAAGAGATTGAGACCATCTTGGCCAACACAGTGAAACTCCATCTCTCCTAAAAAAAACAAAAATTAGCTGGGTGTGGTGGTGTGTGCCTGTAGTCCCAGCTACTTGGGAGGCTGAGGCAGGAGGATCGCT
>NW_012114966.1:4116202-4202527 GCF_000951035.1 Colobus angolensis palliatus | reverse complement strand
AGAGGGAGGGAGGGAGGGAGGGAAGGAAAAAGGGAAGGAAGGAGGGAAGGAAGGAAAAAGGGAAGGGAAGGGAAGGAAGGGAAGGAAAGGAAGGAAAGGAAAGAAAGGAAGGAAAAGAGGGGAACAAATACCAAGTAAGTTGGAATTCTATCAACTCAGATTGGAAAGGTGGAAAGGTGGGAGGATAGATTAAGATTGAATTAGTGGCAAGGTATAAAGGAAGAAAGGCTTTTAGAAGATGAACTACTACCTAAATCTCAAGGGAGGTTTTCACCTCTGTCTTCTAGCTGTGGTATGAATGGAACACTAGCAATGGAATTTACTTTATAGATGAAGCAATTCTAGGTGCCCTGCTCATGGTTCACCTACACACTGCACACTTATTGATAAATCAAAACACATAAAGCATGCACAGTAGCCCCTGTCCTCTATGTACTTTCACTCCACTGCTATTCTTGGGTCCCTAGATTTCAGTTTCTCAGTGTTTAAAGTTCGAAACTAATTTTTGTCAATATAACAATGGTGTCTTTTTAGATGTCTGTTGTTATAACTGTCTTAGATAGTTCAGCCTGAATAGGACAACCACAAGAACCATTGCATTAGTAGGTTCAAACAATGGAGGATCACCCCTGCCTCAGTATTCTGACTGGTGGGAGGGCTACTGTTAGCATTAAATTTAAATTCCTGTGGGCACTACCTGCAGTTACAATAAAGTCAGCCTCTAGAAAGCAGGAGCATCTGAATAAACTTAAGTTTAATTCATTCCTGGAGATCTGTGCTGCCTGGTCTAGTCACACCAAGAAAATTGGGAGCGGCTAAAGGAGCACTGAGCCAACACCCTCCTCATACTGGGCACAGTAGGGAAGACAGATTATTAGCAGCATGAATATACCCCAGAAGAGCAGAAAGCAGTCATCTTGCATGGAGTGACTATGACAATGCATTAAGCAGATCTTCTATCCAAATATTCACTGTTTTGTGTGAGGCACAGACACACTTCAGAGATTAGAATATTTTCCAGTGTCTACAGTTACAGGTTAGTGAACATGTTTCATCCTCTACAAACTGCTAAACTGGAGAATAAAGAATTATTTTTTCATTGTGAATACTCCCCTTCTGAACTTGTGGGACAACCTTCTCTAAAGCTACCTTAGACAGTAGAATATCTTATCTCTGAATGTTTGCTTAATTAAGTTTGACACAACCTCAAAAATCCCAAGGGTAAAGATAAACACAGAAGAATGGAGTAATACTGCAGGGGGTATATTCAGCTACTGACAAGAGAATAGAGGTGTGAAAATAAAAATCACTAAGAGGGCTGAGCTTTCAGCTTGTGCTAGGCACTGTAATAATGCTTTACATAAAGCACATCATTCAGTCCTTAAAATAATGCTGCAGTGTAAGTCCTATTTTCAACTCCCCTGTTACAGTCGAAAAGAAAAAAAAAAACATGTTCAGCGAGTATAACCAATTTACCTAAGGTCACACAAAATGTTGGTTTTGTACCATGTCAGTTTAGCTATCTTGGAATTATATTTCTCAGAATTCCTTTCCATCTATGGCTCCTGGTTAAGGTTTTTCATAAGACACACTTCTATTATTTTGAAGACAAAGTGAATCAGCTGCTATTTTACTTTGGAGGTCCCTATTGATTGGAAGAAATGCAAAGCGTTTATTCTAGCTTTTCCCAATCTTAGTCCAGGTCTTCCCCCTGACTGGGATCCAGCAGTAACTCCAGGCCTACAATTAGATGCTTCACTGAAATTTCACTGTAGCAATACCTGTAGAGTCAGTAACCATTTATAGACTTCTTCTTCTTCACAGTTCTACTCCAATAGCTGAATATGCTTAGCTTCTTTCAGTCTCCAAATCATCTATCTGCCCCACACTGGTTCATCTATGCAAACGATGTTTCTCTGATCTATGTTGGACCTTTTCTTCCCCATATTCACCTACAGTTAGATAAAGTATACTTCCTACTCCCTAATATTCACAGTGGTTCTGTGTTCCTAATTAGCCATAGCTGATATAGAGAGAGAGTTAGCAAGTGATGGAGCCAGGGTTCTAATAAGGAGACATAGGGTTGGGCTCCAGAATCATTCACTATTAGGTATCATACAGCAATCTAAGGCACTATTAGGAATTATTTTTTAGAATTGTTCTGTATTTTACTGATAAAATAAGAAAAATATTTGTAGGAGGTTTCTCCCATGCATATCTAACTATATACCAAATAGAATACATTATTTGCAAACCCAAATTTACAAGCTATTATTAGCTTCAATTAATATCCTATGCCTTGCTGATAATTCTAACATTGAAATTTTAAAGAGAAAAAAATGCAAATTCTTTAGCTTGAGGTATTCCTAAAAGATGATATTCAGACACAAGTTGAATACATGATCTCTACAATAATAAGCATAGTGAAGGATTGTCAGGGCAAACAATATCATGTTGTCTCGCTTTTCAGAATTCCCTTCTTTAATTGTCTGATGCAGTCCACTTTTGTTAAACATTCTGTTTAGATTGGCTGCACCAGTGAAATCAAGAAAACTATTACACTAGATTATATGCTAATAATTATGCAAATATTCCCTCAACCAAATAATGAAATTCTTGTAAAGATTTAGGATAGAACTATTATAAAATGCAAAGAAAATTAAGATCATTTAACTTCAAGATAGTATAGCAATATTTTATATCATTCAAATAACCGACCTGGAATTTCATGCTACAAAATAGAAGATGCTATTAGTCATATATTAACAATGAAATAAAAAAGACAGAATAAACATTGTGGCAATCCATAAAATATACATATAATAATGAAAGGCTTTGACATATGAAACTGTTACAGGACATAGATAACTGAATTATGAGATTCTTGAGTGCAGGTACCCATTCTATGTCTGTATCCACAGATATATGGTAAATATTTTATAAATGTTTGATAAACAAATTAATGGGATTTTAAATAAAGAGTTTGTAATATGTGGAACACAAGAGACAATTAAGGTGCAAAGCTATACTTCATTATATAAATTAGATAGAGCCTTAGTGATATTTGAGTTATAGGAAGTAAGAATATGATCATGAGTAAAAAAGGATTTAAACTTTAGTTTAAAAGGCCTGGATTCAAATCCTAGCACCACAACTTACTATATGTAAGATTTCAGACAAATTAAAATGTCTTTACTTCATCATTTGTAAAATGAGAAAATAGTACCTATGTTGATTATCTGTTGCTATATAACAGATAATTGCAAAACCTAGTTGCTTTAAATGATAGTAATTTTTTTTATTTCTAACAGTTTTTGTGGGTCATGAGAACAGCCTGACTGTGTGGTTTGGTCCAGGGTGTGCTTATAAAATTGTAGTGAGATGCAAACTGAGGCTACAGTTGTTTAAAGCGGGATAGGGGCTGGAGAACCTGCTTCCAAGATGAGTCATTCACATGCCCCAGAAGTTGGTGCTGGCTATTGGCTGGAAGCTTTAGCTCCTCCCAACATGATCTCTTGTAAGGCTGCTTATGACATTATTGGTAGCTTCCCTGGAGTGAATAGTTCAAAAACCAAGGCAGAAGTTATAATGCCTTTTTATACCCAGCTTTATAAATCACATGCCATCAGTTCTACCATATTCCATTGCACACACACCAACACTGATTCAATGTGCCAAGGCATTACAGAGGGTATGAACATCAGGAGGTGAGGTCCAGAGGGAGCCATCAAAGAGGCCAGCTACCACAGTACTTAATAGGGTTATTGTCAAGATGAATGAGATTCCATATGTAAAGTTCCTGGTTCAAGTAAATGCTCAGTAAATGGAATTGTCATTATTATCATCATTAAGTAAAACATCTGTAAGCAAGTCTTAACTTGATTTGGCATGGGTAATGACTAAAAATAATGAAGGGAACTCAAATGAGCTGTTCAATAACATCATCAGTTTTAGAACTAAGATGGAATGTATGTACCATAACCTTTAGATAATGCAAAATGATACCCTCTTTGATCAAGACAGCTTCAATTACTGGTTGTTTTATGTCCATCAATAAAAGCGGGGGGAAATGTAATCTGGCTTGAAAGAGTAAGACATTTCCTGAAAGATGTAAAGATTGGCATTTGAATACACAAGTAATTCTGTATAATTCCCTGAGTCTGGAGCACAGCTTTGCAAAATTATCATTTGTGTGTTCAGCCATGGAAAAAATTACTAAGTTGTCCAAGTTTGTCATTAGCAGTTCCCTCTTTATTTGTTTTCTTAAGATTAGCCTTCTAGCCAAACTTAGAAAATGCTTTCAGTGAGTCTTCATCAGACCTTGGTGTTTTATCTATAAAACCAGAATATGGAAAACTAAAGTAGCACTTCACAAAGAGCATCCCATAGCCCTGAGAGAGACTCAGAAAAGTGTTCTGTGGTAAAAGAAGTTTATCAAACATTTCATTCTATATGCTCAATTTGAATATTCAAAAATAATACTCATATATTCAAATTCAAATAATGAACAGTAGAGATACTTTGTTAACTTTATTTATCCCAGTCTTTCCCAAAACTGCTTCACAAGAGAAGTCTTTTTAATCAATCAACACTGTTTAACAACCTGTGAAAGTAACATTCTTCGTCACATAGCTTGTGAATATTTCAAAGAAGATATTCTTCATATTTATTCCCAGACTTAATAGAAGACTCCTATTTTCTAGAGGAGACAAGGAATTTTAACTTGTATTTAGCCATTTCCATGGTTGTTACGTACCTATTAGGTGCCATAAATTCTACAGAAAAAGGTTAAAGAGAATAAACAATGAATCAGACCAGTCCTCTCCCCTGTGAAGATCAAAGTCAAACACAGAGATCAGACATGGACAAGAATATTGACAATCAAAACAGGAAGTCTGTAACACTGAGAGATATTCTTAAAGAAATGTAAGTGATCCAAGAAGAAGCATATTGTGAACAATATGAGAGAAAGATAATCATTTTTTTCTAAAAATTTAATGCTTAAGTGATCACAATTTTTAGAAATTTAACCAATAAAAAAACATTAAAAAATGTTTTTCACTTACATTCCCAACTCGAGTTAAGAAATGTTGCTACCCATTGCCCATTCAGACATATATTTTGTTTAGAGTAGTTTATTCATTTTGAAGAGGGTGAATACCAGATACTTACTGTGCAAGTTTCTTTCTCATATTCCAATTCACACAAGATGTCTCTGTAGGTCATTTGATAGAGATCTAACTCACTCTCTTTGAAGTCATATACTATTTCATACAATGAATATATTGTAATTTATTCTACTTTCCCAGTTTATTGAAATTTGGGTTGTTTCCTATTATTTTCATCTGATAACAAACCATAGATGGAGATATATTATCAATAAGTACGTTTATTACTGTAGATAAACTTCTGCAATTAGAGTATCTATGTCAACAACATGTATTTTTACTTTCACAGATATTTTCAGATTACTCTTTCAACCCCCCAAATTATAGCAATTCACAATTTGATTAGAAGTTAATGAGAAAGCCCATTTCTCCAATCTTGTTACCATGTGATATTATCCTCTTTAGACCCATGATAGTTAATAAAAAGGTATTTCATTGTTATGGGCTGAATTGTGATCCAACCCCCTAAATTTATATGTTGAAGTCATAATTTCAGAATGTCACTATATTCGGGGATAGAATCGTTAAAGAGGTGATTGAGGTTAAATGAAGTTAAAAAGGTGAGTTCCTAAGCCACTATGCCTGGTGTCCTTATAAGAAGAGAAAGAGACATCGGGGATGTGCGTGCATAGAGAAAATGCCATGTAGGGACACAGCAGGCCTTACATGACACAGGTGGCTCTTTCAAGCTAAGGAAGAGAGACCCCAGGAGAGACCCATTCTGCTGGTACTTTGATCTTAGACTTCTAGCCTTTAGAACTATCAGAAAATAAATTTTTGTTATTTAAGCCACCCAATCTGTGGTATTTTGCTATGCCAACTCTGCAATACTAATATATTCTAATTGTTGATATAATTTGTATTATCTTAACTACTGGTGAGGTTGCTCTGTTGACTCCCAGGAAAATGGAAAAAACTAGATTGTTTCTGTCTATACATATCCAGAATTTTGTATATGTTATTCCCATTACTCAGGGTCTCTTCTTTAAAGATAAATTAATATCTCTTGTAGCTCTCCCATCCATTCATTCATCCATCAGTCTACCTGTGTCGAGAGTCCTTTGTTGAGTTTACCTATGCACAGGCCCTGGGCTAAGCAACAGTTATATCTGGGAGACCGTCAAGCACTGGCCCCACATATAAAAGAACTGTGTGGATGAAGTCGCCCTGAGAAACCAATTGACTTAATTCCAATTTGGAAAAGAAACTGCACAGAACTACTTTATTATTCCTGGAAATCAAGATTTGATTAAAAGTAATCAAAGCATATTGTATCACTTTGTGACTGTCATACCAATAACCCAGCAGAAACCAATTGGCCTTGAAGGTATAAATGATAAAACTGGAGACAAATATTTTTCCTAGTTGCATTGATAATAGCTTATTGGGTACTTCAGTTAATTTATTTTCCAACATATCCATCCTCAATACAACAGTGTCTCATTAAAATAGAATCCACTTTAACCTAGAATTTGGCCTAACTTAGGATTTTTATCTTATCCAATGCAATTTTATTGTTAACATTTCAGGAAGACCTTACTATAAAGTTACCTCTTTTCACCTATACAATGGCCCCACTGCAGAGACAGCATGCAAAGATTATATAGGCTTATCACTAAAAAAGGAATTGATTTCCAAGACACATAGCTAAGCCATAAACATCATACACAAAATAATCTCAAAAACAATAGGCAACTGAGCTAAGGACATTTACACAAGCTAGAGAAAAGGATTTCTGTAAATTCAGCAGAATATCTTCCTGTTTCTGTTAGATCTATTGGAGAGAGAGAATATTCCCTGCAGTAACCCAGAAAATAATGGCTATAAACAAAGAGATAGGGCAGATTGAAATTGTGCTCTGTGGAAATTCATTTAATGACACTTCAAGTTATTTTCAGTAAGTTGGCAAATGTGTGTGTTCAATCAATCCTTAACAGGGGACCTGATCAAATAAGGAAATACCAATTTCTTGACTTTCATTAGTAACTCATGAGAAAGCATTTTAATAGAACATATTACATTCAAGCCTTTGCCTTCCTGACAGACCTTCCTACTGCTTTTTCCTTATGGTAACACTATCAATTAGCACTTGTTGAGCCAGATTCTCCCTGCATCTATGCCACCCCCTGAACAAAAAAATGGGAGAGGGGGATCTGGAATGCTGCCAAGAAGGCAATGGGGTGACCAAACTGATTCCAAAGTAGGGAAGACCTCAGTTACCAGATTGTCAATTGTTCCTGTGGCTGCTTTAATAACTCAAATACGGAATGTTTCAGAAAAGCTCACTTAAATTATGCATTGGAGACATAGCCGATGAAATAAATTTCTGGAGTTCGGCTGCCTGGGTTCAAATTCCAGTTCTACTCCTTACTAGGTGAGTGAAGTTGAATGAATATCTTTTTTTATCAGATATTTTAATTTTATTTAAATGTGGGGTTTTTTTTTAATACTTTAAGTTCTAAGGTACATTTGCAGGTTTGTTACATATGTGTACATGTGCCATGTTGGTGTGCTGCACCCATTAACTCGTCATTTACATTAGGTGTATCTCCTAATGGTATCCCTCCCCCCTCACCCCACCCCATGACAGGCCCTGGTCTGTGATGTTCCCCACCCTGTGTCCAAGTGTTCTCATTGTTCAATTCCCACCTATGAGTGAGAACATGTGGTGTTTGGTTTTATGTCCTTGTGATAGTTTGCTCAGAATGATGGTTTCCAGCTTCATCTATGTCCCTACAAAGGACATGAATCCATACTTTTATATGGCTGCATGGTATTCCATGTTGTGTATGTGCCACATTTTTTCAATCTAGTCTATGATTGATGGACATTTGAGTTGATTCTAAGTCTTTGCTATTGTGAATAGTGTCGCAATAAATATACGTGTGCATGTGTCTTTATAGCAGCATGATTTATAAACCTTTGGGTATATACCCAGTAATGGGATGGCTGGGTCAAATGGTATTTCTAGTTATAGATCCTTGCGGAATCACCACACTGTCTTCCACAGTGGTTGAACTAGTTTATAGCCCCACCAACAGTGTAAAAGTGTTCCTATTTCTCCACATCCTCTCCAGCACCTGTTGTTTCCTGACTTCTTAATGATAACCATTCTAACTGGTGTGAGATGGTGTCTCATTGTGGTTTTGATTTGCATTTCTCTGATAGCCAGTGATGATGAGCATTTTTTCATGTGTCTGTTGGCTGCATAAATGTCTTCTTTTGAGAAGTGTCTGTTCATGTCATTTGCCCACTTTTTGATGGGGTTGTTTGATATTTTTTCTTGTAAATTTGTTTAAGTTCCACCTCACTGTCAATACTGGACAGATGAATGAGGCAGACAGTTAACAAGGATATCCAGGAATTTAACTGAGGTCTGCACCAAGCAGACCTAATAGACATATACAGAACTCTCCACCCCAAATCAACAGAATATACATTCTTCTCAGCACCACATCGCACTTATTCCAACACTGACCACATAGTTGGAAGTAAAGCACTCCTCAGCAAATGTAAAAGAACAGAAATTATAGCAAACTGTCTCTCAGACCGTAGTGCAATCAAAGTAGAACTCAGGATTAAGAAACTCACTCAAAACCACTCAACTACATGGAAACTGAACAACCTGCACCTGAATGACTACTGGGTACATAACGAAATGAAGGCAGAAATAAAGATGTTCTTTGAAATCAGTGAGAACAAAGACACACCATACCAGAATCTCTGGGACACATTTAAAGCAGTGTGTAGAGGGAAACTTATAGTACTAAATGTCCACAAGAGAAAGCAGGAAAGGTCTAAAATTGACACCCTAACATCACAATTAAAAGAACTAGAGAAGCAACAGCAAACACATTCAAAAGCTAGCAGAAGACAAGAAATAACTAAGATCTGAGCAGAACTGAAGGAGATAGAAACACACACAAAAGAAACCCTTCAAAAAAATCAATGAATCCAGGAGCTGGTTTTTTGAAAAGATCGACAAAATTGATAGACCAGTAGAAAGACTAACAAAGAAGAAAAAAGAGAAAAATAAAATAGACACAATAAAAAATGATAAAGGGGATATCACCACCAATCCCACAGAAATACAAACTACCATCAGAGAATACTATAAACACCTCTATGCAAATAAACTAGAAAATCTAGAAGAAATTTATAAATTCCTAAACACATACACCCTTCCAAGACTAAACCAGGAAGAAGTTGAATCCCTGAGTAGACCAATAACAGACTCTGAAATTGAGGCAATAATTAATAGCCTACCAGCCAAAAAAACTACAGGACCAGATGGATTCACAGCCGAATTCTATCATAGGTATAAAGAGGAGCTAGTACCATTCCTTCTGAAACTATTCCAACCCATAGAAAAAGAGGGAATCCTCCCTAACTCATTTTGTGAGGCCAGCATCATCCTGATACCAAAGCCTGGCAGAGACACAAAAAAAAAAAAAAAGAGAGAGAGAATTTTAGACCAATATCCCTGATGAACTTTGATGCAAAATCCTCAATAAAATACTGGCGAACTAAATTCAGCAGCACATCTAAAAGCTTGTCTACCACAATCAAGTTGGCTTCTTCCCTGGGATGCAAAGCTGGTTCAACATACTCAAATCAATAAATGTAATCCACCATATAAACAGAACCAAAGACAAAAATCATATGATTATCTCAACAGAGGCAGAAAAGGCCTTCAACAAAATTCAACAGCCCTTCAGGCTAAAAACTCTCAATAAACTAGGTATTGATGGGACATATCTCAAAATAATAAGATCTATTTATGACAAACCCATGCCAATATCATACTGAATGGGCAAAAATTGGAAGCATTGTCTTTGAAAACTGGCACATGACAGGGATGCCCTCTCTTACCACTCCTATTCAACATAGTGTTGGAAGTTCTGGCCAGGGCAATGAGGCAGCAGAAGGAAATAAAGAGTATTCAATTAGGAAAAGAGGAAATCAAATTATCCCTGTTTGCAGATGACATGATTATATATTTAGAACACCCCATCATCTCAGCCTAAAATCTCCTTAAGTTGATAAGCAACTTCAGCAAAGTCTCAGAATACAAAATCAACGTGCAAAAATCACAAGCATTCCTATACACCAATAACAGACAAACAGAGAGCCAAATCATGAGTGAACTCCCTTTCACAATTGCCTCAAAGAGAATAAAATTTCTAGGAATCCAACTTACAAGGGATGTCAAGGACCTCCTCAAGGAGAACTACAAACCACTGCTCAATGAAATAAAAGAGGACACAAGCAAATGGAAGAACATTCCATGCTCATGGATAGGAAGACTCAGTATCGTGAAAATGCCCATACTGCCCAAAGTAATTTATAGATTCAATGCCATCCCCATCAAGCTACCAATGACTTTCTTCACAGAATTGGAAGAAGCCACTTTAATGTTCATATGGAACCAAAAAAGAACCTGCATTGCCAAGACAATCCTAAGACAAAAGAACAAAGCTGGAGGCATCACGCTACCTGACTTCAAACTATACTACAAGGCTGCAGTTACCAAAACAGCATGGTACTGGTACCTAAACAGAGATATAGACCAATGGAACAGAAAACAGCCCTCAGAAATAATACCACACATCTACAGCCATGTGATCTTTGACAAACCTGACAAAAACAAGAAATGGGGAAAGGATTCCATATTTAATAAATGGTGTTGGGAAAACTGGCTAGCCATAGGTAAAAAGCTGAAACTAGGTCCCTTCCTTACACCTTGTACAAAAATTAATTCAAGATGGATTAAAGACTTAAATGTTAGACCTAAAACCATAAAAACCCCAGAAGAAAACCTAGGCAACACCATTCAGGACATAGGCATGGGCAAGGACTTCATGTCTAAAACACCAAAAGCAGTGGCAACAAAAACCAAAATTGACAAATGGAATCTAATTAAACTAAAGAGCTTCTGCACAGTAAAAGAAACTACCATCAGAGTGAACAGGCAACCCACAGAATGGGGGAAAATTTTTACAATCTACCCATCTGACAAAGGGCTAATATCCAGAATTAATTTCTTAATGCAGAGAGGACTTCTATTTTTCCATCTATAACATGAGAGGTTTTCACATTATCACCTAGGGTTGTTGTGAGAATTATATGAGATAATATGTTATCTGGCATATCAGAGGGGCTCAACAAAGGGAAGATGCTTATAGAAATAGGCCTATTGGAGGTGTGGAGGTGGTGACAGTGGCAGTTATGGTGGAGGCCATTGTGGCAGTGGCAGTCATGGTGGAGGCCATGGTGACAGTGGTGCTAGGAATAATTAGGAGCAAATGTTACTGAATTACTATGACATAGTATTAAATATAATGAAAAGAGTAAAAATTAAATCAGTTAGATGAGGATCCAATGCCGCATTTATTCGACCCTTTAAAAGCACCAAGCATTTTAAATAAGTTGCATAGTCTTCGAGATCCTCAAACATAGCATAGTGGTACTTAGTACCACCCATCTCAGAAGATAATAAACATTCAATAAATTAATTGATCACCTATTATGTACCACATATTGCACACATAATATCTCATTTAATCCTTACTTCAACCCAGCAAAATGTGATCTCCATTTTGTAAATGAGGAAACTGAAGCTCAGCTAGTTTAAGTGACCTTCCCAGGGTCACAGTAGTAGAATATAGAAGAGGCAGGTTTTAAACTAAAGATATTCTGACTTCATTTACATCCTGAACTCCTCCCACCAAGCTGCTACTCACAATCTTTCATCTTTCTAACAGCACCTACTACAGTGCATGGCACATAGTAGATACAAGTTCTCTTCCCTAACCCTGTATCACTATGGGTACATGATTCCATGGAAGACTTAATGAACATTCAGATATGGTCAACACAGCTAAGCTTACCAGGGAAGAATTTTTTGCTGCATGTGGCAGATCTGATTCAAACTATCTTTGTTTTCTACATGTCACTTATTGCAACTTGAAGTTGTTTAAATATTTGTTTAATATTTTTGTCTCCCGTCAAAACTGGAAAACAAACCCACGAACTGAGCCGTTTGTTTCCTGTTCTCAGCTATATCCCTTCCACCCAGCACAGTGCATGACAAACAGTAGATGCTCAATAAATCTTGATTGAATGAGTGAATAGATTCTTTGAAACAGCATTTTTAGACCAACGGCAGTCTTTTTTTTTCAGATAACCTAAATGCAACACTGTAGCTTGACATAATGGGCACTGTACCACAATTTAAAAATTTTTGTTGATCAAAGGCTATGACAGTTACTTAAAATGCTTAGTGCTTTTAAAAGGTTGAATGAATGGGATATTGAATCTTCACTCACCTAACCAACTAAATCTTTACTCTTTTCATTATGTTTAGTGCTATGTTGTAGCATTTCAATAGCCACCCCAACAGAAAATAGTGAGCAAAGTCCTGTAATGTGTTTGTAAAATATTGTCTTAAGTAAAAACCCTCAACCTTGATCATGGCTCTTTCAGAAAAAAGCATACTTTTATCTCCCTAATCTGTTGGAGACTTTTACCTGCCTAACACTGCACAGCAGGCAGTTTCTCACACTCACTTTTTAAGGTCAACAAGAAAGACAGAATTTTGTAAATAAGCCCCACTCTGAATTCACTCATTGTTCTTTCCTATTATTTACATAACTGATAGTCAGTCTTTGGCCTTACAGTGAGAAGACTATTTCTTTATCATCAATAAACCAGAGCTGTGTATTTATAGAGAATATCTAATGTGTGATAGGTACTGTCATTCTGTGGACCTATCTTGACTCCCGGCAGTCAGTTTACTGTGTATTTCACTCAACTTTGATAGAGTGCAAGTAGGTGAGTATTTTCAGATGATTTGTCAATATCAACTGATGTTTTCTTGTCACAGATAAACAGCCTGTGCCATGAATCAATAGCGTGTCAGCAATGCTGTCACGATCCCCCCCTAATGTGTGTGCAGCATATTGACAGCTGATACATTACTGTGAATGTCTGCAAATGTTAAACAGCTTAGCTATTTGTGTGCCGCCAGTCGGTGCCTCTTTACAAAGTAGGACATTTGTTTCAGTGGCGGCCAGGGAACGTGACCGAGGTTGGTTTGCCTGAGTAACAGCAGACAGCTTCATTCCATCGCGTTCCAGCTGTAAATTTCCATTGAACCAATTAGCTGAAATCCATCTAGGCTGTGTGGCTTTGATTACACAGCTGTGCTTGAAACCACACGCTGATCTTTTTGTTCACATCAAAGTTACACAGTATCCTGAACCAGAGCCTTCAAAGTCAGCATTTTGTACAACCCTACTCAGCTGAGGTCATGCAAATCAGCCTAGGATGCCTCCAACTCAGAATTCTGGGTCAGACAGATTTTTCTCTAAAGTCAAGCTGAGTGAAAGATCCCAGGGTTGCCAGCATCACTAGTACAAGCAGAGAAGTCAATGACAGGTGAGTCTATCCTGGAACTTGGATTGGCATTTTCAACAATCTCTATAGCAGACAGTACAGTGTAATAATTTAGAGCATGGGCTTTGAAATTAGACTAATCTTGTTTCTAGTCCTTTCACTCACTACCTATATGATCCTGAGCAAATTGTTTTGTCTCTGCTTCTTTATTTTATAATAGGGATTATAATAATAAAACCTGGTTATTATGAAGACTCAATGAGACACTACATGTAAAATTTGGTCTAGACTCTGACACTAAATATGTTCTTAAAACATGGAAACTTTTATTAGAAAAAAATGAGCAAGATAAAGACATAAGAAGGCAAGATTTTAGTGACCGTGTCTCATTAGGAAGATGGAACTGGTAATGTCACCCTCATATGCAAGTGAATAGCCAAATGTTTATATGGCTTGACTTTATTAGATAAATGCCATCTCCATTTCACTTTGTACACACAGAATTTTTAATGTGCTTTAGGATATCAGTAAGGTAAATAATAAAAACCTATTCAGAATCCTATGCATGAATAGAAATTCATAGCTGATTGACACTTGATATATGGTAAGAATAACATATTCTCTTAATTCAATCTCTAATTATTTTGTTAATATGTACATACACAAAAGAAATCCAAACAAACAATAAACTTTATGTTTGCAAAAGTTTCTGCTCCTTCAATACCAAGCTTTTGCCAAAATTATAAATATATTTTTGAAAGACATGCAAACACATTGTCTTCCTTCTCTTAAGAGAAATATAAAATAAGTAGATTAGGAGGTATTATTGCCTTCCTCAAGTCAGAAAAATGATTTGCCCAAAATTATGTAAACAATATTGCCCTTACTTCCAGGCAAGACCAAGACTGTACCCTGCTCCAGGTTCTACACTTGGAGAGAATTTGTATCACAAACATCCCCAAAATAACACTCAGATCTGGCACAGACAGTGTGACCCCAAATCCTAAATATCTACTCTCCTAACTAAGACTATTCAGGTCAAAGATGCATTTTGCCTCCTTTCTTGCCCTGAATCCTCTAAAATGGCAATTATGTTCAAAAACTGGGAATGTTTAGGGTTGTCTGTTACTGATACTAGAGATAGACACTGTTTTAGAGCAAGGGTAGGATTTGAACAGCAGAAGCTCTTCAATAAAAGAAAAGACAGTAATTGTCAAATCCTTTACCTCAGATAGTATGGAAGTAATATATTTAAAGTGTTGAGGCTCGAAAAATGATACCCCAAAGTACGGCACTTTGGCGTGCTGAGTGCTTTGAACCAAGAGATGCTGAAAAGGCTTCAAAAGCAAAGTCTGCCTCTGACCTTCTCCTCCCCTTCTTTCTCCTGCTCCCCCTTTTCCCCCAAGGCAGGCCAAGGGAACTGAGTCCTCTTCCCCAAGGTGGGTCATAGAAACTAAAAATAGTACTCTAACCTTCCCCTACCTTTCTGTGTGGGAACTGGCCAAAAAGAAATTCTCTGTCTTACCCTTGCCTGATATTAGGTCATAAGACCCTTATACCAGAAGGGGTCTTGCCCTATACCTGGAAGAAAGAAATGCTACTCAGAGGCAAAGAAGAATCCAAACAGCAGGTCTTGTTGGGTTTCGCACTCAGGCTATTACCATTAGGTCATTCCCCTTTGTTCAATCGTATTTCTCCATAGCTCTCCATTCTTTTATAGAATCTGAGCATAAAAATAAAGTTTTCCCTGATTCTTTAGGTCTTCATTTCTGAGGACTTACATGGCAGTAAAACTTTGATTAAGTAAATCATAATGTTGTGTTTTTGTGTCATCTATAACCTGTCTTTTGTTACAGCAGTGTCCCCGTGACCCTTATGATGACTGAGGAAAGGTATCACGCCTTTATTTTCCCTCCCAACACAGCATAACAAAATGTTCTTTCTGCAGAGGGCAGCTATGTTTTTGCTTCCATTTGTTTTCCAATTCATGGCTCCAGAGGCACATATGAGTTTGCAACATGGTGGCTGAGGAGCATCCTGCAAAATATTAAACAATCCATATCACCTTTCAGTTCCCATAGCATGCTACGTAATGATTTCTCCCATGTCAGCCACAAGATGGAATGCTAGAATTGTAAATAGTTTTATTTATATAAAACTATTTAATGAGGTAATCAAATTTTCAAAATATAATTAGAATCAAATGGTTTATTTAAATAACTTTTTAAATAAACTTTTTTTATTTTTAAATACACTTAAATAACTTTAAGTAGACTTTATATGAAACTATTTAATAAGAGGTAATTAAATTTTCAAAATGTAATTCAAATCAAAAGGTTGTTCACTTACCTTATTAAAAGTTGAGGTCCATTATTATTAATTTGAGTTTTCCTTTTTAATCCTCACAATTTTGAATAATTTAGAAAAACCTAACTGTGTGATTACACATGAAAAATATTTTTTGACTTATTACCTTTATTGTAATTTATACTTTTTGAAGAAAATATCATCAAATTGCAGGTATCTTGGATATGATTATAATTTTAACGTTTAGATAGTTACTGTTAATAATACCAAATTATTTGGAAAAATCTTGATTGTAACAGCAATGTTAGTGTTTTGGCTGAAATAAACTAAGAAAAAAATTGAGGGTGGGGATAAGTATAATAATTCATTACTTATACCTGTCTTTATTTTATTACTCTTTTAAACTTTGCTAGCCTATTAACAAAACACCCAGATGTATGCAATAATAATTAAACTCAGTTGTATTTCATGTTCTGAAGACTTTCAGTCATGTAAAAACCAGAGTTTGACATAACTGCCCAGTGATTTCTTCTTGCCTGCTGCCCAAACAGAGCCAAAATCAAGACAGGGCAATTGCAACAGAGAAAATGTTTAATAAGAGACCAGAGTTTTGCTATTCAAATCAGTTTCCTCAAAAATTCCGACACTGGGGTGTTTTAAGGATAATTTGGTGGGGAGGAGGTTAGTGAGTGGGGAGTGCTATCAGTTGGGGTGGAGATGAAATCACAGGTAGTTGAAGGGGGTTCTTCTTGCTGTCTTCTGTCCCTGGGTGAGACTGAAGAGCTGGTTGAGCCAGATTACTCAACTGGTCTGGGGGTGGGGGCCAGCAGGTGCATCAGAATGTGAGGTCTGAAAAATATCTGAATCACCAATCTTAGGTTTTATAATAGTGATCTTATCCCTAGGAGCAATTGAGAAGTTCCAGAATCTTGTGGCCTCTGGCTGCATGACTCCTAAACCATAATTTCTAATCTTGTGACTAATTTGTTAGTCTTTTCAAAGTGATCTGGTTCCCAGGCAAAAAGGGGTTTGTTTTGGGAAAGGACTGTTCTTACCTTTGTTTTTAAGTTAAAGTATAAACTAAATTCCTCTTGTTGTTAGCCAGTAATGAACAATGTGCCCAGTAATGAACAATGGCAGTTTGGAAGTTAAAAGGAAAGATAGAATTAGTAAGATCTCTTTCACTGTCATAATTTTCTCCCTGTTATAGCTTTGCAAAGGCAGTTTCATTTATGCAGTTTGATTTTGTTATTATGAACGTGAAGTTAGGATAATAGAATACATTTTATTTAACCATTTTAAGTTTGACTTATATATAACCTTTAAACATTTAGACATATGGTGTGCTGACTTCGTGTGTGCTCTTTTCCTGAGCTTTGCAAATGTTAGGGCTGGGTCAGAACGCAGTTAGTAATTGCCTGAAAGAGGTCTCAGACCCCTCCTGTGTGAAATCAAGTCCTTGTATTTCTCTTCTCTGTGTCAGGCCTCTTTGCGCTAGGTGCTTTTTGGGTGGTTACACAGGCGAAAGGCACATAGGGGTCAGGCAGAGGTCCAAGGAGTGGCAAATTTGCTCTTAAGCTAGTCCCTCCCCTCCCTCTGCCTGTTAGACAAAGGACAGGGGCAAAGGACTAAAAGCGAGATCCAAGGCATATTGCTTCAATTCCCTTGGCAGTAAATGAAGTCACAGCATGTTCTGGCAAAAGGACCACCTTCCGGCTGGGTACGTTGGCTCACGCCTGTATTCCCAGCACTTTGGGAGGCCGAGGCAGGTGGATCACCTGAGGTCAGGAGTTTGAGACCACTTTGGCCAACATGGTAAAACCCCGTCTCTACTAAAAATACAAAAATTAGCCAGGCATGGTGGTGTGCCCGCCTGTAATCCTGTAATCCCAGTTACTCGGGAGGCTGAGGCAAGAGAATCACTTGAACCCGGGAGGTGGAGGTTGCAGTGAGCCCAGATCACGCCATTGCACTCTGGCCTGGTGACAGAGCAAGACTCGATCAAAAAAAAAAAAAAAAAAAGGACCACCTTCCCCTTCCCCTGAACACACACATGCATGCATTTGTACTTGCACATCTCACCTTCTGAACTATACATTCACACCTTATTTATTTCTTCCTTTAAACCAAGGCAAAATTAACTTGTCCCATTAAATCCAAGTCTTCAACCTCAAGCACAGAAGCCTGCGCTTTTCTTTACCAAGGCTATTGTATCCCCTGCCTTATTGGCAATACACTGCCATCCTCCTGACACAGAACTGAGAGTTAAAACTCCTAGCTTTTAGTCAAGTCCCTGCCCCGTCCTAGCTGTATGACCTTGGGCTAGTTACTAACCTCTATGCACCTGGCTTCTTGCCAAACCTAGAATGCGTATGTAAATATCAAAGAACATGATAGCATGAGAAAGTGAAAGTACTTTGAAAACTATTAAGGTTTATCTAAAGAGGGATCACCCCCACTGGGTCGTCTTCCCTACCCTCAATACAAATGCAAAATAGCTCCCATTTCCCCAGGGATCTGCTCTAGGAAGGGACAGCTAATCTGATAAACACGGGGTTAATGGATGCTAACATATTCATGCATTTGTTGCTGGAAGTAACATTTGCAATTTAACAAGAACCTTCTATGTCTTGACAGGCGGTGCTATTTTAAGGATAGGGCTTGCTGGCAGTCCAACAGGTGTTGGTGGGAACGGTACTGGTGGGAGGAGGCGCTGGTGGGTTGGTTATAGAAGAACTTAAAACCACATGTTGCAAGGGGCTGCCTCTAAGCACAACTAATCCTTCAGAATGTCTCCCACACTTCTGTTTTCCAAAAATTTATGGCTAGCACTGAATTACTCATCCTCCCAGACTGGGACCGTTTACTCTAATAGTTGAGAATCCCAGGAGAGTATTTTGAGAGCCTAATAACCAAGAGAGACTGCAACTTCTGAGCTCTAGCCAGTGGTATTGTTAGCAGTTTCATTTACCCTCCACCTGCCTGTCAGAGGGTAAGCAAGACCCCTGCTTGGTAAATGGGGCACTCAAGGCTGCACAGCCTTGATTTCTGTCTCCAGATCAGAATTTCAGGCCCCAAAGCCTTCCTTGATTCAGCCAGAAAAAAGAAATCAGGGCAGGTTTTTTTTTTTTCCAAAGAAACTTTGTACATTTGTTTTATAATTGGTATCTAATAATGATTGAATTTAATTTCTAAGCAGATATTTTTGCAAATAAAAGGGAATTTGTTTTCAATAGGCATGTCAAAATAATATAATGATAAATAATATTCAGCATTTATCAAATGTCTACTGCTGTTCTTTGGCTGTGTACAGTTAAAAAAAACCAAAACAATTTTTACAGAAAACCCGTGTATCATCTCTTTTTTACAGGTTGAGAAAACAGGATCTGTAGAAAAATGTAAAATGCAGGATACCAGGACACTTAGGTTGAAATCTGGCCCTATGAATTTTTTGCTGTGAGACATTGGGCAGACGACTTAACACTCTGAGGTTCATATGTAATATGGAAATATCAATATCTATTTTATTGGAATATGATAAGAACCAAATGAAAGAAAGTTACTGGGGAAAGTTCTAGAAAACAGTAGATTTATAATAAATGTTTGTTTTCTTCCCCTTTCCTTTGTTTTACAAATAAGGAGAAAAGAGTTCTGGAGTTGTTAAATGACTTGCTGAGTGCCCCAGTGAGTCCTGTGTGTCAGCACAACAACCCAGATTCCCTGATCCTAAGCTTTGTTCTTTCCACCTCTTCTCCCTATCTGTTCCTGCTCAGCATCAATTCAACTGAGTAACTCTTTCTCCCAGGTCCTTCCAATTGGCCTCACAAAGAGCTCGGGTATTTGCCAAAGTACATCTTCGGGATAGTTAACCTATTGGTCTCCTACAAGACTGCCTTGGGTTCTGCTTGTTTCTAATCTTGGCATATCCTAAATGTATGTATGTGCTCTGACACTGCAACACAGTGCCAATCTATGTGAATAATGCAGAATTTTGTGCCATAAATCATGGTGAAATGAACTTAACCACTATCTGCCCTCCATCAAGGAAGCCTCCCCAGAGATGAAGAAAATTTGTCATTTATCTGCATAACTATTTGGAGGCCCCAGCGAAAACTGATCCCCTTAACATAGACACACACACACATACAGCCACACACACATACACACAGTTGCACACACACAATTATCCACTCCATTCTTAATATCAGCCTTAACACTACTGACATTTTGGACTGGATAATTCTTTGTTGTGGGAGTCTTTCTCATGCATTGTTAACTATTTGGCAGCATTCTGGCCTCTACCCATTGGATGCCAGCAGCAACCTTCTCCCCCAGCCATAACAACTACAGTTGTCTCCATACATGGCAAATGTCCCACAGGAAGTAAAGCTGGCTTCGCTTTAAGACCACTGGCTTACATGATTTCAAAGGGCCTCTGAACACTATTTTTTTTAGAGCCCACATCCCTACCCTGAGTCAGTGCATAGCGGGAAATGAATGAGACCTTGTGTCACCAGTTATGTCCTCCTCTTCAGATTTTTTCTTTGGGCTGGCCTGAGACTTGGGGTGGCCCCTAGGACTCAAAGGATGACTCTTGGCTTTTGTATGAGTTAAGCAAGTCCTTGTGGGCCAGGACTTTGATACTTTCAAAGAGAGTCTTCTTATGGAATGACCTCTGTGGTCCTAGTCAATGCCAATTTCCCTCTTTCTTTTTCTCTTTTCTAATTCCCAAACATATAACACAGTAGTAAAATGTGGGAGGCAGTCTGGTGTAGATAGTGAGCCTAAACAACAGTGACTTACTTTCACTTCTTGAATAGAGTTTAGCATATTCCTATATATTCTCTCTCCCCCTTATTTATATATTTATTCCAATGTACTTCCAATATACTTCCATGGCATGAGAAGGAACATTTGTAAAACAATCCAACCAAACAAATAAAAAAAGATGGGATTATCAATACCTCACTTGTGAAATACAACCAAAATAAAAACAAACCCTTCCTGAATAAGCACTAAACTTTAACAGAACTTACCTTTGTGACATGAAATTATAGTGGTCATTTCTTTTCTAATATACACATATTGATCTGGGATTTTTGTTTTAATATGTATACTTTACATGGGACTACAAGAAAAAATAAAGACATTTCTAAAAGAAACAAAAAAGATTAGGGAGGAATATATTAAAATGAAACTAGTGATTGACACTTTCTCCATGTTCCACAATTTCTGCAATGTAAGGTATTATTTTATAATGATTATTTAACTACCTTATTGAAGTGTATTTCTTGAGCACCTATGTCAGAAGTAGAACATTAGTAGCCTTCCAGAAGTCCTCACCCTGCATCCTCCATGACCTTCCAGAGATCCTCACCCTGTATCCTCCATGACTGCCAGACGGCTACTCTTGAATGATAAGCACTATTCTGATTTCTAACGGCATAGCTTAGTTTTTATTTGTTTGAAGACTGCATAGATAGAGCCATCCAAAATGTGTTTATTTTTGTATTTAGTCTACTACTACAAGGGCATTTATAAGTCAAACTATGTTGTACTCAGGAAATGTCAGTTAAACACAACATTTACATTCCTACTTATGTAAAATTAATATATCACACATAGATAATTGCATGTGTCTGTATTAATATATTCTATCATGTTTGGCATTTATTCATGTATTTTGTAGCTAATTTATGTGCTTACAAGGAAATATTTTACCCATATGAATAGTATATGTACAAAAAACGTGGAAAACATAGGATGAAATGTTAATTATGATAATATCTGAATGTTGCAAATATGGTTAACAAGTTTTGGCTAATTTCTGTTTATATCTAACTGGCCAACTCTTAAGTTGAAACTCAGAGTATAACTCCTTCCACCAGTGGGGTGTTTTTTTTCTTTTAGTTGAAATTTTGTTCATTGGGAAACTGTTACCCAACAGATCATGAATTGCCCAAGTTTATACTTTAATGGCAGAGAAAGGTCAAAAACTCTAATAACTTTTTCCATTCATATGGTGCTTTACTCTTTTTCTTAATGGGGAAGAAAGCTTATTCTCAATAAATACATTTGAATAATAAAGAGAAAAAAGTAATTTCAGAATATGATGAAAATCTGCATTTGGGAAGGCATTATCTTCCCAGAGGCCTAATTAGGTTATATCTCCCAAAAGTTCCTCAAGCGACTCTCTGATGATGCCTCTACTATACTTTCATGCTTTATTTCTTACGCTCCCACCTAAAATGATGTTGCACATGGTCTAGAAGCCTTTCTATCCAGGCATCCAGTTTTACTTTTATTTATGATTTCATTGAAATTCTGATTTAGCCAATTTTATCTTTAAATGCAAAGTCAAAGTAAAAGTACTCTTTCCCCATTTTCCACAATTAATATTTTTAGATTCAAGCTTTGTGTCTTACGGATTGAATTTTGAGATCCCATCCAGCAAAATTAACCATTAGTTAGTAAACTGGTGGCTCTCCTGGTTGAGAATTTGCTCTTGGAGCTTATGAGAATGATTGTTGAAATGATTCAGGCCCTCAACCTGGATAAGACAAACTGAACTCTGATTTGATGAAATACAGTATCTCAAGCCTCATGCTCACCCTTCAGCATCAGAGGACAACTTGCGAGCCTGATCTCAAAGGACTCATTTATGTTTTTTACAACTCATATCTTCATTAGCTTTTCTTCCATAAACACACTCTTAACCCAGAATCACAGAATCCTTCCTTTTTCTGGGGTATGCATTCTTTCTATTGTCATTTAAATTTTTTATTTCAATAACCTCTAGGGTACAAGTGGGTTTTGCTTACTTGGATGGACTGTATAGTGGTGAAGTCCGAGATTTTAGTGCACCTCTCACCAAAGTAGTGTATATTGTGACCAATATGTAGTTTTTTACCCCTCACCTCTCCCTTCTGAGTGTCCAAAGTCCATTATATCACTCTATCTGCCTTTGCATACCCACAGCTTAGCTCCCACTTACAAGTGAGAACATATGTATTTGATTTCCTTCACTTAGAATAATGACTTTGCATTCCATCCAAGTAATTGCAAAAGACATTATTTCATTCATTTTATGGCTGAGCAGTATTTCATGGTGGATATATATCACATTTCCTTTATTTACTCATTGGTCAATGGGCACTTACTTTGGTTCCATATTTTTGCAATTGTGAATTGTGTTGTATTAAATATACAGAGGAGGGCATCTTTTTGATATGACTTCTTGTCCTTTGATAGATATCCAGTAGTAGGATTACTGGACTGAATGGTAGATCTACTTTTAGTTTCTTAAGAAATCTCCATGCTGTTTTTCATAGAGGTTGCACTAATTAAGATTCCCACCAGCAGTGCATAAGCATTCCCTTTCACCACATCCATGCCAACACCTATTGTTTTTTGACCTTTTAGTAATAGCCATCTGGCTGGGGTAAGGTGGTATCTTGTAGTTTTGATTAGTGATGTTTAGTGATGTTGAGCATTTTTAAATGTTTGTTCTTCATTTGTATATCTTCTTTGGAGAAACGTCTATTCCTGTTATTTGCCCACTTTTTGATGGGATTTTTTTCTTGTTGATTTGTTTGAGTTCTTTGTAGATTCCCTTGGAGATTCTAGATATTATTTATTTGTCAGATGCATCATTTTCAAACATTTTCTCCCATTCTGTGTGTTGTCTGTTTATTCTGATGATTATTTCTTTTGCTGTACAGAAGTTTTTTAGTTTAATTAGGTCCCATTTATGTATGTTTGGTTTTGTTGCATTTGCTTTTGGGGTCTTAGTTATAAATTATTTGCCTAGACCAATGGGCAGAAGAGGTTTGCCTAGGTTATCTTCTAGAATTTTTATGGCTTCAGATCTTAGATTTAAGTCTTTGATCTATTTTAAGTTAATTTTTGTATAAGGTGAATGATAGTAATCCATTTTCATTCTTCTACAAGTGGGTATCCAGTTTTCCCAGCACCATTTATTAAACAGGGTGTCCTTTAACTTATTTATGTTTTTTAATGCTTTGTCAAAGACCAGTTAGTTTTAAGTATTTAACTTTATTTCTGGGTTGTCCATTCTGTTCAACCTGTCTATGTGTCTACTTTTATACCAAGACCATACTGTTTTGCTAACTATAGCTTTATAGTATAACATAAAGTCAGGTGATGCCTCCAGATTTCTTCTTTTTGGTTAGAATTGCTTTGGCTATTCAGTCTCTTTTTTGGTTCTGTATGAATTTTAGGATTTCTTTTCTAATTCTATGAAGAAATATAATTGCATTTTGATAGGAATTGCCTTGAATCTGTAGATTTCTTTGGGCAGTATGGTCATTTTCCTGATATTGATTCTTCCTATGTATGAGTATAAGATTTCTTTTCATTTGTTTGTGTCATCTGGCTTCTTTCAGCAGTGTTTCTTAGTTCTCCTTGTAGGGATCTTTCACCTCCTTGGTTAGGAATATTCCTGGGTATTTTTTTTTTTTTTTTGTAGCTATTGTAAAAGGGATTGAGTTCTTGATTTGAGGCTCAGGTTGGATGTTGTTGGTGTATAGCAGTGTTACTGATTTGTGTACATTGATTTTGTAACTTGAGTATTAAATTCATTTATCAAATCTCGGAGTCTTTTGGAGGAGGCATTAGGGTTTTTAGGTATGCGGTCGTATCATTGGTAAACAGAGATAGTTTGACTTTCTCTATTCCAATTTGGATGACCTTTATTTCTTTCTCTTGCCTGATTTCTCCTGCTAGGATTTCCAGTACTATGTTGAATAGAAGTGGTGAAAGTGAGCATGTTTGTCTCGTTCCAGTCCTCAGGGGGAATACTTTAAACTTTTCCTCATTCAATATGAAGCTGTGGGTTTGTCATATACGGTTTTTACTATTTTGAGTTATGTTTCTTCTATGCCCAGTTTCTTGAGAGGTTTTATCATAAAGAGATATTAAATTTTGTCAAATGCTTTTTCTGCATCTCTTGGGAAGATTGCGTGTGTGTGTGTGTGTGTGTGTATTTGAGACAGAATCTCATTCTGAAGTGCAGTGGCATAATCATGGCTCACTGCAACTTTGGCTTCCCAGGTTCCATTGATCCTCTCACCTCAGCCTCATGTGTAGCTGGGACCACAGTTGTGCACCAACATGCCGGGCTAATTGTGCTTTTTTCGTTTTTGTTTTTGTTTTGTTGAGGTGAGGTCTCACCATGTTACTCAGGCTACTCTCAAAATCCTGGCTTCAAACAATCCTCCTACTTCAGCCTCCCAAAATACTGGGATTATCAGTGTGAGTCACTACACTTGGCCTTGGTTTTCGTTTTTAATGCTGTTTATGTGAAGTATCACATTTATTGACTTGTGTAAGTTAAATTATCCCTGCATCCCTAAGATAAAACTCACTTGATTATCATGTATTATCTTTTTGATGTGTTGTTGGATTTGGCTAGCTAGTATTATTATGATTTTTTTTTGAGGATTTTCATATCTATGTGCATCAGGGATATTGGTTCATGGTTTTATCTTTTTGTTATGTCTGCTTCTGATTTTGATATGAGGGTGATACTGGCCTCATAAACTGAGTTAAGGAGGATTCTTTCCCTCTCAATCTTTTGGAATAGTTTCAGTAGAATTGGTACCAATTCTGCTTTAAACATCTGGTAGAATTCAGCTGTCAATCCATCTGGCCTTAGGCTTTTTTGTTGTTGTTGGCAATTTTTTATTACTGATTCAATCTCACTGCTTATTACTGGTCTGTTCAGTGTGCCGGTTTCTTCCTGATTTAATCTAGGAGGGTTGTATGTCTCCAGGAATTTATTAATTCCCTCTGGATTTTCTCATTTGTGTGCATAGAGGTGTTCATAGTAGTCTCAAATGATCTTTTGCATTTTTGTGGTGTCTGTTATAATGTCTCCATTTTTATCTCTAATTAAGCGTATTTGAATCTTTCCTTGTCTTTGTTAACCTTGCTAATGGTCTATCAATTTTCTTTCTATTTTCAAAAAATCAACCTTTTGTTTTATTGATCTTTTATTATTGTTTTTCTTTCAAATTCATTTAGTTCTGCCTAGATCTTTGTTATTTCTCTTCTTCTGCTAGCTTTAGATTTGGTTTCTGTTTCTCTAGTTCCTTGAAGTATAAAATTAGCCTGTCAATTTGTGATCTTTCAGATTTTATGATGTAGGCATTTAGTGCTATAAACTCTCAACTTGGCACTGTTCTTGCTGTATCCCAGAGATTTTGATAACTTGTATCACTATTATAATTTATTTCAAAGCATTTTAAAATTTCTATCTTGATCTCATTATTAACTCCCCAAATCACTCAGGATCAGATTGTTTCATTTCCTTATGTTTGTATAATTTTGAGGGTTCCTTTTGGAGTTGATTTGTAATTTTATTCCACTGTGGTCTGAGAATAACCTTGATATGATTTTGATTTTTTTTTAATTTATTGAATCTTGTTTTGTTGCCTATAGCCTATCTTAAGGAAGATTCCATGTGCTGATGAGAATGTATATTCTGCAGTTCTTGGGTAGAATGTTGTGTAAATATCTGTTAGGTCCATTTGTACTAAAGTGTAGTTTATGTCCATTTTTGTTTTGTCAACTTTCTGTCATGGTGCTATTTCTAGTGCTCTCAGTGGAGTGTTGAAGTCCTCCCACCCCATTATTGTGTTGCTGCCTATTTCATTTCTTAGGTCTAGTAGCAATTATTTTATAAATCCAGAAACCCCAGAGTTAGGTGCGTATATATTTAGGATTTTAGTGTCTTTTTGTTGGAGTGATCCGTTTATCATATAATGACCTTCTTGTTTTTTTTTTTTTTTTTTGGTTTGTTTTACTGTTGCTGCTTTAAAGTCTGTTTTATCTGATATGAGAATACCTACAATTGCTTGCTTTTGGTTTCCATTTGTGTGCGATATCTTTTTCCACCTCTTTACCTTGAGTTTGAGTTTATATGAATTTTTACATATTATGTAAGTCTCTTGAAGCTAGCAGATATTTGACTTGTGATTTTTTAATCTATTCTGTCATTGTGTGTCTTTTAAGTGGATCAATAGAGTATTTATGTTCTATGTTAATATTGAGATGTGAAGTGCTGTTCCAGTCATCATGTTTGTTAGATTGTTACCTAGATATTTTGTTTTCTTCGTTGTGTGATTGTTTTATAAGTCTTTTATTGTTTTAGAGTTTTATGCTTTGAAGAGGTTTTATTCTGGCTCACCTTTTGTTTCAAGAATTAGAACTTCTTTTAGCATTTTTGTTAGGGCTGATCTCGTGGTGAGAAATTTCCTCAGCATTTGTTTGTCTGAAAATGACTTTATTTCTCTTTTATTTATGAAACTTAGTTTTGCTGGATACAAAATTCTTGACTGACAATTATTCTCTTTAAGGAAGCTAAAGTAGGACCCCAATCCCTACTGGAGTGTAAGGTTTTTGCTGAGGCCAGTGGTGTTTTTATTGCTCACATGGCAACCTCCACATGACCTAATGCCACGGCCCCACTTAGAAGAATCTACCTTCCATATACCCCTCGTTTCAACCTCTCCTTTTTGCCTCTAAGGATAGCACTATTAATTCTGCCATATTTTATAGGCCAATGTTTCTCAAACTTTAATGTGTATGTGACATGTGTCCTTGGGTTCTGTTAAACCAGATTCTGATTCTGATCCAGTAGGACTGGAAGTGGGAGTGGTTCTGAGACTCTATAGTTCTAGGCTGCCTCTTTATAGAATGGACTTTGAGAAACAAGGCCCATTTTTCTCCCCATTCCCAGAACCTATCTCACTTCAACTCCTTGCCACCTATGTTATGCCTCTTTCATAGGTACTCTGAGAAATTCCAATAAGATAATCAGCGCAGAAACAGAATCAGTGTCAAAGGGAAGGAAATGTCTGGAAGAAAGAAAAAATCATGAGATTGTATCAATGAAGTTGGATCTGTAAGAAATGTACTAAAATTTTGTACCTGTAGGATATAGAATTGTTTTACCTCTTGTCATTTTGCTCTGTTTCTCAGGCTTTAAAAACATATATCCTCAGAGCTCTGCATTTATGTTGAGACTTTCTCCAGCTCTTCCCTTAAGGTTGTTGGCATACATATAGGAATCCTTGAATCTGGGTCTTGTGTACTTTGGAGACCTTTTTCTGTTTGGGTGCTTTCACAGTCTTGGGACTAAAAGGATGGGATTTATATTGCCTGTATGTCATAAAACAGTAAATAATCAATTTTTCCTATTCAAGAAAGAAGGCACCCTTTCCTCTTGAATGCTTTTGTCTTTGGTTGATATTTACTTATTAAAAAAAGAGTACCACAAAATATGGGAAACAGCTGATATTGACATGTTCATATATTCTTTTGGCTAATTTTTAATCTGCTATATTTCCAGCACTGCCTCAAAGCATCATAAATAGCAGTGTAAGATACTCCATAGTTGTACAGACTCACGAGAAGTTATGTTATAGGAAATAACTAAGAGGAAAATGATGCAGTCCTTTCCAAGTCCCCACTTGTTGCTTTAGCTTTCAGAAACTATAGATGAATAAGAATACATGCTGCAAACCTCAAGGTGCCAGAGGACATTGTGAATATCATTGCACTATGAGCATAAAGCCTGGGCTTTGCAAAGGGACCTACAGGTAGTAGCTCCCTAAAGAGTAGATCAAGTTAATTACCATGTTATTCATTTACTCTAGCAGGAAAAAAGCTCTCTTATGCCTCAGGTACACAAACGTGATTGTTATTAACATCTTTTTCCCTCCTCATACTCTCTTACATTTGTTAATGTCAGGTAATGGAGAGACTAGGGCATCCATCTCCTGATTGAAAAAAAAAAAATTGACAGACTATTATGTCTAGGTGTGAAGGGCCACTCTTTCCCAGGAGCAAAGAGAGAAAGAATTATTTGGTGCTAACTCTGTGGCTTCTCTATCTAACTCCAATAAGTTTACTACTTTCTCACCATTTCCAATCCCTTCCCGTCTATCCATGTTAAAGACAAAACAGAAATTCATGCTGGACTTTCTGGAACAAATGGTGCAAGCTCTGGTTAATGCAGAAAATGAGTCATTAAACTGGGGCATGTGTGGAAATTAGCAGGGAAAGGCCTTGGGTGTCCACTTCATCCCCAGGGAGGAAACAGTAAAGGTAGCTCACCCATTTGCAATAGCTTTAGGATCACAGACCACAGTTCACCAGCATTCAACTCACCTTCTCCTTGTCTTTCATTTCCTCCTAGATAGACTTGCTGTTTTCTCTCAAAGACAATCTAAAATGGTCAACATTTGGAAACCACCAAATCCTCCCCACCTCCACCTCTTCCTTCAAATAGGAGACCAGCCAGAACTGAGGTAAAAGTCAGTTGAGAAAGGGACGACAAAATGGTGCAAAAAATATATCTCTTTCAATGTCCTCAGTCACAGACTAGATGAATAAATTGAGGTTTCAAGAAAAGTGTATGGTGGGGAAAAGGGACACTGTTAGATAAAGGATGCTGTGATTTATTAAACATGTTTACCCTGTACTCCAGACACATGAAGAACAAACAGAATTAAAAGAGAGAAAAAGAAATGTACAGAAAAAAGTAGAACATCCAGGGAGGACAGAGAGGAGAAAAGCTTTATTTGTGTCCAAGGTACCTATGTGTCTGTGATTTTGTATCTTGGAGATATCCCATTTAATTGCTGCATATCCATCAGGAAGCAGACAGGCTTGAATAGCATGTTTGATCTCAGATCTAGCCACAGAGGAAGAGCAATACCATTTCAATATACTAGCTATCTTCCAGTTATGTAGGGTGTTTTTGTTTCTTGCTACCCTAAAGACAGGATATATGGTGAGTTAGAAGAAAGAGAAACACAAGTCAAAGACTGAGCTTAGTCCTCAGAATTTCTTTTTGGCGCTTTTATAACATGGTAGCTAAGAATAAGCAAGGGGTTTATGGGGTGTACATGGAGCTCTCTGGCAATCTTAGAATTTGAAAACCCTGCCCTACTGAGCCTTTGTTGCTGACCTATTGATTTTTTTTTAACTCTGCAACATGAGGCTGGCTTCCTTAAGGCTGAAGCTGCTTTGCCTGGCTAAGGGTTTTTATCATCCCTTTATTGAAATGAAGACCTATCATGACCTGTTTCAGTGGCAGTTGCCATTTGGGACAAGACTGATGTGGGCTCTGAATATTTTTTAGTCATAGGAAGGAATGCTGCCTTTAGGTTGAAATTGGAGGGAAGAAGTATTATCTGAGCAGTTGGTATTTTTTCCTATTTCACTGTCCTCATTGCAAAAATTATGATCCTTCTGATCAAGTCCTTTTCAATTTAGTTTGTCAGAAGGACGAGTTTTTGATCAGCGGCTATGTACAAATCTCCCCAAATCTCTCCACAGAGCTCAAGAGGAGTCTTTCTGCTGATCCACTACCACTGTATTCTTGGGCTCCCCATACACCCTTTTCTCCACCCAGGCTCCCAGCAAGTAAAGAGAACCCCCTTATGTCCTCACCACCCACATCGCAGAAGCTTTAGGGAGTATTCTCAGGACCCTTGATTTTTGAGGAAAACTAGCTGCTGTTCTGGGCAGAACAATGGTGACAAATTCCTTCCTGCTGTTCATCCTGTAAATACGCAGCCAGCTTTTTCTTTTAATGTTGGTTCTTTACTTGTCTATATCATTCTGAAACAGTGGAGGCCTAGCCTTTCCCTGTGCCTAAATTTAATGAAGTTTTGGCTCTATTTAGTCAATTTCTAAGGCTTTGGAGGTCATTAACTTCACAATTCTCCATCACAGTTGCTTCCTCTCTCTCAAGTTTTCAGAGGAAAGCCCTCAGCTTTCCACAAAAGAATTAATGGGAAAACTTTCTCTCCAAACCCCTCCATCACTTCGGTCTATCTAAGCATCCATCCCTCTTGTGGACTGAAATTCAGCATGGTACAGCATCCCGGTAGCCACTATTGCTAAGGATCAGCTTATTGAAGCAAAATAGACTCTACCTCTCATTCCTAAGTGATCTCAGTGGTAACAGAGTTTTAAGAAGGATTCCTGTAGACTAGATCCTCGCCTTCTCCTGCTTGGCCTTCTGTACCTTGTGGGACTTTTTACTTTGGGTCCATGCAGTATGCATGGCCTTTGGGTCCATGCAGTATGGATGTTGTGACTTTAGAACAGCTTAAAACGAAGCTGTAACTGTTATCTCACTTACATGAGATAGTTTATGAGAAAGTGTCCTAGCCTGAGTCCACAGATGCAATTCTAGACCAAGAATCATCTCCTCCTCTCTAGATCTTAACTTTCCCCTTCTGTACAAGAAATACAAAGAAGGGAGTAGGTTAAATAAGCATTTCCCAAAGTGTGTTTCTCAAAACCAGAAGAATCTTTGGTGAGACCAGTCTGGGAGATTCTGGGTTAAAGTTTGAAAGTTTTTGTTTTGTTTTGTTTTGTTTTCTGCAAAACTCCCAGGGCTTTAAATATAGTAAAGAGCATTTTAAAAGTGCAAGGTGGAATGTGTAAAGGAGATTACATCTTTCAAACTTTACATTGCCCAATTCCCTCCATTTTTTCAGTGCGTATCATGGGGCAAGTATGCCACCAAAAACACTCACAACAGCAAAAGGATGAATTATTTCTAAAGCTCTCCCAAGCTGTAAAATTATTTTTTGTAGAATTTTCCCTTCTGATTAAAAAACATAATGCTTAGCACTATTAGCAATGTCATAAAATGGTAAAGAGTAAAAAATATATATATTCAGATATTCAGTGTGAAGTTGAATTCCTTTGTTAAATTTGCGTTCTGGAATAATAGTAATAAGAATGGATAAGGGTTATTAAGCACTTATTTAATGTACAAGATACTGTGATAAGTGCTTTATATGGATTATCTAACTCTCACAAGAACCTTGTGATGTATCCATTATTTCTATTTCCTATTTACAGATAAGGAAACTGGTGTTTAAAGAGGTTTGAAAAATAGTACAAAGCCATCCAATTAGCAAGAGACAAAGGCAAGGCCTCCACCTATTACAGTTTAATTCTAACTATATCAAATAACCAACTCATTAAGTCTTCTCCTTTTCTGTACCCCAACTCAGAAAGCTGCCACAACAAACCAGAAGTAAACTAATTGCAATGGTAATTATCTTTCATCTAAATTTCTCGAGTTAGCATGAAATAATGTTGACTCATCAGTCTCTTATGTATACTGGAAATAGATATATATAACAACTAAATGTTACCAAATGATTTATTATGATTGGTGCCAAATTACAATGCATATGAAATGGAGTCATTTATGGAAACACATAAAAATAGTTACCTATTCTGTAATTATATTCACACAAGAATCTGAAATATAGTTTCTGTTCTTCCTTTTAAAATATATCCACAGAATGACTTTTGTAGTTTTCACCATACAATTTTACAATACTGATACTGTACCTGTATCATTTACCATACTATAAGAACTAAACAGAATATGAAAGCAGTTAATAGCAAATTAATTTTTTTATATCCATCAATGAATCCAAAGAAAAGAGTAGTTTGTTTCCATTGGCAGTGAGAATAGATGGTAGCAATTTGCAGTGTAGATATTGCATACATAGATATGCATGTATATATTTATATGTTGCTCAGGGCTGTTCCATCTATAGGCAGTTGCCTTCTGAGTGAACCAATGATTGCCAAAATGATGTGCAATTCCATTGGGACAATTAGTAGTATTATTTTCCATTATGTTTTTCTCGCAACACAAATAGGTAAGAAAGAAATACAGCAGGCTAAGATCTACAGTGTTACATCCCAAGGTAAAAACAGTTACTGAGTTATTAGAGTCACAGTAGTTTATGTATATTTGCTATTCACAGACTGCAGACTTTTTGCTGAATAACCGAGCTGCTGAGAACTGACGACATGTAGACATGCATTCATGTGAGTCCATAATTAATGATGTTTATACTGTAATAAGCACATTCATTTTAACACCAGTCAGTAAACAAATTCCTTTAAAGTTTGAGCTAAATCTGCTATCACAATTACACACAAAAATAACCTGTAAACAATTTGACATTACATTTATGTACAAGTGAACTGTATTGGAAAGGAGAAGAGGTAATTTCATTGGGTGTCACTTGTTATTCATCAATGTGCAACAAACTGACCCAAGTCATCAAGTGCTTGAATGAGGGCAGGAAAAGGTAACATAAGCAAGGCCCCAGTAAGTCACCACTCAGCATTAGTACCAGCAAAATTCAGAATCCTCTATTTGTGGTAACATCACATTCATTGCATCAGAAACAGATGTCATGAGGAGCTTGATAATCCCTGGTCAGATGCATTTGAGATTTCCAGGTAACCTGATCAACAGGGTCTTTAACTTTAAAAGTGTAAAGGGTGGTGCTGATATTATGTAAACACATCAATTTAATTTGGACAAATTATTTTGCTGGTTAGGTTTGACCCAGTGCTCTGGTTTTGAAAGACATGGGGAAGAGGAATTCAACTAAAATTATTAAGTTCCTTCAGCGAACACAAAGATTCCTGATTTTACAGACTAAGCTGGGAGTCATTGCCAATCTCAGGAGTGACTCATTTGAAGCAGATTCTGTTAACAGATTACAGAGGGACTCTCTGAAGTGCAGCTCCCCTAAATTTGTGTGTCTGTGTGTTTTAACTAGAATACCTTTCCAATAATTCATGAATCAATTTTCTTAGGGATAAAAACAGGATAATTAATGAGAGATTTTGACATCTGCCACCCATGATTTACAAAAATACATTAGTTTGTCCATCTCTAAACTAAACAGAATGTTTTAAGACAAGTTCTCCTGATTCAACTTTCTCCTTTGGAATTAAAAATAAATAAATAAAATAAAATGACAGAGGAACATGAAGTTAGGATGATGTAAAACCTCCCCTCTGCTCCAAAATTTTGGGGAGAAAACAATCACTCCTTCAAATGTTCTCAAACCTAATTAGAACATTTCATTGCTTTAAAAAAAAAATGGATTTTCTTTCTTATGTTTTAAGACAGCATCTGCAGAAGGCAGGTGAAAAAAGGATTCAGTGACCATGCTTGATTAGTTTACAAGTGCTTCTGACAGATCTCTGGGAGGAGGGATCTGTGCTAGGACTGTCAGTTGAAGGCATGGGCTTGTGTGCATACAAACTGATCCCAAGGAGCAGCGGGGAATCTCTGTTTGCACAAGTTGACTTTAAATATTTTCCACATTCCCCAATAATATGCAAAGCACATGGCTATGAATGAGTACAAAACTTACTGTATCCTTAAGATGCCCAAAATTCAGTCATTTGGTTGTTATGTCTGTAGAATGCCAAAATAGGTAAGTAAGGTTTTCTTGTATTTGATTTACATTGTTCTTTCTGTGAGCAAGTATTTGGGTACCGTATAAACAGGCTTTAAGGGTTATTTGCAGGAGGCTAAAAATTTGTGATTATTACAATGTGCCCTTGACCGTTAGTATCTATTTACAGTATGCATATTATAAATTATTTACTATAGCTTTAATAATTAAACAGATAATTAGCTGCACCGACAAATCATATAGGGACACAGGAACCCTCGTAAGTTGTAAAGTGAAATTAACCAGGATATAATAAATTAACCAATAGGTAAGTGAAGCACCACTAGGACAATAACCATTGAATTTGTGCTATCATACATCTACATTTTTCTTTTTCTTCTTAAACATTATGACTGTTCATTTGGTAGTGTTTGGGGTTTTTTCTGTTTTTGTTTTTTTTGTTTGTTTGTTTTTGAATGAAGAAGTTTGAAAACATGTAGTTTGAAATTCCAACAAATGGTTTGGATAAGAGAGCCAGTTTTTACAAGTTTGGTGTTTCCTTAAATGCACTCTTTTTGGTTTATTATCCATAGATATTAAATCTAAATATTTTGTTAATGTTCTCGGCACCATAAATAAATATATCCACTTTTAGTGGAAGAGAATTTTGGAAATTAGAACTATATTAGACCATCTAGGAAACCATATATAAATTGTAATAATAATAAGTTCTCCAAACTCAAAATTCCAAAGTTTTAAGCTATGAGCTTTGTTCATGGGTGTATACATATGTATAGCTATATAGATATGTATATATATACATTAAGATAGATGTACACACATATGTACATATATACACATAATTTTACACATAAACACATACAACACACATAAATACCCATACCCCTCACACACACACACACACACTCACACACATGCACGTATTTCAGTGAAGTTTCTTTTCTAAAGCTGCCTCTCTTTTTCCCAACTTATAAGAGTAACAATGAGATGCTGAGGGCAGTTAATCACATTTGGACTTTTGACCTGTCTTGAATAAAAAACTGAGACTGTTTAACAAGCCAAAGGATGAAAATAGCAGAGACATAGATACACTCATATATAAGCACACATAAACATGCTCATACACCTATTTTACTTCTCCTGAAGCTTGCCCTAGTGACCTGTATGCAGCACAGCAAGCAATTGCAGGTGTCATTTTCTCCTGACATGGAAGCCAGCTTATCATGGTGAGTTTCTTAGGATGTCAGTGCTCACCAGATACTTGTTCTACAACATTATTGCCCCCTTGAAAATTTTTGTGGCATAAAGTACAACCTGTAGCAAATCTGCCCTTCCTTTACCTCCTAGGCAGATGCAAGTCTAATGGCATTTGCAATTAAATAAAACTGATGACTTTTAGGAAGGATGTCAGACTGGGATCCCACCTTGTTTAGAATAGGAGAGAGTAGAAACAGGTAAAGTTCAGAGAACAGAGAGAATAGGTTGTATAATGAGATGGTTAAGCCAGCAGCCTTTAGAGTCTAAAAAACTCAGAGGAAAATCTGGCTCTGCCACTTTTTAGCTATGAGCCTTTATGTGCTACTTTATCTTTCTGAGCCTCACTGACCTCATCTGTAAAGAGAGGATAGTGGTAGGGCTTACTTCATTGGATTATGATAGGATTAAATGAGATAAGGCATGAAACGTACTTAGTAGAGTTTTTGGTACATAATAATAAATCTGTAATATATATTATTTATAACTTGATACATAAACCATGATTCTAGAATATTGATCAGAACTACATACAGAAATAATGTTAGTCTAGGATCTGAATGAACTTAATTCAAGTTCTTTATTCCAAATTTGATTGCTTAGACATTATAATGCTCATGACAGTGACCTATATATGGTATGTACCCAACAAATATTTGCTGGATATATGCATAAATGAACAAATAAATGACTGATTTAAACTTTCTGGGTCCTTAGTTTCCTGTGTATAAAATGGAATTAGAATGACCCTATCATTATTCCATCCCTGGGATGTTGGTATGATAAATTAAAAGAAAAATGTCAAATCATATCAGACACAAATGTGCTTTGTGTTCTAATAAAGTCACTACATATAAACTAAACATAAGGCTCAGTAGCCAGGACTTGTGCTTAGACTGTGTCATGTTTGGAAACAAGGACATGGGAGCCCCCGCTGTGTAAGTCTACAAAACATATTTTCCAATAAGATTTTATCATCCTCAGTGAGGGAATATTCAACTCCAAGTAACAAAGTGTATGATAAGCAGTTACAGACAATGAAATCGTTGGCCTGCTCTAAACACTTTCTCCCCCTTACTGGTTTCATTTCTGAGAGCACCTTGTGGTCTACTGTTGATCAGCTTGGGAAACATCTTTAACAGGATCATGTAAACTGAAAGGGATCCCAGAGTGCTTCACAACAAGCACATTTAGCTGTTAAAAGATTGACAACATCACTGAAGTATAATTTTTCTGAAGCAGAAAAACTGAAGTAGAAGACAAGACACATAAACTACAGGCCTTCCTCATCACTGCCAGATCCCTGGAAAAAGTTTCCTATTTCTCTAAATCTCAGCTTTCACATGTGTATAAAGAGATAATTACATGTAACTTCAAATAATTTCCATACATATAATTCCTATACATATTTAAACTGGTTCTGATTTTTATTTTTCTATTTTATCCTATTTCTTGACCTGGAAGACTTCCATATATGGTACAGAAGAAAAAAAAATGCCTTGACAAATTTAAACCCATGCTTAATTTAGAGTTTCTCAAGCTAAGCACTATTGACATTGTGGGCTGGATAACTTTTTGATATGGAGGGCTTTCCAGCACACTGTAGGATATTTAGCAGCATCTCTGGCCTATACCCATTAAGTGTCAGTAGCACCCCTCCAATTATGAAGCAAAAAATATCTCCAGGCATTGCCAAAAGACCTCTGGGATGCAAAATCACCCCTGGTTGAAAACCACGGCCTTAAATGCACATAACCCACATGAATCAAGGAGAGTTTCCTGAAATTTTTCTGTCTCTCACCTAAAGGTATAGATATACCACTGACCACTGGCTGCAATTAAAAAAGACTATTGATGATTAATGTGTATTATATGTCTATTTTAGCTTTCAAAAATACATTCTTTTTTTGAATAAGATGCCACTCTTCACTATGTACATGGATATGAGTTTGAATTTTCCCCAGAAAATAGTGTTGTTTGAATTCCACATGAGGAGACCAGCTTTCCTTAACATTCTCAAGGACTGACATCCACAGTAAAGACAAACTATTGTGCTGAAATAAAAAGCTGTTAAACTATGTAACCAAAGGCTTTTTCCACGCACATTATCCACTGAACTGACATAAACCTAAAAATTACACATGGTCATGTGCACACTCACACATGCACACTGATATAATTTGAAAGCAACTCTCATTACTTTATTAAACATCAGTTCTGCTTCCATTTGTGATGGATGGAGACCACGTCAGCAGGAAGAGAATATAAAGTTATGTTGATTTTTCACTGTGCAAATGCAGGTAAAGTATCTAAAGGTCAATTCTAAAAATAAACTGATAAGATGGAGGAGGTTGCTGGAGACAAGAGACTTAATAAACACTCTGGTTGGCATATAAGTGCTTTTACAAGGCTGATTAACAGGAAGATTACCCCCGCCCTCCTCCAGGACAAGCCCTTGATAGTTGCTAGGCCAGGCACATTTTTCTTTATCCTTTTAAAAGTAAATTTCCTAAATAATGCAAGGATGACAGTCTGGGAACTTAACATTTTTTACCTAATTGGCAACAAAATTTGTTCATAAACAAGAGAAACATTTTTGAACATTAGGAAGCCAGGACAGAAAAGGAATCCCACTTAGGAAGCAGAGGAGAGAGGGCAACAAACTGAATCAAATTTAACCATTTTTGTTTTAATCTTGGCCAGTTTAACATAATTAGTTGCTCATGTTCAACAGTTTCATTAAGCATTCTTCACTTTCCTTTGGCAATAATATTTACTCAAATATTCACTCATGATCGTGACAAGTGTGATCTCTATTTTTATCTTTCTTATAATGTGGGAATTTGGTATGTATCCAGTTATTCTGTTAAATGAATAGAATCAATTGGATCATTGAAACCCGTTTGAATTCACTCTTTCTTGCTTTCTTTCTTTCTTTTTTTTCTTTTTTGGCATTTATTCTCAAACATGAGTTTGGCTTCAAGTTTTTAGTTAATGTCAGGGTTCAGGATCTTCAATTATCTGAGAACTTCATAGTCCTGATTGAGTCAAATTGGACAAATTTAGCAGTTCAATGGCACAGGATTTGTTTGGTAAAAGGTAGCTGAATTCACTAATCATTCCATATTCATTTTGGTTATATTTTATGTGCAGTTAATGGAATCACCTTTGGGGCCATATACATCATTAAATTATGGATCACTTTCAATTTTCTCCTACTCATACCAAGTAAGGGCCTAGAAATAAACAACTCTCCTTGGGAAAGATCATTATTTTTATTTCTTGTTGGGTATCATTAGAATACATATCACTCAGAGATATGCTCCCATCTACCCAGAGCTAAGACTATAATAATGCAGGTTTTCATTTTGGGAAAAAACCCATACACATACACACACAATATGGAGAAAGGGTTATGGTTGACATACAGCAGATGAAATGGCAAAGAATTCATGAAAATCTATTCTGCCCTAGTCTTAGGATGTTTTTCTTTGGGTGTTTTCTCTTAAGATAATGAATAATGCATGCTTTGACTTATTGGTAGTGGGAAGGAAGTTAGAGAAAATGAGGAAATGCTTCTAAGAAGTAAAGGAACTGTTGGTCTCTGCATATTCCCTAAACAGCAGAACTTTTCAAAATAAGGTCTATAGACAATCTTCATCAAAATTATTAAGGAGACTAGCTCAAAATACAAATTTCTTGGCCCTGCTTCAAGTTTCCGAATCAGACTCTTTGAAGATAGGTTGAAGGCATCTGCATTTTTACAAGTGCTACACATGAATTTTATGCATACTGAGTATTAAAAAACACTGTTAAAAAGCTTGCAGTGGAGATCACTGGAAAAAGAATCTCCATTCCAACATATACAGCAAGATGAGAATAACAGGCATTTCAAACAAATAAGCTCTGTGTTTGCATCACAAGGCTGTGATTATTAAAGTTTAAGACTCTATTCTTTCAGCAGTGGTAGAGAGCAATAACCATTTCGTCTGAAACCAGAATGATGAAGGCAATATAAATCAAACCTATTCCAGCAGGTTTCATTTGGTCTAATTTCTCTGCAGATATTAATCATTATACAGTTCTATACAAATGACATGTAACTCCATTGTAACTCAGGATACAGAATGTTCACTCTGGTTCTTTCTCTAGTGTGCTATTTTGACAGTATAAAAGAAAATAAATAAATTGAAAATGTGGGGCATCAAGATTGCAAGACGCCAATAATACCAAGACATTAAAGAGAGAAGTGGCCCATGCTAAACCCGTAACCCAGCATGCAAATTGGCAAAAATGTTTATCTGCCAAAGAGTCACCATAAGGAAAAATGAACTCCCTTCGTTTTTCTTTTGAAAACTGGTGTGTCATTCTTCCTAAAAATTCACAGAAAGAATCTTATTAATTCTAGTAAAGATCATCTAGAAGACTAAGGCTAGTCAAATTCCATGGCATGGTATATAGTGGCAGAAAATACCAGCACTCAAATTCACAGATCCACACTATAGTAGATACAAAGTTGGAAGCCTGGAATTGCAACAAAGGGAAATGTATAAGAATCAAAATTTGGTTCCCATTGTGGGAGCTGGTGTCAAGTAATTTTGCAAAACATCATACATGCCTTCCTTTTGTCTCATTGGAGCATGTTTTGTCTGACACCAACGAAGGATGCTCAGAGAAGAATCTAAAGCCCAGGAAAGCAAAAGTAATCCAGAAGCACAGGAAGTAATGGGGTCCAGAACAAGCAACACACCTGTGCCTATGGATAAAGGTTCCTCTGAATCGAACAAGGCTAACTGAAAAGAGAAAAGTTCCATGTCAGCACCCTTTAATAAATGTGTTCCCCCAAAATGAATTGGTTGGAATAGATACAACTATGAAGGAATAAAGAGCAAAGGGAAAACTTACTATTTGTGCATTGTTTCCCCTTTTATTTTAATTCACCGTGCATGCATATTCAGTAAGATAACTATGCCTATAAATACAAAGGATAACATCAGTGCATATATTGGAAGCCACTTCACTTCATTATTTTTTGACAGCATTTCAGTGCATTTTTTCCTAGCGGGGGAAAGAAAATCACACTACCATATGATCTAGTAGTTTTATATTCCTGTCTTCCCCTTTTCCTGCTGAATGTGGATCAGTTCATTTTTGATAGTGGGTAGAAGGACTTTGTAAATACATTTCTGACTTTAGACGACTCACATACCTTTAGAGAATGATCTTCCCAAGCTCACTGGATTTTAGTGGGATTTCCCAGAAGGCAATCTAAGTTGGGCCTCCATGCATGTGATTCCCCATTCATTGTATCCATTTGATACTACTAATTTCTTTATATTAGCAATTTATGGCCCTTGTCATAACCAATGTTCTAGAAGCAAAGCACATATTTTTTTGTTCAGAATTAAACAAAAAGTTCTAAAAACTATTTTAACTTCAGGGAAACATGCCCGAGTCACAGTGACTACCAGAGTTACTAGAGCATGTACTCTTATAACTCACTTACCCAGAACTCATTTCCAATGTTGCAGGCTACCTGAACCTCACTTGATAACTCCACTCAAACTAGGTACTTTAAGCCTCCTCAGAGCCTTTTACTGGCCAGGCCTATGTTCATCTCTATACCAACACTCACACAAATAAACGCCATGCTATTGTCTTAGTTACTTGAATATTTTACCATGGGATGGGTGCCAGCCGAGAGGTGGCCCCAAATAAAAAATATTGCTGTTATGATTGTTTTAAACAGGTTTTCTATTCTAGCTTTGTTCACTGGGTATATAAGGAATGTCAGAGCAGAGAAAACTGGTGACAGGTCAGAGGTCAGAAGAACACTGCCATTAACACTCCTTTGGCAGTGTTTAATTTCTTGTTTAAAGAATGTAGTAGAAATATTGGGTTGACTATCATCTTAATTCTTTAATTCTTATGAGGCCATATCCTGAAATGGCCTCTCTATCTTGAGGCCATTACAGCCAGGTCTGAAATTTAAGGAAGTTGGAACTTTGGCCATTTTAGTTAGACACCAAAGTCTTTGACAGCACTTCCAGTGACAACACAATTATCATATGACCAAAGTGAGTTTCAGGATATTTTCCCCAAACTCAACTTCTTGACCCATTAAGCTCTATGATTCTTTGCAAGATCTTCTGTTATTAGGATGATGGTATTTTCATGTGCTATCAAGAAACATCGAAAAGAATGAAGACATACTGGTAGGCTTTACAAACAAAGCTATGTTGTAGTTAAGATCAAATATCTGCTAATATATTAATACAGAAAAGAACATCACTTAAATTCATAAATTATAATTCTCTTGACAACTCAGCTCCCAAGATATACTTTCTTTTTCACTTATGTAAAACTTTAAACTCCATTCAAACCTTCAGGACAAGGAAACCTTAGCTGAGCCTGTCATCCAAGTGTGAAGGCGAGAATTACAAAAATTCAGAAAAATATTCATATACTAATCATCACTAAGAACAGAAATCAAGACAGAACCTCTTACATAATACATGTGCATCAATGAAAGATTTCAAAAGGAAGAAATTAGTCATTGTTTTCTTCCTACAGATATCATCCAATTGCCTTTATTACCTGTGATACACATACACACATGCACACACACGCAATAAAACAAATTAAGAGTGCTTGGCACACAATTAATAATTGACAAATCAATTTTTGGTTACCACTGAAATGCATGAGGAATGCTGAAAATAAAAACTGGTCTTTTAACCTTCATGTAGCACAAGTCTATGAAAGAGCTGTTGGTACCTTAGTAAAATACAGAGTTACATGGATGGATGGCTATTAACGGTTTCTTTTTGGCTGTGTCAATACCGGTCAGGATGTAACTGAAAAAGATTGTTTCATTTAGAAATCTGAAACCTTAACTTTGGAGCTTCAGTTACCTTGTTGGGTTGTTACAGACATCATAAAAATGACACAGCTAAACCCTAGCATGGGCACAGCCAAACCCCGAATCCCAAAGGCAAACAAAAAAGGCTACCAGCAAGTAAAAATGTAGCTTCGTAGTTTAAAATTTTTATAAGAAATTATTAGGTTGTATGTGGAATACAACTTTCTCTAAAACAAACAAAAGGCCGGACCCTTATTCGAGTACTGTGTGTTGTTCTTAGTTCCACAACAACACAGGAACACAGAACTTAACGTGGATTACGTGGAAAGACCACACCATTAAACTGTGGGCAGTAAGAACTCTGAAAACATGGAGAGAAAGGTGATAATTTAGTTCAGGGTAGAGAAGGCTGAGTATGGGGTCATTTAGCAGAAAATTTTGCGAATATGAATGTTTGATTTTTTAACACAAAGAATGTTTGACCAGCTCTCGTCATCCTCTCTTAATGCAGACAAAGAGCAAAGCAGTAAAATGGAGCCTGAGGGTATTAATTTCAAAATAAGGAATACAATTTGTTGATGATGAGGGTCATTTGATGTTAGAAAGCGTTGTGAAGAAAGGTTGGGAAATCTTCCCAAAAGAATTTTAAGAAAGAGTCAGAAGCTCATCCATCTGAAATGTTCTAAGAGAGGGCTGCTGGGAGCAGGAGTACAGCCCTTGGGATGTCTAGGCCCTGGCATTGTGTGCGTAGTGTGTATATACATACTTAGTTGTGCTTATGTTGCACAAATACTCATGCATACGGAGTCAATATAAACTGGCACATATAGATTTGAGTGAAAAGTCATATAAATCTGCCATTCCCCCCCTTACCCCATAAACAAAAGGAAAAAGCAAAATTTAAAATTCCAAACTTATGCCATTGGGCCAGATCCTTTTTTACCATACCCTCATTCAAAGGAGGGAGGTAGAAGATGAGAGAAAAAAACCCGGTTTGGGATAAACGATTCCCAAGGCCTCTCAGCTACTTTTATGTAGCTCAGCTACTTTTATGTATAAGCTCTCATTTTATATAAGATACTTAGCACATGGGACCAAGTAAACAAACAAATAACTAAAAAAGATTTTCTTGTACTTCCACATCTAGAAAGAAATCTACCCTGTGGATTTACATGTTAAGGTGAACTAGGTAAAGTAGGCAGTAGTATATCAATGGACTATTGTGTTCTAAGAAATGTGCATCATTAGTTGTATTTTTTCCTTTAAAATATGAATTCCTTTTAGGAGGTTAATTTCAAAATGAAGACTTCTTTTTTTTCTTTTCCCACCCCCAGCCCTCCCTTATAGATGATACTTCCGTAAAAGTTCAGATTGCCAAGGATGTTTTCTCTCGGGAAACCGATCTGGAATTTTGATTTTTAGGAAATCCTGGATACATTTCTCCAGCTCCTCCTCAATTGACAGCTTTTCTTTAACAGCTTTTTTTTTGCTGCTCATGTTCGATTCCCTGGAGCCTGAAGTCAGAGTCCGGAGTAAGTCGCTTTTCCGTCGCATCTCTGACTGTTGGATCAGCTGGACAGGGCCCTTCTTGATGGGACGGTCCAGAGTCTGGATGTTGGTCTGGCGTGTCACGGGACCACAGATGACCGTCTCCTGGGGAGAGCTGGCCTCAGACTGACTGTCGCAGCTAGATGTGGAGAGGTCATTGCAAGACGTGCCACTCTCCCCTTCTTTGTCACCTTTGCCATTCTTGCAGCAGCAATCGCAGTGTGAGGGTGACCATCTGGAAGGCTCACCTGAAAAGAAAGCACAGGACCCAAAGGATTAATGCCAGCCAGGTCAGTTGGAGTAGCAGTATAGCACTTGGATATACACACAAACACACATAAGAGAAGCACCACGGAACCATGCTTTTAGAAAAAGTGGGGTGGTACCCAGGGTGGGCTGCAACAGGAGCACCCAAAAGCCAAGTCCACGAGGGGAGGAAATTAATGATGGCATGCTATATAAGAGGAAATATAGGATAATGCTTGAGCCCATGAGCACAGGAGTCAGAAATACCTAGCTAACATCATTTATTAAGCTTGTCACCTTGGCACATTCCTTAGATTTTCAGAGTCAGTTTCCTCATCTATGGTTTGAGGGTAATAATTTTCCTACTATCTGGAGTTATAGGAAGGAGTTAGATAAGTCAAAGTTCTTAATGCAGTATCTCTCTCACAGTAAACTCTCAATAAAAGCTGGCCGATTTCCCATAGCTGATGGAAAGCTCCAAGTGACAGCAGTCAGGTACGACAGGAGGACGCTATCCAAGCAGAATGACAGTAACCAGGGAAGGGGGACTGACTCTGTGCCTGTCCCTATCTGGGTATCCCTCAGCTCCTTGGTCCTTAACGAAAACTCTGTTAACTCAGTAGTTTCAATTTCAGTCTCCATACAAGGAAACTAAGACCCCAAGAGTTTAAGAAACTTGCCAGAGTTTGTACAATTTGAAAGTGGCAGAGCTGAGATTTGAATACAGATCTTCCAAGGGCCATAACCATACCAATTAACTATTTTATTCAGTATCCTTGTTAGTAAAATCTTTGCTTCTACTTCAAAACAATTTTCAGGTTATAATTTCTCTGAATTTCTTGTTAACCTCTCCTCAGACATATTTGCTTTTTTCTCCTCTCTGAATTATAGTTCTACTTTGTAAGTTCCTCTATTATACCACGTATTACACATGGTTATATATCATATTAGCTACTAGGCCATGAGCTCTTTAATATGAGCATAGTGAAGTATCTGCTGTTGTAATAGAGCAAATACACCAAGGAACAATGCAGAAATTCAATAAAAGGCCATATTATAACTTTTAAGTACCTGGATCTAGCCACACCTGAAGCTAGTCTTGCCAGTGAACTTTTCATTTATATGATAAACTATATTCTGTGTCATTTTTTAAGCCAATGTGAGTCCCTCTTCTCCCATTCTTCTGAGTCTTGATTCATAACACTGCATTTAGCAATTTGAAGGCAAAGCAATGTTGCAGATGCACAGTGGCTCCATGAACCAGAAGAAGAAGAAGAAAAAAAAAGTCCACAATCATGGCACAAAACAACTTCCTAAAAATAAATTACTGCCCCCCACTTCCACCCTCTGAACAGCCACAGTCTTCCTGGAGTCATAAACTTAATACTATTTACTGATCATTTATTACATGCTGGGCACTTCTATAATTCTTTGTACTTAATCCATAAAAATAAAGAGAACAAATTCCTTTATGATATTGAGGACAAGGGTAATGTAGTACCTTTATATAGTTTTAAAGGAGACTCCATTTTGGTTTACACCATATCTTATTCTCATGAATCATAGGTCACATTATATAGGATCTTACTCTATTGCCATTTCTAACACAGTCAAAGTAGAGAAAACTTAGAATGAAAACTATTAGGAAAGTTATGTCCTATCTTCTTGTATAATGCCTGTTCTTTACACACTAAATGATTTAAACATATATACCTACTTATCTCCATACAATTTTTAAAGAGAAAGTAAAACAAAAGTTTCTATAAATCACAACTCCAGAAGTATTCCTAAATTATACCCACTCTTTCAAGTCACTTTCTAAAATGTGACTGAGTAATCATTGTGTTTATAAAGCCGTTAAACTAAATGCAACAATCCAATTAGCCAAAAGGAATCACAATAGCAGTATTGTTCTAGTTATCTCATGCTATTATACATTTTCCATGCAATACAGAAACTGTTCAACATATACCAGCTGGTGACTGAAAATATCAGTAATAGAAAATGGTTTCTGTCTGCCAGCATACATTTTGAGGGCATCATTTTTTACCTTCACTAGGCAGAATCTGCTTCTGCTTCCCCAAACTCGGCAACCCCTATACCAAAATGACTTAACTGAGAAATGGTTCCATCGAATTGCGCTGAAGAAAAGTAATCACATCAAACCAGAGACAATCTGGTTTTAAACCTTTTTGAAAAAGTGCAGAAATTGAATTTAGCTTTTACAAAAAGAAAGAAGAGGGAGAGGGGAAATACAAAAAGGAAGAAGAGAAGAAATACATGCTGGGATACACCTATTACCTTAAAGCAAGATTACAAAATATTTTGGCCATAAACCCTGCTGAACCAGTAGAGAAGCAATTGCTGTGTCTTTTTGTCCAAGAGTCAATCACCTTCCCCATGGTTAAGTCATTTCATTCAATGGACCCAGAAGAAAACTTGAGTCTTCTACAAAGGTTTTGTTTGGGTTTTGTTGTTGTTGTTGTTGTTATTTTTGAGACAGAGTCTTGCTCTATCGCCCAGGTTGGAGTGCAGTGCTGCTATGATCTCAGTTCACTGCAACCTCCACCTCCTAGGTTCAAGCAATTCTCCTGCCTCAGCCTCTTGAGTAGCAGGGACTACAGGCACCTGCCACCAGGCCCAGCTAATTTTTTGGTATGTTCAGTAGAGAGGGGGTTTCACTATGGTCAAGTGTGTCTTGAACTCCTGACCTCAAGTGATCTGCCTGCCTCGGCCTCCCAAAGTGCTGGGATTGTAGGTGTGAGCCACCACACCCAGTCTTCCAAAAGTTATTTTAACAACACAAACACCATCATGTGAAGGATTTCTGTATATTCACGTGGAAAATTGCATGAAGTCCTCACTATGTGCCAAGCCAGGAACCTGGCAATGATGCAGTTATTTCCTCCCTGAACTGCTGGGATGATCATGTATTTAAATGCCATGTGGGATCCTCCTGCTATCAAACAGAAGTATTGCTTTCTACTGGGCACTATCATTATCAAAGGGAAATTGAACAACTTAATTCTAGTGGAGGTTGTCATGCTGCCGTGTTTCAAGATTTTATGAGAACATTTGACTGTTTTACTTGCCATTTATTTTGGCAAGATAATTTATGAGATGGCTTCTGAAGTCTATATATTATATTAAACCAAAAAAGAAAGATAGGATCGGAACGGCCCCATCCAGCTCATCCAATATTACAGGATTAATAGTACTACAGCCCAAAGGTAGTCCTACATGAAGAGTCGTTACGAAGTTTGAAAAACAATCAAACGTGAGAAGATAACCACCCCATATCTTTTCTAGGAGCACTGTCTGCCTCACTACCCTCTTCCCAAGAACCTAATTACAAGCAAAGAGGTTTTAAATCAGAACACAGAAATGACACATGTAAGCTCCAGACCCCTTTGACCTTGCAGTCCCACTGTGATGTGCTTACAAGTCTTGGAAAGTACGGAAAGATCTATGAAAGGTCAGTTCTGTAACACAAAGTATTCTAGAATCCCCCCCAATTATAGCAAATAACGATCTCATAAATACCTTGGTATTTCAAATTGCAACGTATTTTGCTTCCAATTTGCTGAGGTTTCAATACTGGCTGGAATAATTCTCTCCATTTGGGGAGAAAATAGGTTACAATTGATTAGCCAGATGTGGGAAGAAAACCATTTCATTCCAAGAAAAGTCTGATTTATTGATATTAAAAAAGCAGGAAATCTATTGCCTGTTTGGAGAGTTATTATCTAGTTGCTGGTCAGAAAGCCTAATAGCTCTACCTTGTTTTTTAATAAGTCATTGCTGAATTTGTTGAATATGATTCTTGGTGCCTGCTGCATAAGAGCGGCTTGATAAATGTTTGATGAATAATCAATGAATGAGCTGAACACATATGTTGAATTGTATCAAGTTGATAACATGGCAGTGCAGGTCTCAGGCGCCAGAGTCAGGCTTCACAATTTGTCACCTATGAGACCTTACATAAATTAGTTAAACTCTCTGAGCCTCAGTTTACTCATCTGAAGAATAAGGCTGTTAATAGTATTCTCTTCACAGGGCTTTGAAGAAAATTAAATGAGGTAGCTAATGTAAAGGATGTTTCATAATTTGGGGCACAATAAGTATTCCATTTAGTTATACATCTTTGTTCTACTACAATCCTGACACTATTCCATATGAAGGAAACAAGTCAGGGGCTTGCTGTATAATTATAATGTTTCCATCAGTACACTACACAACTAATTCTTAGGTCTAGCTGGAATATCACATTCGTAATGACACTGATGTTACAGCTGGATGCATCAGGAAAATGTGTATTCAGTACTTAGTAATGTCTGCCTCAGCATAGGAATGGTGAGTGAGTGACCACAAGCACATACTGTGTGTGGCACATGGTATGTGAACAGGGGATGTTTCTGGAGAAAAAGGAGTCTTTACAGTGCAATGCTTAAAATTTCACAAATGGATGAGCTCTTCAGGATAAAAATTTACTTGAAAACACATCAAATAAACTCAAATCCAGAATGGGAAAGAATTTGCATTTTGGATTAAACAGGGAGAGGCAGGAAACTCAGTTATATTAAGTCCTTAAAGCCCTAAATCTTCAAGCATTTTACAACTTAGAAAAACTGAGGACTAATCAAGCAAATGGTATGATTAGACTTGGCCCCCTTCCACTATAGACCTCACTGTGTCAGTTCTTACTGATAAAGAAGAACTTAAACAGGAAAGACTACAGAATATTTCTCCTCTATGAAAAATTCAAACTGAGCTGAGTGAAACATGACTTAGCAAACTCACAAAGTGCTTATGCATTTTTAAAAGAGGCAGCTCTGCAATGTACCCACACTTCAAATTTTCCACCTGCTAATGGCTGTGAGCACAATGCACATCATTTACTGCAACAGCTGGGAAAACTGCTTTTCCCTGTCTTCTCTGTCAATGATGTAGGAGCCTGCCAGTCTGGGAGCTAGGTGGCCAGATTTAATTTATCGAGGCTGCTGAAAGGCTTTCTTGGTATCCCAGTTGAAAAGTCAATAATGGCCAAATTGATGTTTTTATAATTCTGCTAACCTTGAAAAAGATATTGCATACTGAGAGATCGGGAACAGGCAGGCTATGAGAGCTTCTGAAAAAAGTTTGTCTTCAAGCTTGACAATCATCGCTTCTTGCTTGCAGTTGACTTTTTTTACTCATGAACAGTTGGCCTTGGAGGGGCCCAGTGGGAGCTTCTGCTGAGAGTGGTTAGTATGGGCAAGAACAGACAGTTAAACTATCCATGCATCCATCAGAGTCAGTCAGGAACACAGGCACCCCACCAGTTACCTGAACAGGGAGAATTTAACATAAGTATTGGTTAGACAGATATGGGAGAAGTGAAAATGCAAACAGGTAGTAGTAAAGAGACAAAGATAGTGGCTACACGAGGTGGTTACCATCCTTAAGTCTAAGGAGACAAGTAAAAGAAGATGCAGTTATTAGAACCTTAAATCTTAGAGGAGGCATTGTGTGGAGGTTGGACCCAGACATCTGAAGAGGGCATGTGGCCTGCTGGTGCTGGTGTCTCTGAAGCAGCCTGGCTCTGGGGATTATAGAGGGGAAAAAAGGGAAACTGGAACCAACTGCTTTTGGAGTAAACAAAAGCTGAGTTGACGCTGATAGGAGCAAGCAAGGAATTCTTCCCATGTTTTAGTGTCTACTTCTAGCACTCCCTATTGACAGAGCCTAACAGAAAGCCAGCTAGGCAAAGGAAAAGTGTAGTTAGTGTGCGTGGTTAACCCAAATCCCAGTCCTGGCATCACAAATAGAGTATAAAGGGATGTGTTTGGCTCTGAGAGACAACACCTTAACAACCAGGACGCTCCCTGCGAGGGACGCAAAAGAAATGAAAGACACTCTTGACCTGCAGGAATGTGTGCTCTACTGCACAAGCTGGGAAATGAAAATTAAAAAAAAAAAAAAAATCACCTCAGTTCAGCTCCTGCCCTGCCAGCCATTTTTTATACTTCAAGGTTTTGTGTGTGATCTTCCCTTTACCAGCCATGCATCTTTCTACTTTCAAGCTAGCCTCAACCTCCTGCCCTTTGCTTTCACAGCACCATAATGTATAAACATGGGTGGGTTTCTAGGTTTATTGGCTTAATGTCTGTTTTCCGCACTAGACCGTAAGGGATGTGCTTGTTTCCTTCTGAATTCCAGAGTATGCTCCAGGGCACACACAGATCAACATGCCAGGGCGTATAGTAGCAGATGCTCATTGAATAGCTGCATGATAAATGAATGGGAGAGGAAGCCTGTTATGTACAGAAAGCAAAGTTTAGTTTAGAATGTGTGAACGTGTGTGTGACAGAGTAAACCTTTCACCCAAAAAGAAAAATGGATTGAAAATTCTGACATGTAAAAGACATTAGAATGGAAAATATGTAGGCATATTGCTAGACAGTCAACGTACATATGACAAAAACATGCTGACCCAGAGAGGAAAATGGCAAAATCTACAGGCCTATCAAGAACTTTAAAAGTGTTTTACATTTATTTTATATATATATATATATATAGTGTTATATATATAAAATATACATTATACATAAAATGTGTGTATATTATATATATATAATACATGTGTATACATATAAATTGACCATCACTCAGTAATTTATTAGTATAAACATCCCTAAAGCATTGAACAATTAGGTAAAAAATTAACTTCCTTAACCATTTAGCCCATGGCTCCTATTTATATAATTTCCCTATTTGATAATGATCAGGCATACCCTCTCAGCTCCGGAGCTTCCACTGTTAGATTTTAGAGCAATGCGATGATTTGTGTAACTGCCTTGCTCTTTTAAGTGTTCCTTGATGACACATGTATTCCACTTTCCAAGTTATTTTTGTTTTTTTCTTGCTTTCTTCCTCATTTTATTTCCTCATCTTAGTCTCAGCTGTTTTGGGCTAAGATCACACTTGATTACTTCTGCCCAAAACATATTTGTTTGCCTACTTCAGGTTTTGCAGCTCATCCTGACCCCTTTTCCTACTTGGTCCTCTTCATCCTAGAGACTTCCTTTTTCATTTTTCTTTTCACTGACTTTTTTTGTAAATTGGAACAAGTCTCTCAAAGCCTGCAGCTCCTCACAATCAATATCTCGGCATCTTTTGTCTCTTAAAATGAAATGTATATGTATTAACTACAGAGTTTGTGTGTTCCATTCTTCCAGTAAAAGCCTCCTTCTCTCCCTTTCCCTATTTCACATTGCCCTTAAATGACTGTCAACCATGGTGGTGGTACTTCTCAGAGGGGCACACACGGCACCCCCATATTTGAACAGAGTACTCCCCACCCCCTGACCATAGTGGGCGATTCAGGTAAGTGCATGAGACTCAGGACGGGTGAATCCAAGTCCTCATTGGGACTGTTCTTGTGAAATACGGTGGGTCATATGTGCTCTATGATTTGGGAGGTTGCCAAGCTAGGGGTATGTGAGCCCAATTGCCATCTTCCATACCTAATGGGAGGACTTTCAGTCAGAAAGAAGCCAAGTGAGACAGGCAAAGCTGGGAAATAGTGAAGAGACAGAGACCTACATCTAGCAGTATTTAAATGGGCCCAATTCCTAGGTTTATGATTTTATCTTTTGGTTTAATCTATTGGGAGTAAATTTTATGTTATAACCAGAGTCCTGAACACTACATTATATTCATGTAAATGCACTTACTATCTGTTTAATGTACCCTTTTTATCCTCTGAGCACCTATGCAAGTCTAGCACTAATACTGGTCAATGCTTTAGGGGACAGGTACTATTACTATTACTATTGCTAAGCTACTTTGTAGGTAACCTGTTTCTTCTCTGGAATGGTAATCGCTTTGCTATACCAGTCCCAACATATTTGACTAACACCTCAAAAGATGTACTGTAGCTCCCTTGCTACCTATTGTGCATTGTGATTCCAAAAGTGAATAAGGTAACAGTGAACTCTTCCAAACCAGAAACTTGGTGAAATTCTAATAATAGATATTATTTATTGAGAACTCCCTGTGTCTTGTTATTGTGTTCAGCACTTTACATAATTTTATCTTCACAATAATCCTGTTAGTGAATGGTGAATTAGTAATAATCTCATTAGTCAATTAGGATGCTATTCTTTTCTTTTCATGTAAGAAGAAACTGTAGCTAAAAGTGGTTAATTATCTGATCCAAAGTTATAAAGTTGACAAGTGGTGAGAATTAAAACTCAGATCTTTTTAAATACAAAGCATCTGCTTTTTATTTAGTGCACACAATATCCAAACATGAAAATTTTCTGAGAGATATTTACAAGTATTAACAGAGTGAAAGAGTTTAAATATTGACGTTAAACATGACTGTCCCAGTGATTCCAGCCCTTCAATAACTTCTAAAAGTAACCAGCTATTTGAACAACTTAAAAGCTCAGGCTTTCTTAGGTCTTTTATCATTATATTTATACATAAAATTTAAGTTCCCTTCCCTCTGCCCATTGAAAATAATTGAAAAGGACTACCTGAAGGATACAGTGTCAGGGGTTCTCTTCCTGATGTGTGGGACATTTTGTATCCTTCCACCATTACTCAGTTCTACCAGGGCTTCCTTGGTAGCAATCACCAATGTGTGAAGTGTGCACTTAATTAGCTCATGAAAAAAAAAAAAAAACCCTTGCTAGTGAATTAAGATATAATATTTGCTAATATTGCTTAATGAATACTCAACAACCAACCAGTATGTGATATCTCCTCCAACAGGGAAAAATATATGGCCAGGCAGGCTGGCTTATGCCTGAATCCCAGCACTTTGGGAGGCTGAGGCAGGAGGATCACCTGAGGCTGGGAGTTCGAGACCAGTCTGACCAACGTGGTGAAACCCCGTTTCCACTAAAAATACAAAAATTAGCCAGGCATGGTGGTGGACACCTGTAATCCCATCTACTTGGGAGGCTGAAGCTGGAGAATCACTTGAACCTGGGAGGTGGAGGTTGAAGTGACCAGAGATCGCACCATTGCACTCCAGCCTGGGTGACAAGAGTAACCAATCTACAACAATCTATGGTTTATTGGCAAATGCAAACTTAAACTTCTATTAATCTTCCTGGTTAAAAAAAAAAAGTTAAATTCAGAGCAATTGTTCAAGAGCTACAGAACCCTGTGAATTTTGTGAGAAACGCAGGTGGAAAAGAACTATCTTAAAACATTTATGAGTCATAAACTACTTGGAAGAAGTGAGGGTTGACCAGAAAATGTAGAATGCATGAGAAGCACGGCCATGATAAGACCAATCAGGATGCTCATGCAGAATTTAAGTGCTGGCAGACCCACATGACTGCAGCAGTGGTTTGAAAAGAGAATCGTGTGAGACCCAGAAGAGACCTGAGAGGCCACAAGTGGCCCTCATTTTACAATGAGGAAACACAGCTTGGAGAAAGAAAGGGTGTCAGATATACAGCTGGGAAGGTGCAAAGCCACTTGGGCAGAAAGTAAATACAGCAAAATCAGCTGGATAGTGTTTCACATCTGGACAATCTGTCATCTGGGAAAAGGAATTAAAAAGCTCTGAAAAAGAGTCCATTGTTGAATACAGTGAAGATAAACACAGGACAGGGTACTCTGGAGAAAGAAGATTCCTGAAATATGATCACATGCCTAATGTCCAGTAAGGCGAGAGAGAAAGAGAGAAAGAAAGAGACTATGTATGTGATAAGACCGATCTACATTTATCAAACACCTATCCTATGCCACACATTTTACTTGTATTGCTTCATTGAATCCTTGCAATCAGCAAAGGGAGGTAAAAATTGCGATGCTTAATGCCTACCTCCTAAGGCAAATAGGTAGCTAGAGAAGAACAAATGCTCCCAGATGCCAGAATGGGTGACCTTCCATCACAGGGATTTACTCATAATCAAGATCTAAAAGACTTTCTTTTTAAACTGCATATATTTTTGGGAGAAGAATAAATCTCAGACATCTCAGTGTGAATTAGTTTATCACAGTACTCGGGCCCAACAGAGAGGGAAACCTAGAAACTCACATTAGTGATCAATGCCTAGCAAGTGGCAGAAAGAAGAAAAAGGAGGAGGAAGAGGAGGAGGAGGAAGAGGAGGAGGAGGAAGAGAAGGGGAAGGGGAGAAGAAGAAGAAGAAGCAGCAGCAGAAGCAGAAGAAGAAGCAGAAGCAGAAGCAGAAGCAGCAGCAGCAGCAGCAGCAGCAGCAGAAGAAGAAGAAGAAGAAGGGGAACTTGCTGGATTAATGAACATGAGCACCTATCACATGTCATGTGTGACAGTAAGTGCTTTACATTTTATCTTATTCTAACAACGCTCTAAGTCAGGGCGCTATTGACATTTGGGCACAATCATTCCTTGTGGGGACCATCCTGTGCAACGTAGGAGGTACGGCGGCATCTGTGGCCTCTATCCATTTATTGCCATTAGCACCTCCCCTCCTCAGTTGAGGCTACTAAAAATGTCTCCAGATATTGCCAACTGTCCCCTAGGGGTAAAATTGCCTCCAGCTAAGAACCGCTGCTTTCAAATAAATATTCCTATTTTATTGATGAGGAAACTTAATTTCATACAATTTTACTAATTTTCTCATGGCTCAGAAAACTAGTAAAAGGTCAAAGTAGGATTTAATTTTTGGTAGATCCAACTTCAAGATTAGTGCCTGTTCCATCACTTATGTTGTAATGCTCCAGAAAAATGGTGCCTTTCTGACAGGAATGTATTGGGCAAAGACCCAGCCATTATATTCACAATAACTTCCAAAAGAAGCCCGGTGAAAGTAGATGAAGGAAATTGAGTTGTCATTTCACTTTTCACGAAATGGAAAGAACGCCTCGTTTTCACCATACTATCTTCACATGATAACAGAATAGAAAGACTGACAAAATTTAGCAGCTCTGCCTGAACATGTATCTCTGCTGACTAGCTACTAAGAAGTCATTATTCCTTTAATGAGGATTTTTAAATGGAGCAAAGATTGAGCTAACTAAATGTTTTTCCCATATAGGCAGAGCCTATGTTGGTATTATGTAAAAATAATAGACATCTTTATATTGAATGTTTACTACATGTCAGTTGTGTTCTAAGCACTTTCCTTACAGAAGCTTATTTGAGATTTATAATGTTCCTATGAATCAGACTCTCTTGTCATGCACAGTTTTCAGAAAAGCTAATAGGCACAGGTAGGTCAGCAACTAACCCAAGTCTTTCAGAAGTGGAGCTGTGATGAAGACTCTGTCAGTGTGACCCCAGAATTTCCATAGAAAAGCAGGCACTAAAGCCCAGTGAGTGGCTCAGAGCTTGGGCTTTGAATCAAAGAAATAGGAATCAGCTCTGCTGGTAACTTGCAGCTTCTTCATTAAAAAATGTTGGAAATAACAATGCTTCTCTAATAGCAGAGTGAGAATTGAATGATATGATTTGTCCACAGCATGACCACAGTGCCTAGAAAATACTCAATGCCCATTGAATGATAAGTTTTTAGAAGATAATTGATTGCTTTTGATACCTACATTGGCATGTTTAATATTATCCACAGTATGTAAACACTTAAAATAAAAGGCAAATTCAATAGAGATAACTATATAAATAATACCTTGCTTCTTCTGCTTGTCTTTCAATAGGCAGTCTACTCAAAACCCACCTTCATATCACTTAACTAATATCTCTATTTTGTATCCTCAACATGGGCTTTCTACCAAAGAATTAATCCCATTTGCATAGATTGATAATATTTAGGAAAACACCACTGATGCACAAGTCCATAATATAAAAGTCTCCTCCTCTTGGCTCATTGACAAAGATTGCCATATTTGACCTGCAGTGACTCTAAGAACAGTACAATTTTTAAAAGAGGGGATAAATTGTGCATTGTGATAACAGTTGATTGCTATTCCTTTATATATGATTTGTCTTTGATTGTTAAATCACATTAATTTCACACAAATGCATAACATCACAAGATTGCTTGATTCCCTCTGATTGGGAAAAACACCCATCAAGTATGGAATCCACTATTATCTTCATGGTTTATTCACTTAACACAGGCTTTCAAGTGTTGACAGATATAGTCAGTGACCAGTGAAAGCAAGGGTGTGCCACTTAACGTAAATTCGCACTAAGAACTTCAAGACCAGAGGGCATGGAACATAAATAGTATGGTCATTGTGGTAACCATTGGAAGCCAGACTGAGAGATGTCTCTGTTTTTTGTTTTTTTAAATATATTCTTCTATCTGCATTGATGTAATTGTCACTGGGTAATATACTCTCATTTGCTAACATTTGGAAAAATTAATGAAAAGGATTTTTGTTTTTTAAGAAACCAAAAGAGAATGATTCTAAATAATAATAATAATAATAGGTCTGGTGGCTGGACTTTTCTCCCTTCTTCTCTCCCATCTTAACCAGGGAGAAAATTTTCTCTTTCTCATCAAATCATGATGACTCCAATGGCAATGAGAATTCCTGAAAGAGATGGTAAAATTTTTAGTTGAAAACTCAAAAGTGGTGCAAAATCTTCTTCAGATTGATTAGCTGGCAAATATTAAATCATTCAGTTTAAAAACTGTAATATTGATGAATGTGGCCCAAAGTGATGGGAGTCACAGAGTGATGTAGAGACAAAGGAAGTGAGGAGAGTGACGGCAGTGAGGGCAATGAAAACCCGAAGACAAAGAAATGCAACTACAAATACTAGTACCATAATAACAATTATGAGAGCAAATGTGAGACAGTAAAGGAAGCAAAGAAGGAGTTAGTAATGGAAGAGAAAAGACAGAGAAAAAAAGGTAAAATGAAAAATGCCAGGGTAGGCCATGAAAACGGAATCAATTCCCAAGCAGAATCTGGAAAACAAATGATGAAACACCAGAATAGTATTATAAGAAAACAAAGTATCATTCTTAAGGCTGCAAAACTAGGGCACCCAGTGTGACTCTGGAGAGCGGGGGAAGTTCTAGCAGTCTTTCTGGAGGAAGCGGCATCTGGCTTTAGACAAAAGTGTTAATTAAATAAAGGTGAGTCAAGGGAAAACAGACCCATAAATATTGTATGAGACATTCAAAATAGTGTGCTCTGTGGCCGGGGTGAAAGAAAACATACTGCCTTTGGGGAGCTAACAGTAGTTGACTGGTGGCTAAAGAGTGAGTGTGAGGGTGGCCAAAGTGAGACATGGAGTCTTGTCTCCCTGTTAAAGAGGACATGAGGAGCCACAGCAGAGTGACCAGATCATTAGTGTGTCTAGAAAGAGTGGAGAATGAATTGCTATAAGAAAGGACAGAGGAGTCAAGGACCAGTTAGGATATTGTTAAAACAGTCAGGGGAGAGGAAACAATAGCCAAGGGTACTGGTACTGAAAATGGAAAGAAGAAGCCAGATTCCACAGCATTCAGGAGGTAGAAGTTACAGATATCAGTGAGGAGAGGAGAGAAGTGTGCAGAGTGGTCCCAGAGATGTCTAGCTTGGGCAGCTGGTGGGTGCATGGTGCTTTCATTGTCTGAGGTAGGTGATCTGGGAAGGGAAAGAGGCTGGGGAGTAGGGGTATGGGAAGAGGATAAAGGTGATGAGTCCAATTTTGGAATTGTGAGCCTGTAGAACATCCAAGGCCATCAGTCTTGGTCTCTCTTCTTGTAAACACTATTTGAAATTCCCTTTTTCCATGCTTCTCCTGTAATTCCATAAAGATCCCTTTGTTCAATAATTCTTTGTGACATGCATGCATCCATACAATTATGCAGCATAGCCTGGTGCAAAACAGAAAACTGACCTTAGCAAAATAAATGCACAGTATCTTACATTTTTTTGTAAGAAATTTAATTCTACTCTTGTGCTAATCTTGACTTTCATTACACTATAAGTTATTTAAGTTCCTGGAAGGTAAGATCTCACTTGAAAGAGAGTTCCTGGCTGAAGATTATGTTCTTTTCATTCTGACAAAGATTTGAGAAGAGCCATGGCTTAACAGAAGAAGAGAAATCATGGTATCTGGTATTTGTATAATAATGCTTACTAGATTATAGACCATTTTTTATTAATTGCACTCCATTTGATCTTCACATTCATTCACTAAGCACTAAACTAACATTTGATTGATCTCTGCCATACACTCTCTAGGCAATGGTTACACAGCTGGCCACAGGGATTTTACATTCTAGTAAGAAAGATGGGCCTGGTGCAATGACTTATGCCTGTTATCACAAGACTCTGGGAGGCCAAGGAGAGTGGACCACCTCAGGTCAGGAGTTTTAGACTAGCCTGGCCAACATGGAGAAACCCAATCTCTATTAAATATACAAAAATTAGCTGGGTGTGGTGGCGTATGCCTGCAATCCCAGCTACTCAGAAGGCTGAGGCACAAGAATCACTTGAACCCAGGAGGCAGAGGCTGCAGTGAGTTGAGATTGTGCCACTGCACTCCAGCTTGGGTGACAGAGTGAAACTCTGCCTCAAAAACATAAAATGTCAAGTAGCGATGAGGCCTATGAAGAAAAATAAAACAGAGTATGTAGTGGAGTGAGTTGGTTGAGAAGATTGCAGTTTAATAGATAGTGTTCAGATGCCATGGCCAGGGAAATTGACATTTTGATTGAGACTAGTATCCAAAAGAAGCCAACCTGTGAAGATCATGTATTTAATAGAAATCTTTACAGGGAAAAGGAACACTAGATGCAAAGGTCCTGTGGTAGAAACACAAGATAGCATATGCAAGGGAAAGAAAGAAGACCTGTGGCCAGGTGCGGTGGCTCACGCCTGTAATCCCGGCACTTTGGGAGGCCGATGCAGGCAGATCACGAGGTCAGGAGATTGACACCATCCTGGCTAACACAATGAAACCTTGTCTTTACTAAAAATGCAAAAAATTAGCCGGGTGTGGTGGCGGGCACCTGTAGTCCCAGCTACTTGGGAGGCTGAGGCAGAAGAATGGCATGAATCTGGGAGGCGGAGCTTGCAGTGAGCCGAGATCGCGCCACTGCACTTCAGCCTGGGCGACTGCACGAGACTCCGTCTCGAAAAAAAAAAAAGAAAGAAAGAAGACCTGTATAGCTTGAATGATCAAAAAGGAGTGATCAAAGATCAGACTGGAGAGGGAGACAGGAGCCAAATCATATAGGGCCTCAAAGGCTATAGTTAGGAGTTAGAATTTTTCACCAGGTCAATAAAAATGATGATTTTTCCAGGAAATTGCATGATTCAATTTTTTTTACAAGGTTCCTCTGGCTGCTATCTAGAGAATGGATTATAGGGCCAAGCACGGTGGCTCACACCTGTAATCCCAGCAGTTTGGGAGGCTAAGGCGAGCAAAGCACCTGAAGTTAGGAGTTTGAGACCAGCCTGGCCAACATGGTGAAACCTTGTCTCTACTAAAAATACAAAAATCAGTGGGATGTGTTGGTACACACCTGTATTCCCAACTACTTGGGAGACTGAGGCAGGAGAAGTGCTTGAATCCAGGAGGCAGAGGTTGCAGTGAGCCAAGATCGCACCACTCCACTCCAGCCTGGGTGACAGAGCAAGACGCCGTTAAAAAAAGAAAAGAAATCTCCTGTCTGGATTATAGATGAGCAAGAATTGAGCCATGGAGGCTTACCATTACAGGTGTTCAGGCAAGAAATGACTGTGACTTCTAGGAGTGAGAATGGAGAATTGGGACTTTCTGACATAGATTTCCAGATTCCCATTTTACAGATGACAAAAGTGAGGCTCATAAATTAGCTGTCCCAATAAAATGATTGTTCAGAAGTCTTCAATAAAGATTACTTTTTGACAGAAGATGCTCCGGCTGTCTGCAGCTCCTATACATCCTCTATACAGAACACTTATTGGTTAGTCCTTCTGCTGATCTGCACCTGCTGGGGTTGTTTGATTGGCATTGCAAACTAGAGCCTGGAGTTTAATTCTACAATCAGGAATCATTATATTGTTTGTAAACAATGACAGACTATGATAAATATGCATTCTGGTTAATTACTGCCTTCCCATGTGCCATCTTTACTTTCTCATTTCCATCATCCTGTCACGTCTTAATACCTGATTGTGGGTTCTCTACAAGAGGGGCAGAAAGTATAGCTGAAAATACATTGAAATGCAAGAAGAGAGCCCTGTACTCTGATGGGCTCTTAGGAACAGGAGGCAAACCTGAAGCTCAAACATTAAAAACTGACAGGTTTTCAGTATGTTCAGGTTTATACCATTCTTTTGGTTTGTACATTAGGTTTTTATTCGAGAGTTTCTAATAGATTTCTATTGGACCCCAGCACCTGAAGCTGGATGAGTAAGCACATAGTAAACTGAGTTCCACCAGAGTCTAAGACATTTGGCTTTTCTTTTCTTTTTTCTAAACAACAGGACCAAAGAGTAGTGAGTAAACATTCTAGGATGGGATTCCTATATCTATGGAACAACAGCCTCTACGACAGAAATCTTGGAACTGAGGAAGTCTCCATATGGCTTATTAAGTACCAACAATTCACATATGGTGCAGTACACGTGTTGTATAAATCAAGTGGCAGTACCTAAGAAAGGTGGTTTTGCCAGGTAGAATTGAGTACCCAGTTGCAAGGTCGGATGAATCTCACTATAAATCGCACGACACTCTGCTGCTTCTCAGTGGGTGATCTGAATGAGTTATTGAACCTAGTTTGCTCACCTGTAACATGGGGGCAATAGCAGTACCTGCCTATGAGGTTGTTTGAGAAATAAATGCAAAGTGCTCTGCTTGGTGCTTGGCCTCCCATAACCACTTAAATAAATAAATTTGTAATTGTACCAGTTCTTCTTATGATTGTTACTAGACTGCTAGTTTCTTAAGGATTTTTCTTTATTCTGTTTCTCTCATGTGAAGAGAATGAATTTGCACATAAAATGTGAAATGGAAATTCTTCTGACTACCCTGTGTGTCAGAAAATGGCTGGCCTGGATCTCTGGAAACAGGGAAGGCCTTGAGCAAATGTGCCCCTGTTACACCAATGGGCAGTTGTCTGCACCAGTTATGGTATAAGACCAGCATCCCACGCCTAATCTGGTGCTGTCAAGTTATACGACCATGGCCAAATTTTTTAAATCTGTTTTTCTCATCCCTAATTTTGACAGGATTATTGGCTTACACCTTGCCAGTTTCTTTACAGCAAATGGAATGTCCATGAAAACATTTTGCAAAATAATGACAATGCCACAACATATATATATATATAGGGATAAAATTAGTATCCCTGTTATTGTCAGTCTTCACTTTAATCTCATTGGCACTAAATTATTCTCCTTAACAGGAGAGAAGGGGCTCTTGATCTGATATTTGATTCTCTCCTTAATCTGGTTTCCCTCCACTCCCTGTATTACTTCTTAGTGTTTGTACATTAGGGTTCTCACCTCATTAACTTCAGTGTCCTTTCTGCCTAAAATGCCCTTCCCATCCCCTTCCTCCCTTGACCTGGGCAACCTGTCAATGAAGAACCAGCTTAGTTGTACCTTCCCCAGGGTTTCTCTTCATTTCTACCATTCCTAACTCCAGTGCCCCTAGAGGCCACCACCTTTCTGACCTCCCATTCATCTGGAGCACGTCTCTCTTGCACTACAGCATTGCTTTGTAAATGGCTTCTACATTAGACTGTGAGCCCCTGACCATCTTATCAGAGACCATGCTTATTCATCTTCTCTCTTGACAGCAGAGCAAAGTATTTGGCATGTAAGGGCCACCTGGCCCCAGTCATTGGAGGGAGCGAATAAACGAAACAACTTTTAGTTGATTAAGTACCCAATCACAGATTTGATAAGTGTGCATTACATTTCAATACATATAGCTAAGGGATTATCACTTCTCCATTACAAATTTGTATTTTATTCAAATATAGCTTGTTTCCTCAGCTACCTCACTTGAAGCTTAAACTTCATTTTCCATCTATGGCAATGTGGATATTTTATTTAAAACATTTCTGTGTTCCCCCACCTTTCAGATATTTAAATACTACTTCTGAATAAAAACATTCTGTATAGTGCTAGGTGTGACAGAATATTGAGCGAAAAACAATTTTTAAGTGTCTGTCTTTTCAAATACTTATCTTTATAGTCATTACAGAAGGATTTTTATTGTTTTGTTTGCTTGTTTTTACACCCACCAGGAAAAAAACAAAAGAGTTCTGTGGCATAGTCTCAAAGATAGTATGTCAAAATGAATTCAAAATCCCAGATCGATGCAACTATAAATTTATCAGTCAAAAATACATTCACCAGTTAAATGAAGTCACTGAATCATGCATTAACTAAATGAATAGTAAACCCGAGACTATAGCAATTTACCTTCCTCAACTGACTGAAAAGTAAGCAGGAGAAGTCTGATACTCAAATTGCATTGTCATAAGGCCCTAATGAGTTTAGTTTAGACTAAGTCCTCCCTACCTCCGACCCCCCATGTGTGTGTGTGTGTGTGTGTGTGTGTGTGTTGGTGGGGAGGGGGGCACTGAAAAGGAACAAAGCGATAGAGCAAGGCAGAGAGGTGAAAAAGAGCACATATTTTAGTGAGCTGAGAGAGCGGTTGTGTTTTCATTCTGTTGATGTAGTTTAAAAAGCATGTATGTGTTTTCTTTATGTATTAATATTTTCTTCCAAATTTTTAGTTAAAATAAAAACAATAGTACACTATTCTCATTCTATCCCTATTGTACAAAATACCAGCAAAATTACAGTTTGTGTTGGGGGGGTGGTTGTGAGGGAGACAGACAATATATAAAGAATTAAAGAATAGTAAACTATAAGGGCCTTTTTAGATATACCTAGAGAAAAGGGTTAAGCTCCAAAATCATACCCCATTCCTATCATTTAGGGAGGTGTGTGAATCAGATATTTATAGCTACAAGTAGAAGATCATGTAAGTGTGGTACAATTTTATTTGCTTTTATTTATAGAGGTGCAATTTTTAAGTGGCATGGTATGAGACACAGTAATGGCCCGCTGTCTATCCGTGAATCGTATTTGCATTTTTCACATTTCAAATACTGGGCACAGTGTTCGCTTCTGTGATCCCATTGTAGAAGAATCAGGCATGATCCCAGGACACTAGGATAAATATGCCTGCTATACTCAAGACATTTGCAGACAGTCCACTCCCAATTTATGGAAGTCCTTTCTTAAAGATCAGAGGCTGTCAAGCCTTCACCTCGGTGCTTAAATGCCCTCTCTAAACTTGGCAGTCTTGCCTGGAAACTTTCCTCCACCCTCCTGCTAACCTTCTGGACTGCTGCAATTACTTGCTTTCCCGCTCACTCATCACAGTCAACACATCCTTCAGTCCCAACTCTCTCCATCCCACTACTGGTTCAACTAATCCTGTCTTCATCCCATTGCTTAATAAGATTGAACCCAGTAGTTGTGTCTTGCCCCACATGACACTCTGTCATTCAAGTCTTCATTGAACTTTCTTCTTTCACTTTTCCACTCCACTTTCTCTTGGTCCCCAAATTATCTGCCAATATGATATTCGCCACAATAAGAAAATGCTTTGATATCTAGTAAAAATAAGTACTGTTGCAAAAATTGAAGGTGCCCCCACCCTTCATCATATGATGCTGGATACCACAACAAGTGACCCGTTAAATATGGAATGGATTCTGACTAAGCACAGAGGAGTCTCTGTCACTTTGACAGAGAAGGGGCCATCTGGAAGCAGAAGGAAGTTGGGTGAGACTCTCCACTTGCCTCTCTTCCATTTGCTCTAAAGTGAGGGGTGTGCACACTCCTTAATGCACTTCTGTTGGGGGAAAGGAGAAAGAGCCTGTCCTGGCTCACAGACAGAAGCTGGAGGTAGGGACACCACCGACAACAGGGAGCCTGTGACCTCCTGGGGCTTTCTCAAGCACCAAAGCTTGTACCAATTATTTCAAAGTTTAAGATTCCTGATATGCTCTAGAATGTAAGCGTTAAGAAACCAGTAACTTTTTGTCTTTTTTGTCTGCTACTGTAACCTTAGTGCCCAGAAGAATATCTGCACATGTAGACACCAACCTCAAAATATATTTTGAGTAAATCAATGTATTGCACTGGATTTGGCAATTATATCTCTATCCATCTATTCCATTCCAGGAAAACTTAAGTTCAATCGCTTTTTGCAGGTCTAAATTTCTCCAAAATAGTCATCATACCTGTAATGATACTTTCTTCTTTCTTGGAAAACAAAAAACCCTCCTGGTAAAAAGAAGTAATCTATACCCATAGGGTAAAGAAGAGAGGATAGTGGGATGAAGCGTTTCCTTCCCAAAGTTGAGCTATTCATCATGGAGCTTTATGTATCTTGTCTTCCCAGATAAACTGTAATGATATAAAAAAGTTTCTGATTCCAATTAGAAACCTAACCACAAACTTTAGCTTTATATCTATGAGGAAATATCTTTGAGATTTCATGTTGACATAATTGCAGAAATGTGGCCAATTTATAATTTGGAAATTTTAAGAATTTGACTGTAAGAAGAATCAATATTCTGTACATATTATCAGGAATGGAAAATGGTGTAGTGTTAGTAATAACAAACAGATACTTTCTGAGAAAACAGAGTTGATTGGTACCACTCCCATGTGAAAAAAGCAAAAACAATATAAAGTTGATATGGGTGTTTCTGGTTATATGAATGCTCTAGTTTTATGAGAGATATGGAAGGTTCTGCATAAACTCGTTACTGAAATAAAACAGCTAAAGACTGATTGGATGGGTAGCTTCCTGAATTCTGAGTTATGCAGCAAAATAATACATAGCACATAGATTTGAGTTAACTACAGAGTTGTCATACCCGTATATGTGCTTAAAAACTGTTAATTCATTGTTGATTTATCTAGCCAGACTAGAACACTAATTAGAAAAATGTGGTGTCAACTTTCTCATCAAAAGAAATCTGAGAGATCAATCACCCTTTATTCCATTCCTCATCTTTTCCCCATCTACCAAGTTTACTGACTGGGCTCAGTGTTACACTGATAATCTGAACATGAGGTCACCCTAGAGCAAACGGGGCCCCACTTCTGAAGCTGTAGAGAAATTAACTATTACAAAGGGTTGGTACATATTTTAAATCTCAGTCTCAGATCAAGGCCAGTCTAAAACCAGTAGAACAGGTAGCTACTATAAGATATGATATTAGAACTTTGATGGAGGCAGTCCTTTTCTATGTCAAAAAGATACTTCTTTCACTAGCTGGTCAAGAATTCTACCATGATGAAAATAATAACTCTGACAACAATTACTCAATGCTGAATAGTTTATTAGTGGATTTTATATAACTATAATGACATTTTATTTTTTATTGTGTGAAATAAATAATTATTTCTTCTATTTGTCAAATTAATAAATTGAGGTTCCTACTAATTAAGATTTCTCAAGATTCTGCAGTTAATGTGGACTCAAACTAGGGGCTTCTAACACTGAAACCCCTCATCCTTTCTGTTAAGGCATTTTGACTTCCAGACTCTTATAAAAATTCATACAGATCAAAAAGACATCTTAAAGTGTTAAGGAAAGACTGAAAACTCAGGCTGAAATCTCCTTTCTTCAGGAGCAAGATGAGAGGAAGACTAGAGGGATGGGATCAACTCATACTTTGGATCCCTTTTGATCAGGGGAAAAGTGATGAGAGTAGGACAGCTACACAGGCTGGTTGAGGATGTCACATGGGACTCTGACGTGTCAGAGGTGACCACGGGGAAGGAACCTGGGCATCACCTGAGGGAAAATGGAGATGGGCACCAAAATGGAGGGACAAGGATACAGAAAAAATGGCTGCTCTTCACCATCTGCCTAGGACCAATTCTACTTATAGATCATGGCCCTAACCATGCCTCAAGATGTTGCCAACAGCTCTGTCTTCAGGGAGAAAGGGCTTCTCAGGACCGAACCCCTGCTTTATATGTTTCAGATACATTCCTCATTTTCTGTGCACCAGGCTAAATGATTTTTACTAGCCACCTCCTCCAGTTCACGTATGATTAGTGAGATACGCTGAGGGTACCCTGTATTGTTCCTCAAATAATAGTCTGCAAAGCACCTGGATCTTCAGAGAAAAGCAGCCTACTTCTTCACTGATTGAGCATGTGGGGAGGGTTCAGGTAGTCCTCCCCTATACTCTTGGTGTGAGGCTTCTTTTTTCCTTTCTTTTTTTTTTTTTTCTTCTTACTTAGCCTTTATGTTCTATCTTCACAGTGATGACAGGCTCTGTTTTATTTTGGTCCAGATTTGGCAGCTGATTTGTCAAATGACCAAGGTCAACTGGTCATTTTCAAATGCTCAAAATGGATATCCCGAAATAATCCCCATATTTTAAAATAGAGATACTCTACTTTTCGCTCTTTCTCACCCCTATTTCTCTCTTTCCCTTCTCACCTGTACCTTGCTCCCCCCAATCCACCTCTCTCTCTCTCATATTAAAAATAATTAGGTATACATTCTATGTGATTCACAACCCCTCTCTCTCTCCTTCTGCCAGTAAAAAAGATTATTGTGTTATAACTGCCACCTTAGAGTCAGTATTTCATTTAGGTTTCATTCTCTTCCTTAATTAACCAATCCCATTCCTTAGAATTGGTTAAATTTTACATAGTATGTTCAAACATAGATTATCCTGAGAATCTGCCCCATATTCAATCTCAGGATCTCAGGGTTATGTGACATTCAGTGCTCCTCAATGCCAAACTACCTCTTAGAGAGTGACAGGAATATATATACATATAATTATTTAATGTGTTTTGGGAGCAGTGGGGGGAAATGCAATTTTCCAGTCATTCTGATCAATGAGAAAATATTTAGAACCAGCTAAAGGCTTAGATGGGAGATAAGAAATGTCTGTTTGTAACACCAAAGAGAACAGACCTAGATAAATTAATATGCTGTGACAAATACAGTTTCACTCCTAAATATAATATTTTTCCCTCTCTCCCTGCCTTCTGAATATTCACCCTGATAAGGCAAATGTCTGAGGTCCTTCTCACAGTTAATGAATTAGGATACTCAAGAGAAGTTTCTCAGAATACCTGCTTCTGAGTCAAGGCATTGAAATGATGAAACCCTAGTTCCAAATTGCCTCAGGAAATGCAATGCATTCATGTTCCAAGTACAAAGTCCCTCAAACTCACTTTGAAAGTTTGCTTAGAGTCTAAATAAATCAAACTGAAAGACTTAATTATGAAATCTCAGAGTTGGTCATGAAAATAATAAAATGCCTGAGTTTCTGTTTCAATAGAAGTGTTAATATTTTAGCAGCTCCTAACTGCCTGTGTTCTATTTCACAATTTGTGATTAAAGTTTGATTTCAATAGAGCTTCAAAAAAAAGTGAGACTTTTGCTTCAGTTATTTGTAATAACACCGCTTGTCACTTTTAACCTGTAATTAATGTCTTCCCCTCAGCCATTCTTTCTTGGAGGGGCAGAAACAGCACAAGACCAATGAATCCTGTGAGGTGACCTGGTCCATACTACACCAAACAGACAAAGAATCACCATGTGCTCTCTTCTGTGTTGTCCTGTGCCATATATCTCAGGTATAAGATTGAGAATAAAAATAACTTGGAGAAATTAACTACTCCACTTTTTAAAAAATCTGCTCTCTAATTTACTAGAGATGTCCTTTGAATTAAGGAGCAAAAAGAAGCAGGGTACATTGTTCTGAGAGACTCCAGCTTCTCCAATTCAGATGAAAAAAAATATATAAAGGGTAATAGATTCTAAAAATTCTTCAATGGAATATTTTTAATATTGAAGTATAATTGGTATATAAAAGCAGCTGTGCATGTTTAATGTATGGTACCACCAACCACAAGCAAGACAGTGAACGTATTCATCACCTCCAAAATATCCTTATATTCTTTTGTCATTTTGTTGTTTTTATTTCTTTTTGTAATAAAAATACTTAACATGAGATCTACCCTCTTAACAAATGTTTAAGTGCACAATACCATATTGGTAATTATAGGCATTATGTTGTACACTAGATCTCTATAACTTTTCCATTTGCATAACTGAAATTTTTTACCCCTTGAGCAGCAACTCCCTACTTTCCCCTCCCCTCAATACCTAGCAACTACCATTGTATTCTCTGCCTCTATGAATTTTACTACTTTAGATACCTCATTTAAGTGGAATTATGGAATACTTGTTCTTCTATGAGTGGCTTATTTCACTTAGCACAATGTGTTCTGGGTTCATCTGTCACCCAAATGGGAAGATTTTCTACTTTTTTAAAAGGGTGAATGATTTTTCATTGTATGTATATGCCACGTTTTCTTTATCCATTAATCTGTTGATGGACATTTGGGTTGTTTCCATATCTTGAATATTGTGAAAAATGCCACAGTGAATATGAGAGTGCAGCTATCTCTCTGAGATCCTGATTTCAATTATTTTGAATATATGCCCAGAAGTGAGATTGCTGGATCATATGATAGTTCTATTTTAAGTTTTTAAGGAAAGTTCACATTATTTTCTATAGCTGTTGCAACATTTTACACTTTCACCAACAGTGTAAAAGGGTTCCAATTTCTCCACATCTTTGTCAATACTTATTACCTTTTGTACTTTAACAAAGTCATTTAACAGGTGTGAGGTGATCTCTCATTGTGGCTTTGACTTTCATTTTCCTGATATTAGTGATGTTGAGTGCCTTTTGATATACCCAGTGGCCATTTGTATGGTCACATTTAGAGAAATAGCTATTCAGTTCTTTTTCCAGTTTTAAAATCTGATTATTAATTTTCTTGCTGCTTGATTACAGAAATTTCTGATATATTTTGGATATTAATTCTTATCAGATAAATGAGTTTTCAAATATTTTATCTCATTTTTACGCTGCTTTTTCACTATGCTAATCATTTCCGTTGCCGTGCAGAAGTTTTTTAGTTTAATGTCATCCCAATTGTCTACTTTTACTTTTGTTGCCTGTGCTTTCAGTGTCATATCCAAGAAAACATTGCCAAGACTAACATTAAGAAATTTTTCCCCCATATCTTCTTAGAAGTTTTACAATTTCAGATCTTATGTTTAAGTCTAGTCCACTTTAAGTTGATTTTTCTCTATGTTATAAGATAGGGGTCCAATTTATTTGTTGAAAAGACTATACTTTTCCCTATTATGTATTCTTGGCAAACTTGTCAAAGATCAGTTTACAGTGCATGGATTTATATCTAGGTCCTCTAATATTTTTATTGTTCTACAGGTCCATCTTTATGCAAGTATCATACTATTTTAAATACAGTAGCTCTGTAACATATTTTGCTTGTTTTCAATATAATTTATTTATTTATTTATAATTTCAACTTTTATTTTAGATTCAGGGGGTATGCGTGCAGGTTTGTTGCCTGGTATATTTTCAAACTGGGAAGTCTGGTGCCATCAACTTTGTTCTTTCACGAGATCACTTTGGTTATTTTGGGTTTTTTGTGGGTTCATATGGATTTTAGTATTTTTTTTCCTATTTTTATAAGAAATCCATTAAGATTTTGATGGGTATAGCATTGAATCTGTAGACAGCTTTGCATAGTATGCACGTTCTAACAATATCAAGTCTTCCAAACTATGAACACTAAATGTCTTTGAGTATATTCGTGTCTAATTTATTTCATTACGTTTTCTGGTTTTTAGTGTACAAATATTTCACTTCTTTGGTTAAGTTTATACCTAAAGTCTTGAAAAAGAGAACGTCTGCTGTCTTAGAGGAATATTCTCTAACTATACCTAACTTCTTTAAATTTGTATGTACAGACAGATATTCATTGCAGAAAATCAGAGAAGTCAGAGAACACTGAAAATCTTAAAACCACCTATAATTCCATCACAAAAAGGTAATAATTTTTACTATTTTTGTTTAAATGCTTCCATACTTTATATGATCATCTTTCCACAACTGTGAAAATGAATCTATGATGTTATTTTTAATAATTTCAAGGTGGTTCCTTGATTGCACCAAAAGTTTATCATATTTCAAACCAAGATGAATTGCCTGCTGTCTATTGAGACCTAATGTGATATAATAAAAGCCATTAGGAAGAAGCGGTTTCTCATTTTTCCTAAGGATGGAAGAATTAGGAAAAAGAGATTTGATTAAGAGAATATGGAGACAAATCAAAATCTTTAATCCAGGGCTTAGCCTTTGGAATCATGATTTAATCTAAAACAGGAAGGCTCCTTAGAGCTGTCATTTTAAAAATATTCTTGCTCTTGTCTCTGATGCTGTTTTAATGCAACTGCTGAAAAGAATCCACTCCTCGCAATACCAGAACCAAGCCAAGCATATTTTAAAGTGGCAGGTCTAATTTCCAACTTCAGCCTCAGTGTTATGAATATAAATCATCAACCAGAGAAGTAAACACGCTGTATAGGTCATGGTCAGTAACTCATCCTTCTCAATAAACTTTCCAAAGACCAAATCTTCATCTCCAAGAACTCACAGAGGTAACTAAAGAGAGCTGAAGGCTCACCTCCAAGTAGAAACTGGCTTAGACAGTTAGTTACGGTTCAACACTGGACCCAGTACAGAGAAAAAAAACCAAAATCTGTATTTACAATGAATTGACCATTCTCCTTGCCCTATGTTAAAACCAGATACTCGTAAAAATCTTTAGATCTGCTACCTACAAATAATAGGGTGATTATCAGGTGAATAGTCATTTGGAGGCAAGGCAAAATTCTAGGCAAAGAAACCAGTATAGGCAAAGAGACCACAGCATCAACGGGATGGTGAATTTTGGTAACTGCAAGTAATTGGATATGACTGAAGCGTGGACTATCTGTGAGCTTGTTAAAGGGCATCACAATAGAGAGATGGAGTAGAAAAGAGCCAGATCAGATTGTAAAAGGCCTTCTAGTTAGTGGTCCTTAAACACTGAAATTACCTGGAGAGTGTCAAAAATACTGAAGCTTGTTCTCACCTTTAGAGCTTCTAATTTTAGTGGTCTAGGGTATAATCTGAGCAACAGAATTGATAAAAGCATACTAGCTAATTCCAGTAGAGAGCAAAGTTGAGGAACCATTCTTCTAGGCCATTATCAGAAGCACATACTTCATCTAAGGATAACAGAAAATAAAATAATTATTTGTAAAGCATGGCAGTGTCACATTTAGACTTTATACTGTGTTTTTTGTTTTGTTTTTAGTTTACGTTGTATATGTATTTATTCATTCTTTCTTTTAACAAATAGTGAGTATCTACCCTATCTCAGACTCTGACATACATTTTTTTTTTCCTTTTCCTGAAAACAATCTTCCTGTAAATTCCATGCATTTTCTTTTCCTTTTTCTTTTTTCTGTTTTTAAATTATACTTCAAGTTCTGGGATACATGTGTGGAACGTGCAGGTTTGTTACATAGGTGTACATATGCGATGGTGGTTTCCTGCACCCATCAACCCGTCACCTATATTAGGTATTTCTCCTAATGCTGTGCCTCCCCTTGCCCCCGAGCCCCCGACAGGTCCTGGTGTGTGATGTTCCCCTCCCTGTGCCCATATATTCTTATTGTTCAACTCCCACTTATGAGTGAGAACATGCAGTGTTTGGCTTTCTGTTCCTGTGTTAGTTTGCTGAGAATTATGGTTTCCAATTCCATCCACGTCCCTGCAAAAGACATGAACTCATTCTTTGTTATGGCTGCATAGCAGTTCATGGTGTATATGTGCCATGTTTTCTTTATCCAGTCTAACACTGATGGGCATTTGGGTTGGTTCCAAGTCTTTGCTATTGTGAACAGTGCTGCAATAAACATACGTGTTTATATGACTTTATAGTAGAATGATTTATAATCCTTTGGGTATATACTCAGTAATGGGATTGCTGGGTCAGATGGTATTTCTAGTTCTAGATCCTTGAGGAATTGCCACACCGTCTTCCACAATGCTTGAACTAATTTACACTTCCACCAACAGTGTAAAAGCATTCCTATTTCTCCACATCCTCTCCAGCATCTGTTGTTTCCTGATAATGATCACCATTCTAACTGGCATGAGATAGTATCTCATCATGGTTTTGATTTGCATTTCTCTAATGACCAGTGATGATGAGTTTTTTTTCATATGTTTGTTGGCTGCATAAATGTCTTCTTTTGAAAGGTGTCTGTTCATATTCTTTGCCCATTTTTTGATGGGGTTGTTTTTTTGTTTCTTGTAAATATGTTTAAGTTCCTTGTAGATTCTGGATATTAGCCCTTTGTCAGATGGATAGATTGCAAAAATTTTCTCCCATTCTATAGGTTGCCTGTTCACTCTCATGATAGTTTCTTTTGCTGTGCAGAAGTTCTTTAGTTTAATTAGATCTCATTTGTCAATTTTGCCTTTTGTTGCGATTGCTTTTGGTGTTTTAGTCATGAAGTCTTTGTTCATGCCTATGTCCTGAATGGTATTGCCTAGGTTTTCTTCCAGGGTTTTTATGGCTTTAGGTCTTACATTTAAATCTTTAATCCATCTTGAGTTAATTTTTGTATAAGGTGTAAAGAGGGGGTCCAGTTTCAGTTTTCTGCATATGGCTAGCCAGTTTTCCCAATGCCCATTTATTGAATAGGGAATCCTTTCCCCATTGCTTGTTTTTGTCATAGACTTGTGTTTTAAAAAGATCACTGTGCAGGATTTTGGGGAAATGGGAGAATTGGCAGCATTGGTTTTAACCACTTCAAATACCCACATTTAAAAAATCAACCAACTAACTAACAGAAGCAGAAACTCATGGACATTTATGACACAATTAGCTGACAAAATATCCCCCAAAATATTAAAATACAAGCAGAAGGGAACAAATCACCTACAGTCCCAAGACCCACATGATAATGGCATCTGTATAGAAAGAAGAAAAAACAACAAAGTAAGACTTAAAGCCCTCGAGAATAGGACAACTCCCAAAGAGCCAGCAGATATGTACTGGAAAGCATAGTAAGCCAATTTAAGACCAAAAACAGAAAACCGGGAGAGTCTCTCCCTAAACTAGACTGAAAGGATTGAAGCAGTTTAGCCACCATAAGTCCTTAATACTGACTTATCAGGATTCCTTTCTAAGATGGGGCCAAATATTGAGAAAAAAAAAATTTGCTATGAGTAGAATAAAAATTAAACAAGACAGAGAGACAATAATGAAACAAAAAGAAGGTCTAGGCCAAAATGAGGACGGGGAACAAAGCCAGGAAATCTCAGGAAGCAAGCAACCATGTTTTTGAAAATTATACCAAAATAACAGAAGGGGAAGTTCTGTGGAATTAAAAAAAAAAATCCCGAACCCCACTTTATTCTGAATGTTCTGGAAAGATAATCACATATAAATAAACAACAAAAACTGTTAAGTTCAAATTCTATACAAAGATGTAATAAGAAAAGAGAAACTAAGTGACAGAATAGCAATTTCCATACAAAGATGTTATAAGTAAAAGAGAAAAGTGAGCAGAATAACACCCTTCCAGACAATAAATTCATGCCAGAATGACATGTACATAAAGGAGATTTGAACTGCAGTCCACTGTTCCAAAATTCTCAAACACATTAAAAATTGATACAAAACATGGAAGAGCAACATAAATTGGAATTAGAGAAGACTCATATTTAGATGACAGTGTTTATGAAAGGATTATAAGTAAAAGGATAAATAATTTAAGAAATGAAGACTAAACTAGAACACAAGAGCACATAAACACAAAAGAGAATGTCTTAGAATTTAAAATTAAGAAGTTGAGATCAAAAGTGTCCTAGAGAAATGTCAAATATAAAAAGTAGGCCAAAAAAAATTTCAACATACATATAATAGGAGTCCCTAAAGAAAAAATGAGGCAAAGGAACAGAACAAATGCTAAAAAGAAAAATTTAATTGTCAAATATATGTGTATCTATATATGTATATCATATATCATATATGTAATATAATACTATTTATTATAAATACTATATAGCATTATGTAATATATATTAGAATTGTATATTATATATACTATATTATATACATTTGAAATTATTTATATATACATACACACACACACATATATATAAAAATTACATTTTGAAAGAGCATACTATGGAGATCAGAATATCAATCCAGAATAGATAACACCAGTATCTTTCTAGCAAACTTATTAGACTTTTTGGAGATGAAAGCATGTGTCTTATTAATGAAATAATATTAAATTATCATTAGACTTTCTGATAGTAAGACTTTATGACAAAAGAAAATGTAGTATGACATGTAAGATATTCAAGGAAAGAAAGTAGAAGCCAAGGGCTTTGTATCTAGCAAAACTCACATGTATAAAAGGCACAAACTATTAACTATAAAATGTAAGGGCATCTTTTAAAAAAATTTATTGAGACATGACTGACATGCAAAAACTATGCATCTTTAAATGTATACAATTTGATGAATTTAGCTTAAAAGCTTTCTGGGAAATCTATAATAGAACAAGACTTACTTAAATGACTAAAGAGGTGTTAAGAAAGTTATCAAAAATTAGCAAAGTCATGTCAAAAAGACTCCGGATAAATACTTGAGGGAATGGATATCCATTTTCTATGATTTGACTATTGCTTATTGCATGCCTGTATCAAAGTATCTAATGTACCCCATAAATATATACACTTACTGTGTAAAAATAAAATAAAATAAAATAAAATAAGACAGCTATAGATCCTCAAAAAATAAAAAAGACTCAGAAGCCAAGTTGAAGAGACTCCCACTGGCCAAGGATAGAACAACTTGAGCTTCATAATGATAATAGTTATAATAGATTTAATCCATCAAATATGTTTAAATCAATGAGGTCATTAGGATAATATTTAACTTGTCACATGTGGAGGATGACAGAAAAACACTTCATCATCTTGAAAATCAGTAAGTTAAGAAAAATATCAAGCTTTCACCTACCTTTCTTATATGAACTATACTATTAAGATAAACAATAGTAAAGGAAGAGAAACTTCTCTTTATGAAAGCAGAAAATGAAAAATACAGTAGACAGAATTTCCAGAATGATGAAGTAAGAATATCACCAGACTCTTTCTCCAGAAAAAAAAAATGTATCTGGTGAAATTATTAAAAACAACTGTTAAGGTATTTAGAAATTATCATAATTGCGTATACCAAATGGCAAACATTTATTCAAGAAAAATTTACGAACTTTTGGTAAGAACAGTGGGCCTATGGCATTTAAGCCATGACCTACTCCAATACATGCCCTTCACCTTATAAGCTCCAAGTAATGGAAACTCTACCCCATTAGAGAAGGTTATAGTAACCTCACTTTCCAGATCCTAATGTCAGGCTCCAGTTTCACTCAAGTAAGGGCAGGCTGCCTGTGTTTCTCATTTTCACTACTCCCCAGACACCTGTTGCAGAAGCTTGATTCTAGGCAAACATGGCCAACAGAACTTGAGCTCTCTTCTTTTGACAAGCTCTATCTTTATAAAGAAAGTTCTACTCAAACCATAGCAGGCTGAAAATATTGAGACCACAATTGTTTCATATCCAGCTTTCCCAGATGGTAGAGGTTCCTTGCCAAAAAGGAACAACAACAACAACAATAACAGAAAGAAAAAAAAAACAAAAACAAAAAACCCAGAGACTTCCACTTTTATCGCTAGTATCCCTAGTACATAGTATGGAGCAAAGGTGTCACTCAAACAGCAGGTCTCCATGCTTAACCACCTTAGCTGTGGTTCTATAAAGTCAAAGAGCCCCACAGCTCTACCTGAGGGAGCTGAACTTAAGTGAAACAGAGAGTGGAGAGTCTGATACCTAAAAGTGTTGTCAAAAACAATGGAGATCTTGGTGAAGAATGATTAAGAAGAGGCTGGTAACTCCAAAACAAGCAGAATTACAGAGCAATCAGAAAATAAGTCAAAATAATCAAAGGAAGGAAGGAAAGAAGGGAGGGAGGGAGGCAGGAAGGGAGGGAGGGAGGAAAGAAGGAAGGAAAAATTGGAAGGAGAAAGGGAAAGAGGGAAAGAAAGAGATAAATAGAAAGGCAGAAAGAAAGGTGGAAAGAAAGGCAGAAAAAAAGGTGGAAAGAAAGAAAGAAAGAAAATAAAAGAAAGAAAGAAAGAAAGAAAGGAAGGAGAAGGGGAAGGGGAAGAAAGAGAAAGAAAGAAAGAAAGAAAGAAAGAAAGAAAGAAAGAAAGAAAGAAAGAAAGGAAGGAAGGAGAAGGGGAAGGGGAAGAAAGGAAAGGAAAGGAAAAGAAAAGAAAAAAGAGAAGAGAAAAGAAAAGGAAAGAAAGAAAAAAAAAGAGAGCCAAGAAGAGCCTTCCTGATATCACAGTCAACTCTGCTAGTCACAAGGCTGTGGCGTCTGCTAGTCACAAGGCTGTGGCATGTGCTAGGAAACATCCACTCAGAAGCAATCAGAGAAAAGACTTGGGACAGAATCAAAGCATGTCCAAAGCTTCACTCAGACACATCAACAGAAGCTGAAACCTTGCTAGCAAAAAGGGCTTAAACACTACTTCTGACAAAATACTGGAAGACTAATAAGCTACTTTGATCCAAGGGCAGCAACAAAAACAAATACTACTAGCAATGAAGAGGGGTATTTTGTAATGATCAATCCATCAGGAAAATTTAACAAATTTGAACATACAAATTTAAATTTAACAAAAGGTGTGCAAGTCTTATACACTAAAAATTACAAGGTATTGTTGAAAGAAATTAAAAATATTAAATGTTTTTTTTAAATGTTGAAATGTTCATGAATGGATGACAACACTTTTAAAATGATAGTATTCTGCAAGTCAATCTACAGATTCAGTGCAGTCTCCAACAAAAATCCCAGATTATTTTTTCTTTTGCAGAAATTGACAAGATGATCTTAACATTTATATAGAAATGAAGGGATACAAAATTGCTAAAAGAAATAAAAAATAACAAATTTGGAGAACTCATACAACCTGATTTCAAAATTTACTACAAAGCTACTACTATAATCAAGACAATGTGGTACTACATAAGGATAGACATATAAATAAATAAAATATGACTGATAATTCAGAAGTAAAACCTTGTATCTATAGTCACTGATTCTTAGTAAGAGTACCAAGATAACTCAATAAGAAAAAAATAGTATTTTCGACAGATTGTGCTGGAACTAGATATCCACACGCATAAGAATGAAGTTGGACTCTGACCTCAGATCATAAACAAAAAGTAACTTAAAATAAATCACAGACCTAAATGTAAGAGCTAAAAATAACAACTCTTAGAAGAAAACAAAAGTAAATCCTTTTGTCCTTTGGTTAGCCAATGGTTTCTTAGATATGGCACTAAAAGCACAAGCAACAGAATAAGAAAATAGATACACTACATCAAAATTAGCAACTTTGTGCTGCAAATGATATCACTGAGAAAATGAAAAAGAAAACCCACAGAACTCGAGAAAATATTCACATATCATACATCTGATAAGGGATTTATATCCAGAATATATAAAGAACTCACAATTCAATAAAAAACATAAATAACACAATTAAAAATGAACAGAGGATCTGAATAGACCCAAAGATCTACAGATAGTCAATAAACACATCAAAAAATACTCAACATTATTCATCATTAAAGAAATGCAAATCAAAACCACAGTGAGATTTTTTTGTTTCAGTAGAGACAGGGCCTCATTATATTGCCCAGTCTGGTCTTGAACTCCTGGCCTCAAGGAATCCTCCTGCCTTGCCCTCGCAAAGTGCTGGAATTACCGGTGTGAGCTGCTGAACCATGCCACAGTGAAATATTACTTCACACCTACTAGAATGGCTAGGCTATCAAAAAGTCATGTAATAATAAATACTAATGAGGATGTGAAGAAATTGGAACTCTTAGGCATGGGAAGTGAAATGTAAAGTGGTGCTGGCAATTTGGAAAATAGTTTTTCAGCTCATCAAAAAGTTAAACATAGAGTTACCATATGACACAGCAATTCCACTTCTATTTTCTGCAGAAAATACAGAGGACAATGGCACATAGTGAATTGTACCATGCATTTGCAATTAGCCACATCCAAACTGTGAGAAACTCCATAGTTCAAACAGCCTGTGTTTTCAACAGATACATTTTAAGACAAAATGATGAGGGATAAGTATAAAACTGTCAAGGAAATGTTTAGTATAAAAGTTGATGTGGTGGACAAAGGGATTGTGTTTGAAATGTGGTACACAGAAGGCGCTTCCAGAATGTCTGACTGAGTTCTATTTTCTGACCTGGTCATGGTTAGGTTACAAGATGTTTGCCTTAGAATAATTCATTAAGTAATGCATTTTGCTTTGTGACATTTTCTGTGTCTGTTGTTGGTGGGCTTTTTAAAATACGTTTTTGTTTTTTTTTGTTTTTTTCTAGATTATGAAAACTTTCTCTTTAATCAAGGCTTTTAACGTGAACCGATTTCTTGAATAATATGGAAAGTTTCCAATATATTGAAACATAAATCCGTATGTCACCATTATTACAACACCCGGCAGGAAAAAACAAAAACAGCAAGTTTACATGATCTCTGTAAAAGCCATGATCTTAATCTCAGATGCTTCCTCCATCTACCAAGTGTGTTCTGGATACAGAGCACAACGTGGCTTCTCGGGTCACACTCAGCTGTGGCTGTGGTCCCCAGATCACTCATCTGTCTGGGTTGTGGTGGTGGCAGCTCTACTCAAGAAGCAAAACAGTTACCAGCACATTCAAAAAGCGTGTCGAACATCTTTTAAATATCAAAGTGAGAAACTAGAAGGCAACATAATAATGTTATCAGAAAGATGTTAGGAAGCAAGGACAGCTGTGTAAAGCTCGAGGCTGGCAAGTGGCTCGCCGACTTCATTTATTTGACTTCTTGGGTAGTGGGCACTGGAATAGTAAGATGTGAGATTCTGGTTCATGGATCATATAATGGACTCATCCCTGACTCTGCTGAATGCCAGGATTCAGACATCAAGTGGGTTTTAGGGACCGGCTTGGTTATGTCCTTGGGCAACATGGCATGCCAATACTCAATCCCCTCATCATTTTATTTCTTCAAATAGTAAATTTATTTGTGCAATGTGATCACTGCTTCTGCAAGCTTTCAGCCCCACACCACCAACATCCAAGCAACTCCCAGCAGCACGAAATATTTTTAAATGAATTAAATAAATAATTACTCTGGAAGTAATGTGGAGAAGAGATTTTGAATTTCAGCAAGATGAGATTAGAACCAGAAAAAAAAAAAAATGAAATTAGAACCAGAAAGGAACATGTGCAAGACACAAAGGAAGTTAGGAATATATATGAAACTGCCTAAGAGGCAAATTAATAGAATTTGGTGACTAACCGAATGAGTTGAGTGAGGAAGAGGTAGAAGATGGTGACTTACAGGTTTTTTGGCTCAGATCAACATGAGTTGAAAAACACAGGATAAGTACATCCTTTCTCTCACCCCTGACAACCTTTGACTATTGATTTTCCCTGTCCAGTAGTCATTCTTCCTTTTTCTGGTAATAGAAAACATACTTTCCTTAGCAACCCACTCTCAGTCCATAGTCTTCAAGTGGCTGTCTCCACCTGTGCTCTAAGGAGAGCGGGGGAGGCCAGTGACCCAGCCTATGTTTTCAACAGATACAGAGCATCCTGCACCCACCACAGTGATTGATGCAGGTATTGAACATGACCCAAGCTACATTTGTTGGAACTGAGTGGATGAGCCCATCTCCTCTCAAAGCTCTAGGTTTATTACTGTGGCTACTATGAAATAGGAACTTGTCTAGGAGTGATACCCACACAGCAGAAAACAGAGCGGAGACAGATGCACAGAGTCCACACATATGCTCATACAGAGTGTTAATGACATTGATATAGTTTCGGGATTCAGGCAAGCCTGAAGACAGTCTATTCCTGTGCTTTTCAGCTATGTGAGTCATTATATTCCGATTTTTCCTTTAAAAGCAGATTGAATAAGATTTCTGTCAATTAAAAATGAAAATATCTTGACTAATGCAGGATCAAGGAACATTGTACTGTTTCCAGACTTACTCATATACATAGTCTAGTGCTGGCTAATAGAAATATAATGTGAGCCACACATCTAATTTTAAGTTTTCTAGTAGCTACATTAAAAAAGTAAAAATAAGTGCATAAAATTATTTTTACTAATATATTGTATTTAACTAATATATTGTAATATATTGTATTAAACAATATTGTATATATTAAAATGTATATTGATTTTAATATACATAAAATCATTTCACACGTAATCAATATTTTAAAAAATTATTACTTTACGTCTCTTTTGTAATATAAAGTACATTTCTAAGTCTTTGAAATCTACTGAACAGTTTAAACTTGAAACATCTCAATTTAGAATAGCTGCATTTCAGGCGTCCAATAGCCATATGCGGCTATTGTAACGAGCAGCAAAGATCTAAGCCATTCCCTACCTTTTCCCAGCAAAGTCTGCCTTCTCTTGAGTCCTACTGATAGTATCCCAGAATTGACAAGTACGTTAAAAGTCGTGTGGTCCACCTTCTTATTTTATAGGTAAATAAAATAATAATGATCTATCCTAATGAAAGTAAGTTAGTTTCAGAGCTGGAATTCATATAAAAAAATAGGAAAAACAATGGCTACACATTGAATAGTTACTACCTATAAATGTTGATATTGGTTTGTTTGTTAGGTTTTGTGTTTGTTTTGTGTTTAGTTATTCAGTATTAACTCCTTTCTATCTGGGGAAATTAATAATATTAAGAGATAATATCTAGTGAGTATATATCAGATACTATTTTGAGAACTTGACAAATATTGACTCATTCAATCCTCAGAGTGACCCTAATAAGGTAAATATCTTAATCCTCATTTATCTGTGAAGAACAAATGAATTAAGACATGGGACTGGGACTTGAACCTAGGGCTTTTGGATCCTGAATCCACACTATTAACCCATCCTTTACTCTTGCTCTGTGGTCTTGCTGAAGGCAGCAACATGTTTCCCGCTGTAGAGGCCAAATGAGACATCTACTCCTTCTCCCTGTCCTCTGGCAGCTTGGATACTTAACTCAGGCTTGGTGAGTTGATTACTCCCAGAAATTCACACCTGAGGGAGATGCTGCAAATACAAAAGATATATGAGAATTTATTCATCATGGAGGACAGCAGACGGGACACCTGAGTCAGATCATACCTGTGGCCTAGCCTCTTGAGGACCTGAATTCCTGCCTGTCTTCCAAAACTGAATCTACAGTTTCCTGGTTTTCTGTGAAGTCCTGATGTCCTTTCAATAACGTTCTTTTTGCTTAAAACTTCCAGAGTCCATTTTCATTATTAACAGCCAAGAATGTTGATTGATACCAGTAGTACATATTATCATAGTCATTTTACACAAAAAGAAACTTAATCCTTAAAAAGTGAAACACTTTTGCTTCGGCCGGGCCTGGTAGCTCACACCTATAACCCCAGCACTGTGGGAGGCCGAGGTGGGAGGATCACAAGGTCAGGAGTTCAAGATTAACCTGACCAACATGGTGAAACGCTGTCTCTACTAAAAACACAAAAATTAGCTGGGCATAGTGGCGTGCTCCTGTAATCCCAGCTACTCGGGGTCTGAGGCAGAAGAATTGCTTGAACCCGGGAGGTGGAGGTTGCAGTGAGCCAAGATAGTGCCATTGCGCCCCAGCCTGGGTGACGAGCGAGACTCTGTCTCAAAAAAAAAAAAAAAAAAAAAAAAGTTAAACACTTTTCCCAATATATTTTCTTGGAAGTAGTTGGCAAAACTGGAATGTGGACACAGGCCTAGTAGGTAGTCTCTGACTACCTGCTATTCTGGACTAGAATCTAGGTCTCCTGACCCCAGAATCCTTTCTCTTTCCATGATGCCAATCCTCCAAGCCATGAACAATAGCCTTACAAAATGAGGTCAAAGGGTTAAAATAAAGTGAATAGTGTTTTACATCATGGTCCCTAAAAATTAAATCCTAAGAAGAACATGCTTAACACTGTTACAGAGCCATGAAAGAGGTATTTAGGGCACCAGATCATATTAATCTTAACAAGTAGTTAGAAGTCAATCCCATCTGCCACTATGCCAGGTCTGCCTGCCCGAAAGTGTAAACGTTTATTAAGTCCCACGGGATTTAGCTTTAGCCCCACAGAGAGGAAGAAAAGAATTGAGACTTAGACAGCTTCCACCTTGTAGTCACATCTGCACAACAGGTCACCTAGTTAAAGCTAAAGTGGTTCCCACAGGGAGCTAGAAAGAGTGGCTCTATAAATATGCTCCTACAAGTACAGCTGTTCTTTGCCCCTTTGGTGTGTGGATGGCTGAAAGCAGTGTACTAGAAAATGCTGGAGAGATGGACTCTAGGCTAGTAAAAGAGCAGAGAAATGCTGAAGTACTGAATGTAGAACAGAAGAGACAACATAACAGTTACAGAATTCTTGGAGAATGGCATCAGAATAAAACTACACACACACACAGGCACACAGACACACAGTAAAGCGCACACACACAGTGAAGAAGCACACACAAAAACAACCACCACCACAAAACAAAATCACCTCTGCCAAGGATGGCAAAAGCACAAAGAGAAGGAAATTATCTGATGCTATTAGAAGCAGTGTAAATAACCTCAACTTCTTTGAAAGACAACTGGTAATATTAATCAACATTTTAAATATATGGGTCCTTTGTCCTAGCAATCCCATTTCCAGTAATATAGAATAGTATATGTGAAAGAATATTTGTTGCAGAATTTTGTTTGTAATATCTAATAATGGCAATAAAGACAATATTCCTTAAAAGGAGACCGATACTTACAGTATCAGTTGTACTATACTTATACTGATACCTACAGTATGTTCATATTTTGAAATATAAAACATACTTTAAAAGAATGAGGTAGTTCTATATTCAAAAACGTGAAGTGATATTCATGATAAACTGGTGTGGGGAAAACCGAGTGGCTGAATAATATAGTAGATAGATTAAACCAACAGATACACAGTGATCTGGAAAGACATTGCTATCAGAAGCTTATTTAGGTCTCACAGCAAATCTATGGGTGATACTACTGTTATCTTTGATTTATAGATAAACAAATGAAGCAATTTAAAGAAAGGTAAAACACCTTAGCTAAGGTCATAGCTATTCAATAAAATGGAGTGGGTAAGGGGGCTATCAGGGCTTTTAAAATATAATCCACTTTGTTTTATATTTTTCTTGAATAAACTGTAACTTTTTATGAAGCTAAAAAGGATCACAAAAACTTTTTTAAGACACCAATAAAAACCATGGACCCATGGGTTATTTACATTGGCCTCTGGCCACTTCCCCTTCGAAACTTCACAGCACATCTTCTAGCTCCCTTCCTTATATGCCTCCCTCTTCCACTTTGAAGCGACAGAAAGAACTCAGCTCCTCTTACTTCCACAGAGAGATATTTCCACCATCTAGCAGCCTTCATCATTAGGAAATAAGCATTCATATTAAGACGAGTGGTTCCTTGGCTCCGTTGTCTCCCACAATGTCACAGTTGTATTTGTGCTACAGGAAAGAAAAGTGTTTCACATGACCTATTCAGCGATAATAACCACCTCTATGATCCAGCTGTATTATGACATATTTTAGATACTCATTAGGCCAATATTCTAATCACTTAACCAGAATGAAGGAGTAGGCTTTGGATGATTGTTTTAAAACATCATTAGGTTTGTCCAGTTACAATCAATTCCTTTGTATCATACCAAAAGTGTATAATGTATAACATTACATGAAAACTGATTGAAAAACATGGTAAGTATTAATAAATGAGATGAAGTACAGAACCAATGGAGCCTAATTTTCCCTCCCTCTGGCCTTTTAAAATGATTGCTGGAATCTACATGGACAGTAGTATCCCATGAATTACATACCCCTCCCTTATTCAGGATCCTCATACTGAATATTATGATGTCTCTGAATATTATTATGTCCCTCTGTGAAATATAATTAATTTAGCTATTAATTCATCAACTAAAAGCATGTGACCACCTCTAATATCTAGTAAAGATAAATCATTTCCTAGCTTGGGAGTAGACTTCCAATTCTAAAATAAGAGACAAAAACCACCCAGAAAGGTAAAGTTTCCTACATGGTCTGCTCAGTCTTTAAGGTTAATTATGTCCGAACAGTAAACATTTAACAACCCTAGAGATAAGCTGACTGTAACAGGTGAGTAATCTCCCAGCTCAGACTGGCTCAGTGGATCATTTTGTTTCATTGAAGAAAGCAATTAGCTTTCAGTGTGCTCGAAAGTGGGAAACAATTTCGCAGATTAGTAGAGCTGAGGGCTCTGTCTGCTGGTGAAGTTGGTGTGTGGCAAGAACCACTTCTCAAGATCTTTCTGGGCCAGCATAGTCAGTGACTGATAATATAATACACAGGGGCAGCTGCCTCGCAGAATGAATTATCAGAAAACCCTGACGGCAGTGACTATAACAATAACAAAATGATGTATACCACCACGTTGTTTTTCACAAGCAAAAGAGTATGATGTAGTATTTAGAGCAGAAAAACAAGGCTTTAAGGACTTCAAACATCATCATTATTGTGGACACATTAACTCTACCAGCTATGTAAGAAGGAACAAGAAGATATAGGTAAAGCTGAAGTAGGAGGACCTTATCACAGTCTACTTGGGAAGCCAGTGAAGGTGAATGTGACATCACATGCTGGTTTTCTATTTATGTTTAAACTTCAAATAGGTGATAATGCCAGAGGTCAAAAACAAGTGGTTGAGAAACTTCATTTGGCCTGCATACATGTTTTGTTTGGTAAGCATTTTGCCTAAATTTTTAAAAATTAGTCATTTTTTAAAAATCAGATGTTATACAAAAATCTAGAATTACAATTTTTCTTGAAAAAATCAGAAAATCCAGTGCCTCTGAACTACCATGGATTCATGTAGCAGTTATCTTAAGGGGAGTAACGGCTGGGCCTCTAAGTCCCATTCACTACAGTCTGTGCCACTCCATATTGCCTCATGACACCAGGGATGACCATCAGTTGCAGTTTATCACTGCACTAGACCAGTTATTTTCTAATAACAGAGAAAGAGTTCTCTGTTCTCAGGTCCCTATCCAAAGCTAGAAAACAGAAGGGTGGCCAAAAAAGCCAAGTAATTTATTTATATATATTTTTACTCCTGACCTACACTTAATAGTCTGGCTTCTGTAGGTATTTCAGTTTGTGATGCCTACTGTGACAGGTAAGAAGATAGAAGAGTAGGCTTTCAAAGTCCCACAGACTTAGGTACAAACTCAGTTCTGCCACTTCATATTGTTTGGTATTGAATAAATCATTTAATCTCTCCACTAATCTGTTATCCCATGAGTAAAATGGAAATAATTATGGCACTGATGTCTACCTCCTATGTCAACTGTGAAGATTAAATATATGTGTATTAAAAATTAAAAATGTTTATTAAAAGATTAAAAATATGTGTATGTCTATGCATACATATATACATATATAGGTAGCTGGTACATAAAACAAACATAAAAAGCTGTAAATAAAAAATAATGTCTAGGGCAATTGAAGAAAATTTGGGATTCACAGAAGAAATAATAAAATTACATTAGCAGGAAACCAATTTGTTTGGGTAAACTGAATAGTTTTATCAGTCCTCTGTTTTTCCCTGATATATATACACACACACATTTAGTGATGTTATATTTTTGTCTTTGCCACTGGAATATGAATCTGATCCAACATAAGCCATTCTGTCGTGCCCAGGTGTACCACTGCCATGTTATGGTCACTGATATATAAAGAGTTTTTCAAAGATATCATTTCAACAAGTCTTGATAACATGTGTGTGCTCGAAAAAGTTTATTAAAAATTTTACAGTCCTTTGACAAAATTCAACAGCCCTTTACGCTAAAAACTCTCAATACATTAGGTATTGATGGGATGTATCTCAAAATAATAAAAGCTATTTATGACAAACCCACAGCCAATAGCATACTGAATGGGCAAAAACTGGAAGCATTCCCTTTGAAAACTGGCACAAGACAGGGATGCCCTCTCCCACCTCTCCTATTCAACACAGTGTTGGAAGCTCTGGCCAGGGCAATCAGGCAGGAGAAAGAAAGGGTATTTGATTAGGAAAAGAGGAAGTCAAATTGTCCCTCTTTGCAGATGACAAGATTGTATGTTTAGAAAACCCCATCGTCTCAGCCCCAAATCTCCTTAAGCTGATAAGCAACTTCAACAAAGTCTCAGGATACAAAATCAATGTGCAAAAATCACAAGCATTCTTATACACCAGTAACA
>NW_012114966.1:4094617-4114922 GCF_000951035.1 Colobus angolensis palliatus | reverse complement strand
TATAAAGACACATGCACACCTATGTTTATTGCGGCACTATTCACAATAGCAAAGACTTGGAACCAACTGAAATGTCCATTAGTGACAGACTGGATTAAGAAAATGTGGCACATATACACCATGGAATACTATGCAGCCATAAAAAGAATGAGTTCGTGTCCTTTAGGGACATGGATGAAGCTGTAAACCATCATTCTCAGCAAACTATCGCAAGGACCAAAAACCAAACACCGCATGTTCTCACTCATAGGTGGGAACTGAACAATGAGAACACTAGGACACAGGAAGGGGAACATCACACACTGGGGCTTGTCGTGGGGTGCGGGTAGCGGGGAGGGATAGCATTAGGAGATATACCTAATGTAAATAACAAGTTAAGGGCTGCAGCACACCAATATGGCACATGTATACATATGTAACAAACCTGCACATTGTGCACATGTACCCTAGAACTTAAAGTATAATTAAAAAGAAATAAAATAATAAAAAAAAAAATAAAACTGACTATGATGATGGCTGCACAATTATGTGAATATGCTAAAAGTCATTGAATTTCTTTTGGTATACACATTTTATGTATATTCTATGACATGTGAATTATGTCTCAATAAAACTATTTTTAGGTTCTGAAAAAAAAAAATAAAAATGTTACAAAAGACAATTTCCAGTTCTACTGGCTACTAGCTAGATGACATTGAGAAATTTACTTCTCTGAATCTGTTTCTTCATCTGTAAAATGGGCATAATAATTGTTTCTTAAAGGGTTGTAGCCAGGCTTACTTGGCACAATGTCTGCAAGCACTTATTAATGTTCCTAGCACATGAAAGGAGCTAAACACTGGTAATCCCATTTACCTTCCTTCTAGTGATTAATTTGAAGAGTATCCTACTCAGCCTAAAAAGGAAAAAAGATAATAATGGTTTCATTTTTTTTTTTTTTTTTTTTGAGACGGAGTCTCGCTCTTGTCCCCCTGGCTGGAGTGCAGTGGCGCGATCTCAGCTCACTGAAAGCTCCGCCTCCCGGGTTCACGCCATTCTCCTGCCTCAGCCTCCTGAGTAGCTGGGACTACAGGCACCCGCCACCGCGCCCCGGCTAATTTTTTTGTATTTTTAGTAGAGACGGGGTTTCACCGTGTTAGCCAGGATGGTCTCGATCTCCTGACCTTGTGATCTGCCCGCCTCGGCCTCCCAAAGTGCTGGGATTACAAGCGTGAGCCACCGCGCCCGGCCTGGTTTCATTTGTAAATGAAAATCAGAGTAAGTTAAACCCCAATGAAATGGCATGAAAAGGACCTAAATGTACATATTGCCAAACAGCATCTGTTTGCAAGGTGCATTAGAATAGTGGAAAAAGAAGAAAGTACCGTATCATCTACTTCATTTTTATTGAATTATAGAGTATGCATAGCTTTTTTCATTGTATTAGAAAATGAGTGCTTAAAATGATTTACATATTGAAAAAACATCATAGAGGAAATTTAGTTGTGATTCCTAAGACACACGGTTTGGTGTTAACATTTTCCATTACTTTTTGTATTATGGTATGCAATACTCTTCAAAATGTTTATAAGCCCAGGCAATTTTTCCATGATTCACTAATGTACAAATAATTCAAGTTATTGAGTGCATGTATTTTCTATTTTGTACATAGTATTGTGTCGGAATAAAAACAAGTAAAATACAATCTTTGTCTCCCACTGCCAACCGTCTAGTGCAATATTTCTTAAACTATGCTGCTGGAACCACCTGCATCAGAATCACTAGAAGAAGTCTTTAACAATGCAGAGTTCTTGGCTCCTCTCACAGACTCAGGGATCAAAAATTTTGTGATGTGGACCTGGTAATCTGCATTTAAACACACTCCAGGCAATTTGTATGCACTCTAAGATTTAAGGGCCACTCATCTATTAAGATCAACTGAGTTAAAGAGCTAAACTTGATTCCATTAGAAAGCTATGCCCTGGTGAATTATTTAACTACCTACTAGAATATGAAAAGCATTACAGCTGTCATGACTTTAAGTCAGTTATTCAAGTACCTCATTGCATTTGTGAAGAAGCTAAAGCAAGTCTCTTCATCTTGCTCAAGTTACTATTTAACACAATTATTATCATACTGAAGTAAAACATACAATCAGTTATTTAAAAAAGAAAAACAATTCCTGATTTTCTTTTACTGAATGGGCTAAACATGTTAAATGGATATGCAGGTAGGCTATTACCTGCTAGTTAGTTTTGACAGAGGCAACTTCATTTAAATATGCAATGAGTTTTTTTTTTCTAATTTCTCAATTTATAATTGGCCGTATTTTAGCACCCTAATAAAGTACCATTGCATTTAATCTCAAGGTTCCTTAATTTGGAATTGATGATCATGGAGAGCTTTCTTGGGGCTACACGTTTGGTCTTCAGGAGGACTGTGGGACCCCTGAAACTGTATGCAAAATATGGAATATTTATGTTATTTAGTATAAGGGTCTGTGGCTATTATTAGATTCTCAAGGAGGCCTATGCCTTAAAAAATAGTTGCACAGCACTATAAAATGAAAGACTAGGACAGCACTGTGCAGCAAACTCATTCCAGGGATGTTGCCAGTGAAAACTGAGAGACATTCTGTTTGGTTGGAGAGATGGGAGGCTGGATCAGTATCCTCACACTCTTTCCCAGGGGGATAAAAAATGCCTCATCTGTCACATGGAAAAATCCTGGAAAACCAATTCCCACTAAAGCACTAAGACAGATGATGGCTTAACATATCACCTGTCTCATTGCTTGAAGTCTTTCCCACTGAATCCAGATACAACCCTTCTCACTGCTAATTGATCAGAATTGCCACATGTGGCAAAACAATTTGCCATTCCTAATTTAACTCAATCTCTCTCATTTTAGCAATGAGGAATTTGAGGTCCAGAGAGGTGAATTGACTTGCCTGAGGCCACATAGCAAGTTGGTGTCAGAGCCTGGCCCAGAGGCCAACACTTTTGACTCCTACTAAAATGCATCTGCCACAGGCAAAGTCACAAGCACAGAGAACTCATCTTCCCTCACACCACCTGAACCTTACTCACTCCTTTCCTTATCATTCTATCCTCCTGTTCTCTGCCATCTTGATTTGACAGCAATTCCCTTTTCAAATTTCTCATATTTTTTATTTTTTAAAAATAATGGATTTTGTCTGTATAATATAAAACAAAACTCATTAGTTAGTGGAAGATAAGTATGCTTGCCAAGTTAAAAGGGAAAATGAGGTCTCTGACGTCGATTTGCTTGGTTAAGAAAAAAAATGACCACACAAGGGCTTACAAAGGTACAAAAGATATCATATAGATTCAGCTAGCTTGCACATTCATATTGTACCACCTGTTCTTTTCCCATGACTATAATTCCAGTCATCTTGTAGGTTCAGACATTTGTTATCCTATAAAAAGCTAGGCCTATCTGCTCTCTGCTCAGCCCATTTTCTACTTTTTCCTTTTCTATTTCTCCTCCTTTCCTTCTTTTCAAATTTTTTTTTTCACCTTTTGCTTTGGTCTTTAGATATAAAGGTATTTATGAACACGTCTGAGTTCCCTGACAGGATGTAAGTTCCTTGAGGGTACTGTATATCCCTGTCTGCCTTGTTCACCTTTGTATTCCTTATTTTAGTTCAGTTGTTGCTCAGAGAGAGTTTACCCAATATCACTCCTCACTCAAAATACCAACTTTTCTAGTAATAGTTTCTTTTCTTGAGGAATAGCTTCTTTCTGACTCTAAACATTTGGCCCTCATGGTAATGGTCAATCATGGTAGTGCATCCCCAGCCAAGAATGGATGTATGACTCAGACCTTGGCAATCATAGCCTACCATTTCCCTGTGCTGCATGATTGGTTAAAGGGAGGTATGTGATCCAACCTGGTCCAGAGTTTTTCCCAAGATACATTAAATTGAGGTCTCAGAGAAAATTCTACATCTTGGGTCACTCAAATAAAATGGTGTTAGTTCAGTACCTGAACTACCTGAGGTCATGTTCTCTGCTGCTCAGGGAAGTACTTCCTGTAGCTAGAGAAAACTAATGCAACTTACAGAGGAAAAAGCAGCCATAGGGAACTCAGCTGCCTTGTTTATTCTGCAAGTCATGCCAGTATCCACCCAATCTTTTGCTTAAGCTTGCGTAAGATGGATTTTTGACACTTCCAACTGAAAAATACTGACAAATACATTCATAATGCTTTGTCCCAAATCAGTGCTTGATGAAGATTTACTGAGGGACTTTTCTTCAAAATCTATCTATTCCACTTTTCTCATCTCCGTTTCCTTAGATTTCACCTTCCTGCCTGCCCAACCCCTGTCTTCTTTATTGCTTTCTCCTTTGGGAGTAGCTCTTTTTACTGCCACCTGCTACAGATATGTTCATGCAAGGTATCAGCAGGTAGGAAGCAGCAGAATACACAATCCTGAAAAGACAGTTTAGGAAAGTAAGAAATATTATTCTTGTCAACTGATGTTAAAAAACAAAAGTTGGAGAAAAGAAGAGAAATACATTGTGTTCAGCTTAAGAACACCCAAAACAATTATTAAGGAACAGCATCTGCCCTTCTCAAATACTTTCTTCCCAACCTTGACTGTTGACAACTCAATTTTCCACTGCACTCATTTCACTGGTGTGTTTCTTCAACTTCACAGGCACCCTGGGAGCGTATCTCCCACTGGAGGACACCACCTTTTGGCTTTAGCTTCCTGGAGTTACTTCCCATGCTATATCCCAACAATGTAGCAGTAGGGCTTGAAAACAATATTGCTTATTATTCACAGAGTACATAAAGAATGACTTGCCCTCAAGTTTAAAAATAAGGTAATCCTTGTAAAATGACAATTTGATTTAAGTCATTCACTCAGGCAAACATGGTTCCTGGAACACCCTGACAAAACCACATAAGAATTAAAGGTCTTGTGATGGATGAGGGAGCAGGATCTAATTGGTGTTTTAATAAATGTATTCTGACTTGGTAATCCACCTAGATTAATCAACAGAAAATTCCCCTGTCTAAATCAAATTACCAAGTTATGGTATTAAAACAATGACAAATGCCTTGTAATTGGCTGTTATACAAGTGTTGGCATCAGAGAGACAAACAGGATGTTGGTATCTAGAGTTGTTTTCAAGATGCTGATTAACAGACAAGCAACAGCAAAGAAGGGCTTACCACCATTTTATCTATTTCCAATGTTCTTGAGTCAGAATATGTAAGAATGCATACTCCAACTAAGGAAGGTGTACCTGGGGTACAGAGGTTTGAGGCAGATTGCCAACTAAGTCTTTGTCCTTCTTTGGGGTGTACCAAAGGGAGAAGGACTCTATCTATAAATGGAACATGTACAGCCTTTCTGTGGTCACAAGTCAAGGGCTATGAAGGGAAAGAGGTCAAATTATTTGACTTCTTACTCTGTGACAGATACCGTGCTAAGCTATTTCAATAATCACAACCTATTGCTGGGGTAATTATTATCACCTTAATTTTACTGATAAATGAACTACACAAGATTGAGACTGGGTAACCTAATCCAATTCTCAAACTAGGAAATGGAGTAACCTTTCCAATATTCCTAATCTGAAACCAGATTTATTTAATTTCAAAGTCTATGTTATTTTCACTGGAGCTATATCTTAGCTGCAGGAGTATAATCTAAGACAGTTACCCTCAATCTTGGCTGTGTCTTAGAATCACCTGGAAGGCACCCAGGCTGCACTCCATACCAATTAAATCAGCACCTCTGGGGATGATAGCAGGAATCTGTGTTTCTTAAAATGTCATAGGTGACTTGAAGATGCAGACAAATTTGTGAACCAGTAATCCAAGATGTATCTTCTCTTCTTCAATTTTTTTAAAAGAAATAGCTGATATCAGATTCAAGAGGGCACGAGGTTTTGGATGCATCAGAAAATATAAGGAGAAACCATTTGAGGAAAGTTTGGGTCCCTCCTCAGAGAATGTAGCACAATGGGGGTTCAGGAGAGTAATAAAAGAGTATATGACTCTGAGTCTCCAAGAAGTGAGGTCACTGGAAGGTAGAAAAGGAGCCCAGAAAATAAAGTAGGAATGTCTATTGAATTTGATTGAGGCTAGACCTCTATGCTAACAACTGAATCCTGAGTAGAAGATCAAGATACTCAGCCCCGCCTAATTCAAACCAGCAACTTCATTTAAGCTGGAGGTTTATTTCCAACGTCTTTATCCTGAAACATTTTCTCCCAAAGTGTCTGGGTATTATTTGCAATCCCATTTCCTAGAACCTACAGCTCCTCTGCTACCAAGCATACTCAGCTACATTCTCCCATTGTGCAACAGCTAACCTTATTATAAATCAGGCCAAAGCATTCCAGGAAGAGGGAACAGAGACTATAAAAGACCTAAAGCGGGAATAAGTGTAACATGTATAGGGGACAGAAAAATGGCCAATGGAAAAAGTAATGTGGTTTGAATGTCTTCTCTGAAATTCATGCTGAAATTTAATTGTCATTATGACAGTATCAAGAGGTTGGAAATTTAAGAGATGATTAAGTATGAGGAATCCACCCTTATCAATGGATTAATGCCATTATCAAGGGGGTGGGTTAGTTACCCTAGGAGTGGGCTCTTGATAAAAAAAATAAGTTCAGTTTCCATCTTGTCTCTTTTTCTCATGCACTTGCTTGCCCTATGATACCTCCCTTGATGGGTATGACCCTCCCCAAATGCTGGTGCCATGCTTCTGGACTTTTCAACTTTCAGAATCATAAGCCAAATAAACTTCCTTTTTTTTTTTTAATAAATTAATCAATCTGTGGTACTCTGTTACAGCAGCAGAAAGCAAGCTAAGCCAGAAAATTGTTACTGAGAGATGGCGCTAACACTATTAAAAAACAAAACAAAACCAAAAAATCCCTGAAAATATAGAAATGGCTTTGGAACTGGATAATGGGCAGAATCTGAAAGAATTTTAGAGAAGCAGGCTAGAAAAAGCCTGTATTTTTGCAAATGAAGTATTAAGGGTGATTCTGGTGAGAGCTCAATAGAAGAGACAAGCTGTAGGGAAAGTCTTTTTAGAGATTACTTAAGTGCTCATGATCAGGATGCTAGTAGAAGTATCCACAGTAAAGGCTCTTCTGATGATGTCCCAAATGGAAGTGAGAAACAAGGTATTGGAAACTGGAATAAAAGTCATCCTGGTTATACAGTTGGAAAGACTTTGGTTGAATTGTGCTGATGCCCTAGGGATTGATAGAGTGCAGAACTTGAGAATGATAAACTAGGACATCTGACAGAAGAAATATCTAAGCAGCAATTCATTCATTCTGCTTTGTGGTTGCTTTTAACTGCATACAGTGAGATACAAGAAAAAAGAAATGACTTAATTAAATTTATCAATAAAAGAGAAGCAGAACAGAAATATTTGAAAATTTTGCAATCTGGCCATGTAAAGAGTGAAAGGTGTCTTTAGGAGAGCAAACTAAGAGTGTGGCAAGGGACAAAGAGATTAGTATGAATAGAAAGAATAAGTTATTATTCAAGACAATGGGAGAAGGACCCTAAAGAAGTCATTTCAAAGATCTCTGAGGCTGCCCCTCACATAACATGTCCGGAGCTCTAGGAGGGGAGAATAGTTTCAGGAGATGGGCCCAAGGTGCTCTTCATAAGCTCACTGCCCAGGGCTTCCTTGGGACTCTGTTCCTTGCATTCCAGCACAGTGCTTCTTTTGCCTCAGTCATGTCTCAAGTGAGTCCAGGTGTGGTACATGCTGCTACTCCAGAAGGTAGAAGCCATAAGTCTTGGCAACATCCATGTGGTGCTAATTCTTCAGTCTTACAGAATGCAAGAGTAGTGGGGGTATGGTTACCTCCACCTAGATTTCAAAGGATATTGTGGATTGCTTGGAGGTCCAGGCAGAGACTTGTTGTGGGAGTAAAGTCACCACAGAGAGTCCCTATGAGGACAATGTCTAGTGGAACCATGGGACTGAGGCCTCTCAGAAACCCCATTACTCTAGGTCCACCAGTGTGCAGCTCCAGCCTAGGAAATCTGCAAGCAGAAGACTCCAACCTGACAGAGCTGCTGGGTGGGATGAGCCCAACAAGGCTATAGGCCTGTGGCCTTGAGGAACCAATCTCTACCCCCAGGAAACAGGACATGGAGTCAAAGGATATTATTCTCTAGCTTTAGATTTATTGAGTTTTTTTCCCCTTTTGGGGCTTTGAACTTACTTGGGATCAGTTACCTCTTTCTTCTTGCTTATTTCTCCCTTTTGGAGAGTGTGAATGCCTATCCTATGCCTGATCTACTATTGTATTTCTCGAGTAGATTACTTGTTTCATAGGTTCACAGCAGGAAGAAATTTGCCTCAGGATGAATCATGCCTTGAGTCTCACCTGTATCTGTTTCATATGAGATTATGGACTTTGGATTTGTGAGTTGATGCTTGAATGAGTTTAGATTTGGGGGCTATTGGAATACAATAGATGTATTTGTATGTGAGGACCTAAGTTTTGGGGGGCAAGGATGGAATGCTATGATTTGAATGCTCCCTTCAAAACGTATGGGGAAATTTAATTGCCATTGTAACTATATTAAGAGGTGGGATCTATAGGCAATAAGGGATTCCCTTTCACTCTCATGAATTGATTAATGACTTTATCGTGGGAGTGGGCTAGTTACCACGGAAGTGGGCTTTTGATAAAAGGATAACTTTGGCTCCCATCTTGTCTCTTGTGTGGTAAGTTCACTTGCTTTGTGATGCTCTTCTGCCATGGAATGATCCTCACCAGACACCAAAGCCATGCTCTTGAATCTCAGCCTCTAGAACCATGAGCCAAATAAACTTCTACTCTTTTAAAGTTACTCAGTCTGTTATATTCTAGTGTAACAGCAGAACATGATCTAATACAGAGCGGCCCTAACTGAGATTGGAGAGGTGAGCAACAGCCAGTGCAAACTGCTTAGGGATCAAGGCCTTTAGATTTTGTTCTAATTCACCTGGGAAGCCATCAGAGGATTATGTATTTACTGACTTACTATGATGCAGAAGAACGTGCATCAGCTCACCCACCCCATATGTCTATGCAGAGATATCCTACTCAATGCTGTTTAAATTTCCTGGTATAATTGACAATTGTAAAAACTAATCCTGGCTGACCATATACACTGGAAATTAACCCAATTATGTTTCATTGGCCACTTAGAAGCTTCTCAGACCAATATAGTGAAGTACAAGAGCAGGTTTTAGGGCGGTAAATATTTAAAATGATAGATCTGAGTTTAATGCGTGCTTTCCTACCACTTACAGAGAAGCTTGATGTGGTAGTGAGTCCGGACTTCAGAGTCAGAGTATCTGAATTCCTGGTCCCAGCTCTGCCATGTACTATTTAATCTTAGTATAAAGCATGGACGTCCAACACTTTTAATGTGAGGACTTATTTTGTGGTGGTGGATGTCAGGAAAATTATACAAGGACTTTTTTTTTTTTTTTTTTAGCTCATCAGCTGTCATTAGTGTTCACGTATTTTATGTGTGGTCTAAGACAATTCTTCTTTTTCCAGTGTGGCCGAGGGAAGACAAAAGGTTGGACTCTAGTGGATAGAGCATAATTCCCAGGGAATGGTTATTTATTACTTGTTTTCTCTTGCCTCTTCATCCAGTCTCTCAGTGAGTCCTGTTCATTTAATCTGTAGAATTAACTAATAATCTACCTACTTCTCTCATCTCCACTGGGTTAGTTCAAAATGGGTTTTCCCATCTTAGTTTTATTTACATTTTGTGCTAAATATTTTTGTTGTTGTGAGAAGTTGTCCTGTGCATTGTAAGATACTTAGTAGCATCCCTGGTCTCTCTCTTCTAGATACCAGTAGCAACCCCTTCCCAGTTATGACAACCAAAAATATCTAGGGACACTGTCTAATGTATTTTCTGAAAGGGCTGGGGGATGGGAGGAATGACCTGACCAAGACCTGTAACCTAGACTAAGAAACCATTATCTCTCTCCTCTGTGCCTGTAATATTCTCTGACAGGTCTGATTGTCTCCTACAGTTCATTCTACACATAGTAGCCAGAGGAATATTTCAAAAGCATAAAACAAATTATGTTACTCCCTTGCTTAAAAGCTGGCTTCCTATGTCCCCTTAACAGAATCCTGACTCTACTCGAGACTATGTAATTTTACATGACTGGTGTCTTTGCTCCATCCAAAGCTTATCATCTACCACTCCCTTCCTCAATCACTTCACTCTAGCAAAATTGGCCTTTCTTCTGTTCCTCAAACATTCCACACTCATTCTCACACCAGGTCATTTGAACTTACAGTCCTCTCTGATGAGAATGCCATTCTCTTTCATTTTTCATATATGGCTCCATCTTGTCATTCAGGTGACTCAAATGTCACAATCTTAGGAGAATGATTATTTGCTGCTTCATTATCTATGTTTGCTACTATGATGTAAGCTTATAAGAAAAAGGTCCTTGTTGGTCCTCCCCCTGTAGATGTTCACTAAACACTTGCATAAGCTATTGCATAACGTTACTTTCACCTCCTAACATCCACATGGGGTATACATTCATTTTTATAATCTACTGTTTTCACTTAGCATTAGACAAGGAGTATTTTGACATATCATTAGATATGCTTCTTAAACATGTTTTCATTTTAAATGGTAACATATTCTTCTACAGAATCCCATAGTCCCCTTAATAAATATCCAATTTTTGAGGATTAGGTCATTTCTTTACTCTTTCATTATATAAACTCATTTACTGTTTATTCAGTAGACAAAGATGATGAGAAAATTGGACTTTTGCTGTTGTTCAATACTATCCCACATTTCCCCAACTAGACAACAGAAATTAAACACATAGGGCTGTACTATTTGGAGACAGAGTTGAGAAGGCTCCGTGCCAAGTAATAAGAATAAATAGCACTTGCTGAAAGTTTTCAGTACAGCCTGTTGTATTTTTCACACAAATAGGGGAGGACAAATACTTCTACTTGTGGATCTGTCTGAAATTTTTTAAATGTGGATGTTCTAAATTTCAAGCTGCTTAAGAAAGTGAGATGAGTACATGGCACACCATTCCAATTCTCAAATCAACACACAATCAAACACGAACATTTAGATGTAAATCAACAGCTTAGAAAGCCTGGTCCCTGATTCTCTTTGACAAATACTAGACCACAGCCTTGATTATCAGCTCAGCAAAGTTAATGGTATTCACTGGTTTTACATACTAAGCAGCCCAGGGTTTAGCCAGACAATTTGTTTCTAGTTTTGCATTCTCTGCTTTGTCACTCAGAAAGCAGAGATTGTAGATGACATTTAAGAGTCAGAGTATGTGATAAGTAGATGAGGGACATTGGTTGAAATTCTGTCAGGGAACCCATACCAAGTTTTTTATTAAAGTTCTACTGCACATGTAGACAAATATTTTCCTATCTAGGGCCTTTATGGCTAATTCAATATCCCAGGTCTTGCATGCCTTTTAGTACAAATAAAGTAAGATGACCCAAATTCTATATGAGTTCTGTCCACTCATTTTGGATGGCATTAGGCTCTCCCCATCAGAGTGTCTCTTACTTACTTTCTCCCTGGATTCTAAGGGTTGACTTTGGTGTTTTCAAGAACAAGTCTATTCACATTCCTCATCTTTATCATTGTCCCTACAACCAATGTCCATGCTAGGTAAGCAAGTCCTGAATGTACTCAAAGCTGCCAATCCTAGTATTGCTGGAGTAATTGTAATGTCTGTGCAACAGTGGAGACAGTAGCTCTATCTTTGTCTCTCTGCTACACTCTGTCACCTAAGGCTTTGAAAAAACAAATTCCTTCAGCACTGAGTCATACCCTTACCCCACTGGCACTGAAACTGAGTCCAAGGAACCAGATGGAGTACTCATGGCATGATATTCTGTCTCGTGTCAAGTCCCAGGTATACACAAAAATATTCTTGCTACTCCTTTATCCAATGTACCACAGTATCCCTTATAAATCAACCCATGCGAGTAGATACCTGACTCCCCAGGAAAGCAGATTTACACATGGCCCAACTACAAAAACAAGTTTGGACTCAGGGGAACCTTAATATAGGTAATAAATCACCTTTTTGCACAGAGAAGTGAGGCTTGAGAGACTCACTTGATTTCGCTTTGAGATTTTTTGTTTTGTTTTGTTGAGTTTAGTTTTGTTTTGTTTCGTATGATTTTTGAGAACCTAAGTCAGGAAATACCCACATTAAACCATTCAAAGTTAAGGACAAAAAACAAAGTTTTTCCATTAAAAATAAGCAATCAAGACATATCTATACTTGCCCTGTGGCTTGCCACATAACAGCTGGGAAAAGGTCTGAGAAAACAGAGTAACAAAGTGAAGCTTAAAATCACTGAGGTAGAGAAGGAGCAGAAAGATGCTTGAGATGCTAGAATAGAAAAGAGGCTAAAGCAGATTACATAAATCTGATTTCCTTTGCTCAAATTCCTTCTATTGGCTTTGAGATGACTTTCATCAAGCGTGAAATTCACATTCAGAGGGCAATCCAAACCAGTGCCATCAGAGAAGTTATTCTGAGGGTTATCTGTGAGCACAAGACAGCGATTTTTGCCCCAGTCTCTCTCCTTTGATAGGTTTCCCAAGAATATTGATCTCCAGGGTATATTGAGGCTTATAGGCAGGTATTTTCTCTTTGCTTTTTACCAGAGATAAAGCAAAGGGTTGAGCCACATATATGCACCTATACATGATGCATTAGACCCTACCCAAAACTAAAATTAAAAGCAGTTCCCTTAAGAACACCCAAACATGGATTCAATCCTCAGCCTCTATTTAAAAAAGTACAGTTGTTCTATTGTAACAACTCTGAAGAGTAAAATCTATGAGCGTGCATACACACATACATGCGCACATTTAAATAAGTCATTCTGGACCCATCTTTGAGTCCTGCTTCTTTCTTATCTCCCAGACCCAATAAGCCACCAAGCCTTGTCAATGTCACTTCCTTTTATTATTATTATTATTATTATTCTTTAAGTTCTAGGGCACATGTGCAAACATGCAGGTTTGTTACATATGTATACGTGTGCCGTCACTTCCTAAATATCACCATAATCTGCCTCTTTCCTCTTCATCTCTGTTACTCTTGCCTTAGTTCAAACTGCAGTCCCCAACCAGTAAACTGCGGAGATAGAGGCCAGGGATGCTTCAAGTTATCCTATAATGCACAGAACAGACTCTCACCACAAAAAATTATCTGGCCAAAAATAACGCTGAGATTGATGAACTCCACACTTGAATATAAACACCATGAGGAAGGGAATTTATGTTGTTTCCTGCTGTATCACCAGCATTCAGAACAGTACTTAGTAACTGATAGGTGCTCAAAATATTATTTAAATACATAAATAAATGAATATAAGCCCATGGAAGAATTGTACAAAAAGTCATTTGCCTTCTTTCCATGGAAGAATTGTACAAAAAGTCATTTGCCTTCTGCCTCAGAAGTTCTTCCTAGATTACTTCTTACCGAGTGCTTCTGACTCATCAGTTATCCTGATTACTTTGATCTATATTTGCTAGTTCTGTGATCATAATTGCAAAAGGCTGTAGCTCTCCCATGCAACAGGGTAGTCGTTAGCCACAGGTGGCTATCTAATTTAAATTAAATTGTTTAAAATTAGATAAAATAAAAACTTTAGTCCATTCTTCATAAGCATTTCAAGTGTTCTGTAGTCATATGTAGTCAGTGTCTATCGCATTAAATAGGACAGGTGTATTTCCACTTCTGCAGAAAAGTACTACTGGAAAGTGCTGGTCTATAGGTATCAAGTGGATTATTCCCGCTTCATCTCCATGAGTAACAGCTGGAATTAAAAGGCATTTTTACCCCAGCCTTCATGATTGCCCTGACTCCAGCAGCAGAAGAGGAAGAAACGTATGTGTTTAGTAACTAAAGGAGAAACCATCCCCTTTACATTAAACATACACAGAGAGAAATATGATTGAGTTGACAAGAGTATACCTTGTTTGCAAAAGGGGGGGAGAAAGCCAATAAATCACTTTATGGCACAATTTCTTACGCATTTTTGTTTTGGTCATAAGAGAAAAGCAAGTAGGCTAAAAGGTGATTTTAAAATCCAGCAACAGAATTCAGAAAAAGCTGCATGTAACAAAGCACACTGTAAACCTTTTAGGACTGAGAAGGCCGTCAGACATAAGAATATCAGGGATGCAAATTACAATAGTGCAGGAGCATTTTCTCCAAAATATGTCAGACACTGAGCAATAAACATGTGTCAAATGGGCACAATGGAAATAACTTCTTACCAAGATCGTAAGAGTAGTATTTTAAGCAGCAAAGTGTTTTGATCTGACTGTATTTTAGGAAGACTCCTCCAATTACAATGAGGATAACAGCAGTGGGAAACAAGATACAGAGAGATGATGAGTTGTGTAACTGAAGACAGTGTGGCTTGGTGGAATAAGCATGAGCTTTGGGGTCAAAGGTTCTGTGTTCCAAACATAACCATGATGTTAATGGGTTGTAAAAGTTAGGGTGTATAACTTGACCTCATAATACTTTTCATGGTACACCGGAGTAATGATTCTATGGGACTGTTATACAATTGAGAAATAACAGATATACATCTCTTCCAGCATGGTCTCACACATAGATGGTCTATTAGAAAATGGAAAACATTTTTAATATTAAAACATTTAACATCTCAAGCATAACTTCCACACTTGTTAAAGTGAGAAGAGAATTGGTTCCCCGTGTTTCCACCAGGATTCGGAAAAGCAAGTAATGGCAAAAATAAAATTACTGTAACCCATATATCTAAGGCTAACTGATGTTTGACAAGAGTATCAAGACCAGTAAAGAAGTAAAGAGTCCCTTTGAGAGGTGAAGTGGCTGGGCTTTCCTGGTTGGGTGGGGACTTGGAGAACTTTTCTGTCTGGCTAAAGGATTGTAAATGCACCAGTCAGCGCTCTGTGTCTAGCTAAAGGTTTGTAAACGCACCAATCAGCACTCTGTAAAAACGGACCAATCAGCACTCTGTAAAATAGACCAATGAGCACTCTGTAAAATGAACCAATCAGCTCTCTGTAAAATGGACCAATCAGCGGGATATGGGTGGGGCCAAATTGGAGAATAAAAGCTGGCCACCCGACTTACCAATCTCGGGTTCCCTTTGAGGCTGTGGAAGGTTTGTTCTTTCTGTCTTTGCAACAAATCTTGCTGCTGCTCACGCTTTGGGTCCACAGTACCTTTATGAGCTGTAACACTCGCTGTGAAGGTCTGCAGCTTCACTTCTGAAGCCATCGAGACCAACCCACCAGGAGGAATGAACAACTTCGGACGTACCACCTTTAAGAGTGTCCTACACTCACTGGGAAGGTCTGTAGGTTCACACCTGAAGTCAGCAAGACCACGAACCCACCGGAAGGAAGAAACTCTGGACATATCTGAACATCAGACACAAACTCCGGACACACCATCTTTAAGAACTGTAACACCTACCGTGAGGGTGCGCGGCTTCATTCTTGAAGTCAGCGAGACCAAGAACACACTAGAAGGAACCAATTCCAGACATATCTTCAACAAATGATACTGAAACAACTGGATATCCATATGAAAAAGAATGAAGTTGGACCCCTCCTTGACACCATACACCAAAAAAAAACCTCAGAAGGATCAATGAATATATGAGACCTAAAACCATAAAACTCTTGCAGAAAAACATATAACTACATCACCATGATCTTGGGTTTGGTAATGGATATGCCATTAAAAGCAACAACAAAAACAAAATAAAATAAATTGTATCTCATCAAAAATTTAAAAATATTGTTTTAAGAACATTATCAAAAAATGAAGAGATTACAGAATGGGAGAAAATACTGCAAATCATCTATCTGATAACTATTTTTTGGAATGTATAATCTCAAAATTCAATAATGAAAAAAGCAAACAGTTTAAAAATGAACAAAAAACTTCACTGGACATTTCTCCAATGAAAATATACAAATGGGCAACAAACAAAAAGATGCATGATTTCATTAGTCATTAGGGAAATGCAAATCAAAATCATGATGTGGCACCATTTTATATTCACTAATATAGGTATAATATATTTTTAAAATAAAAATTACAAGTGTTGAAGATACAAAGAAATTAGAACTCTCCACAATGGTGGTGGGAAATCGAAATATTTAGCCCCTGAATGTTCAGCCACTCCAGAAAACAATTTGGTGGTTCCTTAGAAAGCTAAATGTAGAATTACCATATGACAATACAATTTCATTTTTAGGTATATATTCAGAGAATTGAGAACAGGTATTCAAACAAGTACATGTTCAACCATGATGATAGCAGCACTATTCACAAAACCCAAAAAGCGGAAGTAGCCTAAATCTCATCAAGGAATAAATGGACAAACAAGTTATGGTATATAAATGTGATGAAATATTATTCAGCCACTAAAAAGGAATGAAGTACTGATACATGCTACAGGGTAAATGAGCCTTCCAAACATTATGTTAGGAGAAAAAAAGCCACACACAGAATATCACATACAGTTATGGCCTCATTTATATGAAACATCCAAAATAAATCCATAAAGACACAAAAACAGATTGGTAGCTTACAGGGGCTTGTAGGAGGAGAAAATGGGGAAAAACTGGTTAATGGTTAAGGAGTTTTACTTTGGAGTGGTGGAAATGTTTTGGAGCTTGATACAGGTGGTAGTTGTGCAAAATTATGACAATACTAAATGCCACTGAATTGTTTGCTACAAAATGGTTAATGTTATGTTATGCAAATTTCACCTCGGTTTTTTTTTTTTTTTTTTTTTTTAGTGAAAGTACTTTGTAACTATCAAATTCAAAAGCAATTTAATTCCTCAGTGGAGGGACAAGGGACAATGACTTGGACCTAGAATATCTTTAGTAAACATATTTCCCGTCTGTCTAACACATCTTAGTTCTTCAAAGAACTATCCTAGGTGTGCCTCATTCAATCTACATAACATTTCCTTTGAGAAACTCTCAGAATGATGATGTAACTTGTCCAAGTTTGGGCAGAGTCCGGACTGAGTGTTGGGCTACTAGTCTGCCTTTTCTGTCTTCCAACTCAACCGCAACAACTCACCTTAACAAAACAACTCAATAATGAAGGCAGCACACATATACCTATATTTCTGTTGTAAACATTTGAATTAAGAAACAAAACGAAATATTTTGGAGATGGATGGACTGAGCTTGTGTTCTGCCTATTACTTGTTCAACATTGAGAGAATTATTCAGTGTCCATAACTCTTAGTTCCTTCATCTATATAACAGGAGAAAAAAGCAGTACCTTCCTTGTAGAGTTATTGTGGGAGTTAGAAGGATATACAAAGCATAACATATAATATATGGTCAATGGATGATGAATGACAATAATATTGTTAATAAAATCCTTTCACCCATTCTACATTGTAAGATTATCTGTGTAATCAGAAACTTTCTAAAAGCAGATTAAATTTATTTTCTCTCAGCACCCGATCATTTTGCATCACATGGTTTCCTTCAGGTCAGAGGCATGTAATAACTAAGATGCTTATTTAAATATCATGGAATTAGCAGCTTCCAGATTAAGTCCTATTCCTTGGTATTATTTTCAGTACCTTTGTCAAAATTTTAATAGCTGGCAGTAGTACAAGAGTTTTATATTTTACAAAGCACTTCAAACATATGTTTTCAAGTTTGAGCCTCTTAATAACCATGGAAAATACAAAGGCCTTGGATAATTGACCCCATTTCTCAGAGAGAAATTTGCCCAAAATCAAACACTTAAGTGTTTGTCCATGGATCAGGATTTTTTCTACCATTCCTCAAAGCTTGTTTTGGGTCTTTTTTCTATGGACATAATTTATGTTGCAAATGATAGAGATTCAATCCCAACTGTTTAAAACAATAAGAAAATTTTATTGGCTCATAAAATGGATAAGTCTGAAAGATGATCTAGCTTTAGGAGTGGCTCAAACAATATCACCAGGTCCCAGTCCCTCCTCATCCCTTTCCTCTGCTCTGTTCCACAATGACTTCATCCTAAGGTTCCGTTAATGGTAATACGGTTGTTGCTATGGTTCAAATGTGTTCCCCCCCCCCCAAAAAGCCTGTGCTGGAAACTTGATCTTCAGTGTTATATGTTGGGAGATGGGACCTAATGGAAGGTGCTTGGTTCATGGGGGCACTATCCTCATGTGTGGATTAATGCCTTTATTACAGAAGTGGATTCATTATCATGGGAGTTGGTTTCTTACACAAGGACATGATTGGCTCCCTCTTGTTCTCTCTCTCTTGCCCTCTCACCTTGCTGCATAGGAGGGCAGAGCAAGAAGGCCCTCATCAGACAGGACCTTTCTCTTGGACTTCCCAGGCTCAAGAACTCTGAGGAAATACATTTCTATTCTTTATGAATTACTCAGTCTCAGGTTTTCTGTTATAGTAGCACAAAACAGACTAAGACCGTTGCCAATAGCTTCAGACCAATCAAAATTCATATGAGGATCAGCTAAAAAGGAGTGTGTGCCTCTGAGTTCCATCAGCAGTGTGTCTCAGTGTAATTATCTCTGAACCAATTGCTGCAGACACAGGACTACAAGGCCCTCATTGGTAGTCTTAAGTCAAATGTCCATTATTGTGTCTTGGGGAAGAGCAACTTCAACTAAAACACACTTAACAAGATTTGGAGGGAGGGTGATATTCCAGAAAAAAACTGAGGCATAAGTAGATGCTGATTAGCAAAAATGACAAACATCTACTGCACCATGATAAATAAAACTTTGCTAAATTTAAATTGGCTAGGTCATTTATGCTGGAGGTCATGTACCAGCAGGATATTCTGAAATGTATGTATTCCTTTATGCAAAAATCATGCAGTAAGTGACTATGTTAATGCAAGCCCTAGGGATTCAGTGACTAAGACGACATTGTCCCTGCCTGAACTAAGCCCATAAAGTAAGGATTTGAGTTGGATGACTTCCTATTTTCACACCATTAGTGGTTCCATCTTTCCCACTGCAAAAATAACATGAAACACTTTGCAGGGACACACAGGCCATGTACTCCTAGTGCACTCTGAAGGATAAAAATGTCATCAGTTGCCATGACAACCTGTTTGGGTTCTGAGGATATGTAGCACTTTTTATGCTGCTAATCGGAGGCTAGACTTACTTTATAATACTATACAACATCGACACCATGGAGAGGAAAACATGAATGAAATAACAAGGAGAATGTAGAAGAAATAACAGGATATCATGCCTCCACTGATACCTTGAAAATTTGGAAGCAGAGATAAGTTTTTCTGAATATTTACTTGTCTAACTTGTGGCTAGATAGATTGCTTTAAACCCACCCAAAAGTCTTACAGGTGTGAAATGTTTCCTAAGCAGATTTATCCACTGGGGATGCTTACACTGACTTTTAAGGATAGAATGGATCTACAAGGTCACCTAATCCAATCCAGTTCCTTTAGCTCACAGATGAGGACTCTGCAATCCACAGAGAAAAACTGGAGTGGCCAAGGTTTCACAGACCTAGTGACAGACTTCAAACCAGAACCCGGTTCTCCAGTTTCTTAAATCGACACTCATTCTGCAGCAGCAACCTATTAAAGACCACTGACAGCCTGTCTATTCAAAAGAGAGTACTCACAGATTTTTGTAAGCTATACCCTTTGTATTCATTCCAGAGTATGCATTGTACATTGAAATCAAGAGTGTCCATCTTGACCATGGAGATATAATGAATGACTAGTGTTAGTATAACAAATACCACAATTCAAGATAACTAATGAATCGTTTTTGTTTTAATTCTTCTTATAGTCCCTGATTTCTTGCCCCTTCAAGGGGATCTTGTAGACTTGTTGGGGGTGGAGAGCTGATATTCTTGAAAGCAAACTGATAATACATTCCTGAAAAATATATATGAACATTTTTCCCTAAATCAACAAATGATATGCTAGACTAGTTCATAAGTGAATGAATTATGTGCAATCTTCAATTTATGGATTAAAAAATCTTATATAAACCTGCATTCAATTGCTAGGGCAGCCATAACAAAGTACCACACAATAGATGGCTCAAACAACAGAAATTTGTTTTCTCATCATTTTAGAGGCTAAAGTCTGAGATCAAGGTGTCGACAAGCTTGCTTCTTCTGAGGGCCTCTTTGACTTCACAGGACGTTTCCTCTGTGCATGCCTGAGTCCTAATCTCCTCTTAGTAGGGGCACCAGTCCTACTGGATTAGGGCCCACTCTAACGACC
>NW_012114966.1:4093312-4094302 GCF_000951035.1 Colobus angolensis palliatus | reverse complement strand
TTGTTGTTTTGAGACAGAGTTTCGCTCTTGTTGCCCAGGCTGGAGTGCAGTGGCATGATCTCATCTCACCGCAACCTCTGCCTCCTGCTTTCAAGAGATTCGTGCCTCAGCTGCCCAAGTAGCTGGAATTACAGGTGTGCACCACCATGCCCAGCTAATTTTTGTATTTTTAGTAGAGACGGGGGTGCATCATGTTGGCCAGGCTGGTCTTGAACTCCCGACCTCAAGTGATCTGCCCGCCTCAGCCTCCCAAAGTGCCGGGATTACAGAATCCATCAGTCAAACTCTCTTTATATTACCTCCCCCTTACCCTTCCTGGCCTCTGATAAGCACCAATCTACTCCTTATCTTCACAAGATTCTTTTTTATCTCCTACATCTGAGTGAGAACATGTGATATTTGCCATTCTCGGCTTAGTTTATTTCACTTAATATAATGACTTCTAGTTTCATTTATGTAGCTGCAAATGACAGGATTTCATTTCTTTTTTATGGCTTAATGATTTTCCATTGAGTACATCTACCACATTTCTTTATCTGTTTACCCATTGATGAGCACATAGGTTGATTCCATATTTTGGCGATTGTGAGTAGTGCTACAATAAACATGGGAGTGCAGATATCCTTTCAATATATTAATTTTCTTTCTTTTGGATATGCACACAGCAGTGGAATTGTTAGATCATACAATAGTTCTATGTTTAGTTTTTTGAGGAAATTTTATAGCTTTCCATAGTAGCTGTACAAATTTACATCCCACCAACAATATACAAAATACAAAAATATACAAAATACAAAAATACAACAATATACAAAATACAAAATACAATATACAAAAGCATTCCCCTTTCCCCACATCCTTGTTAACATCCATTATGCCCTGTCTTTTTGATAAAAGCCATTTGAACTGGGGTGAGATGGTACTCTTTGTAGTTTTGGTTTTCATTTCTCTGATGATTCATGATTTGGCAATTTTTTTTTTTTTTTTTTT
>NW_012114966.1:4061472-4093132 GCF_000951035.1 Colobus angolensis palliatus | reverse complement strand
TCTTGGCCTCCCAAAGTGCTGGGATTACAGGCTTGAGCCACCGCGCCCGGCCCGATTTGGCAATTTTTTATATACCTGCTGATCATTTGTATATCTTCTTTTGAGGAACATCTATTCAGATCCTTTGCCCATTTTTTAATCAGGTTATTTTTGCTATTGAGGTGCTTGAGCTCCTTGTATGTGCTGGTTATTAATCTCTTGTCAGTTGGATAGTGGCAAATGTTTTCTCCCATTACGTGGATTGTCTCCTCACTTTTTTGATTGTTTCCTTTGCTGTGCAGAAACCTTTTAGCTTGACATAATTCTATTTGCTGATTTTTGCTTTTGTTCTGTATGGTTTTGAGGTCCTATCCAAAAAAATTCTTTCTCAGGACAATGTCAACAAGCATTTCTTCTAGGTTTTTCTGTAAGACTTCAATAATTGTAGGTCTTGCATTTAAGTCTTTAATTCATTTGAGTTAATTTTTTTAATCTGATGAGAGAGACACTCGTTTCATTCTTCTGCATGAATGAATCCAGTTTTCTCAGCACCATTTATCTAAGAGAATGTCTTTTCTCTATCATATGTTCTTGACACCTTTGTCTAAAATGAGTTGGCTGTAAATGCATGGATTTATATCTGGGTTCTGCATTTTTTCCATTGGTCTCTTCATACAGTTTTATACCACTATTACGATGATTTGGTTACTACAGCTTTGTAGTATATTTTGAGGTCACATAGTGTGATGCCTTCAGCTTTGTTCTTTTTACTCAGGTTTGCTTGGGCTATTCAAGGTCTTTTGTAGTTCCATATAAATTTTAAGACTTTTTTTTCTAATTCTGTGAAAATGTCATTGGCATTTTGATAAGGATTGCATTGAGTCTGTAAATTGTTTCTGTTAGTAGTGTCATTTTAACAATATTAATTTTTTTAATCCATGAGCATAGAATGGCTTTCTATTTTTGTGACCTCTTCTATGTTTTTATCAATGTTTTACAGGTTTTGGGTACAGATCTTAATTATTTTTTTAAAACTACTATATCTAAATATAGTCACATTCTAAGGTACTTGGGGTTAGGACTTTAACGTATGAATTTGAGAGGGTAGGGAACGATAGCCCCCAAATACTCAGTCTATAACAGAGCTGTATTTAGATGCCTTAAGAACAAAGTATCAAGTTATCAGAATATTTACAAATTAGCACAAGATAACTTATTTTGTGTGTTTATAGACATAATCAAACCTTCAGGCAAAAAATACATATATCTGAAATGCTCTTTTCCCAACAGTATATTGCCTATCATTCAACCCCTAGTACCATGACAACATGAGCTGAGAACTTGAGGAACTTGACACATCAGATCAAGCAGGATAAAGACCAAATGTCACAGAAGTAATGAATAAGCCCAGAAAAAATAGCAAAATAGGTTCAACTTTGGAATACACAAAGTTGGTTATTGGGAATTGGCACATTTAAAAATCCACTGTATTATCTAGTGTTAGTTTCTATAGCCCATGAGAAAAAATAAAACCAGAACTTCCCAGCAAGTAGTCCTCAGAAATTATCCTAGTTACATATGAGGTTACAGGTAGGACATTATCATGAAAGTCAAATGAAATAGCAAAGCAGTAATAATGTTTTCTATATCTTCTACAGAAATAGATTAAATATATTAGTGTCATGAAGAATAAATAATTTAACAGCTGCATAAACCAAACAATTTATCCTATTCTGGACCTTTGTTTCAGAAGGCACTAATCAAGGCCTCCTGCTTCAGGACCAGAGAACTAGACAACCTAGGACAACCTCCCCTTTTCTTTACCAGAGCCCGTGCACAGCAAAGCTTAGCCACATTTCCCAGTCATCTCCTCCTTGCAACCTCTGATCCAATGTCAGATGCAATTACTGATTCAGTAACTGCAAATTTACTAAAGCAAGTCATACTGTCTATCCCATTGAGGCTTTAGCACATGCTAGTGCCTCTTCCTGGAGCATCCTTCCCCTCCTTACCCTCACCTGAGTAAAAATACCCTTCTGGTCCTATCAGAACTGTCACAGTACCAAGGAAGTCTCTATGATGTCTCATATTTGCCTTAGATGCCCTGCCTGTGGCCATCTCACAAAACTCTCCCACCATAGTGCTTATCACTAAATTGCAATTGCCTGTTTTCATTCCTTTTGTTGTTGTTGTTGTTGTTTTGAGACAGAGTTTCGCTCTTGTTGCCCAGGCTGGAGTGCAGTGGCATGATCTCATCTCACCGCAACCTCTGCCTCCTGCTTTCAAGCGATTCCCACCACACCCAGCTAACTTTTTGTATTTTTAGTAGAGATGGGGTTTCACCATGTTGGCCAGGCCAGTCTCAAACTCCTGATCTTGGATGATCCACCTGCCTCGGCCTCCCAAAGTACTGGGATTACAGGCATGAGCCACAGTGTCTGGCCCGCAATTGCCTATTTTCGTTGCTGTTGTCTCCTTGAGAATATAAGAGCCTTGAAGGCAGAGATGGTATTGCTCATTGCTGTTTCCCCAAAGCCAAATATTGTGCCTATTTCTCATAGGACATTTGTTGAATGAGTGATGGATAACACAGTTGTCCCAAGAATGATGTCAAAAGTTCAATCAGTAGAAGCTGCTTGTACAGATGGGAGGATCTCAAATAGAGTTTCTAACCTATAATATGCTTTTGTGGCAAGATTTTTATGCCTGTAAAGCAAAACAAAATTTAATGGAGCACAATCAATGTAAAAACTCAGACATATGAAAAACAACAGAAATCTGGTTCAAATTGTTTTCATTTTATGAAAAATAAAGCTAAGGCCTATAGAGTTCTAGGAACTAACTCTGTTTAATGATGGGAGGGATGAAACAGAACATAGATCTTTTGATTTCCAGTCCATTCAACCATTTGGTAGTATTAATTAAATATTTATATGTGCTAGATACTGGGGATATATGGGTGAACAAGAGAGGTAAGGACTCAGTCCTCATGAAGCATATATTCTCATGAGGGAAGACAGACAATAGACTGGTAATAATTGAGTCACAAAAAATGTGACACAATAGAGAGCATGATACTATGTAATGTGGCCTGGGATGGCCTCTCTGAAAGGTGGCATTTGACCTGAAGTTAAGAAAGTGGGAGACATTTGAAAGTCTGGGGGAGGAATAAAGAACATGAAATGTGAAGACGGTTGGAACACTAGAATAAAAGAAAGGAGGTGATAATAACAGGAGTATAGGGAGTAAAGAGGATAATCGTATAAAGTTGGAGTCACAGGTAGAAGCCATATCTCAAAGGATCCAGTAGGCCAAGGTAAGATATGTGGATTTATTCTAAATGCCTTGGGAAGCTCTGAGAGTGAGTGATCTAATTAATATACCTCCACCTTCAAGACATTTTTTGACCAAAGTACAGTGTCTGTTTAACCCAGTCATCATGGTAGACTCATACAAATCAGGGTGAAAAATTTGGGAATCATGTAACAAATGAGACAAAGACTCATTTCTAATGTATTTTCTGGAAACAAGAAGGTTTTATAGTTATACATAAATATACTTGTGTGAAAATTTATTGTCAATGCAATCTGACCGTACACTTAGTGCAATCTGGCTGTGCATAAGTGCTTGAACCGTAACTGTGGAGCTAGGCTTTGCAAATTCCACCAAGTTATAGTATTCAAAATGGAGTCCCAGTGAGAATTCTCTTTGCCAGAGGTTTGCAGAGCCAGTGATTACTTACTAGGATTATTCAAATACCAGATCTTCTGCTCCTGGCTTTGTGCTTTTTTCCTAGTTAAACAGTGTGCAGAAGAGCAATGGTGAGAAAGTAACTGAGATCTTAATAACTTCTCTTAAAAATACACAGCCTATTTAGATCAACCATTGTGAAAGACAGTGTGGCCATTCCTCAAGGATCTAGAACGCGAAATACCTTTTGGCCCAGCCATTCCATTATTGGGTATATATCCAAAGGATTATAAATCATTCTACTATAAAGACACATGCACAGGTATGTTTACTGCAGCACTATTTACAATCGCAAAGACTTGGAATCAATCCAAATGCCTATCAATGATAGACTGGATAAAGAAAATGTGGCACATATACACCATGGAATACTATGCAGCATGGAATATAAAAAAGAATGAGATCATGTCCTTTGCAGGGATGAAGCTGGAAGCCATCATCCTCAGCAAACTAACACAGGAACAGAAAACCAAACACTGCATGTTCTCACTCATAAGTAGGAGTTGAACAATGAGAACGCATGGACACAGGGAGGGGAAGCACACACCAGGGCCTGTGAGCGGGTGGCAGGCAAGGGGAGGGAAAGCATTAGGAAATACCTAATGCATGTGGGGCTTAAAACCTAGATGACAGGTTGATGGGTGCAGCAAACTACCATGGCACATGTATACCTATGTAACAAACCTGCACATTCTACACATGTATCCCAGAACTTAAAAGTAAAATAAAACATAATTTAAAAAAGAAAACAAGAAAAACTATCTATCAGGTGCTATGCTTATGACACGGGGACAAAATAATATGTACACTAAATCTTCATTACATTGCAATTTACCTGTATAACCAACCAGAACATGTACTCCTGAACCTAGGGTTTTTTTTATTTAAAAAAAATACACAGTCACTCAAACCCCTAAACTTTTACTTTATGTTAAGCATGAATTTAATGAGTTTAAGTGATATGTTGCTAAAGAAACCCTAAGGGAAGCTGTTTTCTGCCTTATCTCTTCTAATATTTTCAACCTAGAATTTAGTGGATGACATAGTTTAAAAAAAAAACAAGAATAATTTTTGAAAAGATGGAAACTTCTGAGACTCTGATAAGGCTACACACACAATTTTTCCTACTTCCCTCACCCGCATCCTATCAAAGGCATGAACTTTACCGTGTAATGCCTACCCAAGAGCCCTCCACCAGCTTCATTCAAAGCCGCCTTCTTGTCTGTTCCTCTTATCCCAGGGCCAAGGGAACCAAGTTCCACCTTTAAAGATCAGTTAAAAATCCTGTCCTGGTGCTCTGTATTGAAAGTGGATCAGGAATAAGATAATTTTGATCTCCAAATCCTGGGAAAGATAAACTTTGAGAATGACCAATGAGTTTCTCTGCCTTATAATTTCACACAGAGGCTGGCAGCAGCTGAAGAAAATACACCAGGAGAAGCTTGCACAGATTGGCATATCACTGACTTAGTTGGAATCTCCACTGTCTGAATCCTCAGCCTTTTCCATGTTTTAATAGCTTTAACTCTCTATCTTCCATCACACCATACTCGCTTCTCCATTGGTTGCTGTGAACATGTGCCATTGGCCAAGGTTTGTGAAGCAGGTGCCCACTTCATTGTTTGCACTAATGTGATGTATATGTTATTACGAAATGAGACAAACCACAATGGGTGCACCTCGACCACAGAATAATAAGGAAGGGGAAAAATCTTGCCTTTTGACAACTAGGAGAGAAAACCTGTCACTTACATATGGACATTTCTAGAACAGATCATTGGTAAAGCATTCAAAAGACACCCTGCCATGGAGTTGATTTTTAAATATTTTTAAATTATTTCCTCAGTTCAAATTATAAATAACTCTCTGACCTTTAAGGACTTTTCTTTTCCTTTGCGTTAAATTGTAACAAACTAACATCCTTCAGCGACAATAAATTTGAGACAAAGTAAGGAACTAACTAACTGTGCCTCATGATGGGAATACATAAATCATTGCCTCTTAGCCACTGCTTAGAGCTAGAACAGCTTTTGTCCAAACTAAAACGCCGTGTGCTTGCTGTGGGCTGCCTTTTATTAGGCTGAAATCACTTTGGGAATTCTCAGGGTGCTTCCTAGTTATCTAAATAAGTCCCTCGGTAGTCAGGCGCAGGGGCTAGGATAGTCACATCATTTGCTAATACAAATAGCCTTCTTTACAGGGTAATTACAACATTTTATAAACAACAACCCTCAGTATTTCACCAGAATTAAAAAGCATATCAATAGTGCTTCTACTTTTTAGCAAATCTGTCCTATAAATAGTTGATGGCTTTGTTTTTCATTCACTCCATTGGAAACTCAAAATTAACTAGGATTTCCAGCGGGGCTTAGTATCACCAATGGTTTTTAAATAGCTACTTGGGAGAGATAAAACTCATAGCCTGACCAGAGAGCCCTATTGTCTTGGGTTTTTCTGGTCATTCTACTGGAGATTCCCACTAATCCCTTCTGTCATTCCAATCAATTTTCTGAAAAACATAGCTGTTTGCCAACAAAAGCCCAACCATACCAGCATCATCAGGGAAGCGACTTCCCACAGATGTAAGGCTTGCTAGAATGTTTGGCCCTGGAGCTACAAGTTCAGAGCTATCTGGTGAGCTGTGCAAAGCAGAGAATCTAAGTCCTCACCTTAGCAGGATGAGGCTTCTCATGTGTTACAGAGAAACAAAACTAAGACAGGGGTCTAAAGAAGAGTCTTCAAGCACAATGAAGGTTTATTTTACAGAAATAGTTACTGGCAGGTCTCCATCTCTACTTAAGACAGAACAAGATGAATGAGATGCACGCTGTGACAGCAGGGATCAAGGCATCCAAGAAAGTAATTTGTCAAACATTACAAGGTCCTAGAAAAGTCTTTAAAGCTCACAACATTCTCATTGGCCTGAATTCCTTCCAATCTCCAGCAAAATATGGTTTGTAGGAAACCATGCTTAAACGTTCCCTGACTTTACCATAATTTTCATATTAGAATTTACTGAGGTAGTAACAAAACAAAATGGGTTTGATTTAACATGGATTGTTAATTTACACAAGTAATTATAATAAGATGATTTAAAGCTTAGCCTTTGGAGTTAGAAAGTTGTGGTTCAAATTCTGGCTTTTGTAGCTGTGATCTTGGGCAAATTACTTTGCACTTTCCAAAGCATGTCAACATATGCCAACTCAGATGTATCATAGTTTTAGTATCCTGTGACACAGGAAAAGAGATACCATGCACAAATTGTGATTGAGGGATATTTTCCATCACCAGGATACTTATCAACCAGGTCATATACATCTTTCTCAAATTAACAGGGAGAAAATATTCATTGAATACGAAGGCTAGTCAAGCATTCAGTATATAGGGAAAAACAGAAAATAGCTGTTAATGATAATAATATCAGTATCAATTGATATTTATTGTTTGTTTAATACTATTAAGGGATGGTATTAAACTATTCTCTTTGCTCTATGATTCCAAGTCAGTTCATAGGGAATACCATGTCATTTTCCCTTCTGCCAATAGGCGAGGGGCTTGCTACACAGAAAGTTTGTAAACTCTTTTCTTCCATCCTCTTACTCTCTTTTTCCAGAAAGAGGTGCTGTTATTAAATGAATTGAGTAGATTCTGAGACACTCTCAGGTTATCTTTTTAAGTTGGGTGTGAGAGTGCTGTGTGTTAGAGTTCTATGCTCCCCGCTTCGAGAGGCACATCCTATGAAATAAGGACCTGGGGGGATGTCCACGGCCTGCTTCCCAGGCCTAGCTCTCTGCCACTCATACTATTTTCGACCTCTCCTACATGGATTTGGTGGAGTAAGTAGACCATAAGTTTGTTCTGCCAAATAGAATGGGGGTGGAGTTTTCAAAAGCCTCACTCTTATTTCCGGAATGATAGCTTATGCTTTGTTACTACTTACCAGAGAGCCCTGAACTGGGGAAGGGGAGGGGAGGGAGGAAACAGCACTGCCTATGTGTGGCAGGTAGACTGACTAGTGGCTCCCCAAAGATGTCCATGTTCTAATCCCCAGAATCTGTGAATACATTGTCTTACATTAGTTTCCAAGGGCTACTATAATAATTTTTACAAACTGGTGGCTTAAGACCATAGAAATTTATTCTGGCGGCCAGAAATTGACAACCAGTGCATCACCAGTGTGGTTCCCTCTTGGTGGCCTCAGAGGGAGAATCTGTTCCACGCCCCACTCTCAGCTTCTGGTAGTTACTTGGCTTTCCTTGGCTTGTAGATGTATCACTCAGATCTCTTTCTCTGTTGTCACATGCTGCTCTCTGTGTGTCACTTCTGTCTACGTGTCTTCACAGGGCATTCTTCTCTGTGTCTGTGTCCAAATTTTCCTTGTCTTATTAGAACGCCATGCATTGGATTAGGCCCATTCAGTATAATCTCATTTTAATTTTATTACATCTACAAAGATGCTATTTCCAAATAAGGTCACATTCATAGGTACCAGAGGTTAGGACTTCAGCTTATCTTTTTGGCAGACACAATTTAATCCACAACATGTGGTTAAAAGGGACTTTCCAGATGTGATTAAATTAAGGATCTTGAGATGGGAGATAACCGTGGATTTTCCACGTGTGCCTGATGTAATCACAAGAACCCAAGAGGGAGGCAGGAGGACTAGAAGTCAGACAGAAAAAGGCTTTTCGGCCACAAAGGCAGAAATTAGAGTGATGTAGCGGTAAACCAACAAATGTCAGCAACCCAAAAGTGGGAATAGGTAAGGACAGATTCTTCTCTAGAGTCTCCAGAAAGTATCAGCCCTGCTGACACTTTAATTTTACCCCTTAACACTCATTTTGAACTTCTAACCTCCAGAACTGTAACAGAATAAATTTGTGGACTGTAGACCACTGCATCTGTGGCAATTTGTTACAGTAGCAGCAGAAAATGAATGCACTAGGTAATTTTAAAAATCAGAATTTTATATTTTGTTTTCCATTGATATTTGGGAACATAGTTCCCTTAAAAAAGGGGAAAAATAGGTGATTGGTAAAATTTTAACATTGGAATCATGCCAGAAATCTGTAGCAATCAGGTTGCACAACTGAGCTAAACCCTCTCGAGAGATTATCTAATGAACTCTTCAAAACAACCTTTTGAAGTAGGTACTCTTATTATTCCTAATAAAAGGCTGAAGAAAATCGAGGTCAAGAAACAATAACTTGTAGCTAGTAAGTAGTGGAGTCAGTAGCTGAACCCACATCAGTCTAACTCCAAGAATTATATTCTTCCTTATCACTAAGCCGTACTCTTCTTGCACCCATCTGCAGTGAGGTAGATGACCTCACCAGACACAGGACAGAAAGCCTGGCCGACGAAGGGTGCAGAAGTGGCACACTCGCAATTTGTCTTCACAGAAAAGAAGCGATCATTTCTTCCCTGGCCACCTAAGGGGAGGTGGGGAAGGAGAGGCCAAGAAAATATCTTCCTGCCACAGATGCTATTGGGAACTAATAAATTAGCCCAGAAAAGCCCCTTCTAAAGTCAACGAACAGTTAATGGTGCCAGTATCCAGTTGGCAGAAGAAGAATAACAGCCTTAGGTACTGCATATGCCAGGGGATTCTGGCTTGTACACTAAGTCGACCTGTTCTTCTAAAAACAGAATATGAGAAAATCAGTCCCTCTTCCCTCTTTCTTTAGGTTATTTCTGAGCTCCTGGAAGATGTCCAGCATAGACTGTGAGCTTCATGATAGCACCTTATCTGTTGTCTCACTTCTGCTCTCAGGCCTAACACAGCCCCTTGGATGTAAGTGTTCCACAAATATTTGATAAATGAAGAGAACAGGAGTCCAACATGCCTAGATTGATACATCCCCTTCTATCACATGTGAGCCTGTGTTAATTTGAGTAATTCACTTCATCTCACTGAGCTGCTTTCCATATCTATGAAATACAGATTTAAAATCTGAGAAGCAATAACTTTACCTTATAAAGTATTATAGACTTACAATGCTTGGCAAGATATTCCGTATAGAAATTATTTCTAAATAAATATTCACAAGTGAGTACTTGGATGAATAGATGGATAGATGGTAAAGGCAAGTTGGACACAGTTTTGTTGCCCCAAAGAAATGCTAATATTGCAAACATCTATCCTTCTGCCAAATGCCCAGGAAACCCTGCTTGCTCGCACTTCTCAGTGCTGTTGGTGGACTCAAGATGGCCAGAGGTTACCCAAGAGCCATCAGCTAAATCGGAGGTACATGGAAACAGATCAAAAGCATGATTGGTATGTCTTAAACTTTTTTAAATACTCATTTGTTTGTGCATTTATGTGTGTGCATGTATGCTCTGTGTGTTTCAGTCTAACATACAAAGACATACACTCCTATGCCAGTTGGAATTAAGGAGATGATACACCGTTCCAGATCACCTGTATTCCTAAGAGTGGTCTCACTTCTTTTATTATCAATAGTTATCCATCATTATCAATATCTCTGTTAAAAATTTCATATGATTGGTGCTGTAATTCTTTATAAGGATATTAAAATCAATATATCCCATCCTTGGCAGGAATGTGAAAGTGATGTACAGGTCAGCACAGAAATCAGAGCTGGCACTAACCACTCTATTCAAGGCAGTTTGCCTCTTTGAGCTTCAGCTTCTTTATAAGAAGAGATTCACACTTGATCCTTACCTTGGCCTTCAAGGTCTCATGATATGTCCCTGCCTACCTTTCCAAACTTTGGTCAGCTATTCATTTTGCCCCAGTTGCCCTGGCCTTTTCTCTGTTCCCCAATATGTAAATCTTTTGCATAGCTCCTGGCCTTTGCACTTATCGTTCCCTCTTTCTGTAAATGCTCTTCCTTCAGCTTTTCACATCACTGACTTCTTCCCCACCAAGTCTCAGCTCAAATACTTCCTCCTTAAAGATGTCTTTTCTGATCATCCCATCTGAATTTGCCAACCAGTTCTTATCGTCTGTTCTCATTTTGTTTGCTTCATTGCATTTATAAATATCTAATATTTTCTTGATATTTATTTATGTGTTGCTTGCCTCCTATCAGACTGTGAGATCCATGTAGGTAGAGACCTTATGTGCCTCATTCAACATTGAATTATCAGCATGTAAAACAATGCCTGGCACACAGATGGTGTTGAAGGAGTAATTTCTAAGGTCCCTTCCACATGAAATGTTCTATATCATGTTATAATCTACTGCTACTCGTATTCCACAACCCTAATTCCCTGAAACACTATGACGAATAACAACACTAAATAAATGTTGATGTGTTGCATGAGGGTTCATCTGGTGTGAGGGTCCCTGCAGCTGTGCTCTGGGCAAGAGATTCTGATGCAAGTTCTATGCTTTGGAACTCTGCCTGACTGGCTGCCAGAGAGATAGCTAACCACCTCCTTCCTCCCTCTCAGGCTCTGGATTCCTTCCTTGTTCCAAACTGGTAGAGATATCACACCTATGAGGGTTAAGAGTCAAATGTATGTGAGCATTTCTTTGGGAAGCCACTTCATTGCTCTCCCTTCTTTCCTGCAAGGTACTTCCTCTGTCCAGCAGGCACCTATCCCCACAAGAACTGTATCCTACCTTCCCCTGTTTGAAACAGAGCTGAAAGAAATTTCTTTTATTATAAACCAAGGATTAATTTGTATCATACAAAAATAATCAATATATTTAGGAACTAAAACCACTGAAAGTAAAGAGACACTGAGACTACCACCATGTCTACTTTGTGGCTGTAGCCTTTGAAATGGGAAAATGGGAGCATAACTTAAAGAAAATTCTGAAACAATTGAGGATTTAAATTCAAATTTGTGTATTATCAAAAAAAGAAGTTCTAGCACCGCAAATTCCTTAATTTCCTTCTCTACTATCAGAGATAGAATCAATCTTAGATCTTTGCTCACATCAAGCTCTAGAAAATTCAAACAGGCAGAACTGCTTTGGTTCCAGAAGGTGAGAGGATGAGAAAATGAGATGAGTGTAAGAATATCATAATCTTTGCTATATTCATGAGCAACTTATTTTTATGTATAAAATTATTTGTTCATCTTATATCAATCAGACTAGTGAAGATTACAATAAATGTATTTCATGGACTAGACTAGCTATCAATGAAATATATTTTTACATTTTAATCAGATTTTTAGAATGAAGAAAGTGTATCTTTTCATTACTATTCAAATGGTTGCAATTCAAAAAATGTACTTGTGATTCATATGGCAGCCAAAAAAAAGTAAAACACAACCACTTTGCTAATGGGAAACTGATTCTATTTCTAAATAGCAGTAACAACAAATTACAAAACTGAAAGAAGCCTAATCACTATTTTTTTTTCAAGTAATGTTCTGGTTTTGCACTAACCCTAGATTCTACACACAAAAAATATTGGAAGAAAAAAAAAAACGTTAGTTAATGGTAGGCTACTTACACTCACGGAATAGAGGAGATAGCAGTGACCTAGATAACTTGTGAGCAAAACAAAATTTTATGTGAATTATCTTATGTTAGGTAACCTGGATAAGATAATAACATCTGTGCCACATATGCTCCTAAGGTTCAATATGAACAATTTCAGTTTTGCTTTAATCTTCAGATTCCTTCTAGTACCAAGAGTCACGCTTCACACATAGTAGGAGTTCAGTCAACATTTGCTTCAAGAGAATATAAATCAGTGTATTGCTCCTCTGTATTAGCAAACATGCTGCCGTTTTGCTCTGGTACTTAGAGATTTGCCTTGGAGATTTTAATTCACAGGAACCAATTGAGAATCCCATATTTAACCTTCAGCAAAGATGTTAAAAGTCATGGTATATAAGATGTAAATGCAAGGAAGTACCAAAATATAACAACAAAAAGCACAGTGGTTTACATTGCAGAACTTCTCTAAATCCTAAAGAAATAAAAATATTCAGAAAAAATATTATAAATACACAGTAAAAACAGGAAAGTCTGTACCAGAGTTTCCCTTTGGGGTAAATTTATATGAGAGAGAGAGAGAGAGAGAATAATATATCCAAAAGTATTTATATTAGGTTATTTGTATAACTATTCTAACTTTTTTATAGAAGGAAGCATTTTTACATGTAGCCAAGCTTCAAAACTTGTGAATAAATTTTAAAAACAACTTGAGGATATAAGATAACTAATATTTCTAGAGCTCATGCTGGAGGGACTTAATGGGGAATTAGCAATGAAGTAAAGAAAATTCTCACTTTCGCTTAACAAGTTGCCTGTACTCTATGTAAATTACCATAAGCTCATAATCATATTGGCTTAAAATAAATCATACTGGACATAAACATAATAAGATCGAGGAAAACTAGGATTTAATAAAAACGTTAGTATGTGTGTATAATAATAACAGATGCAAGCAGCTCTTCTCTTTACTACCTGATGTTACCACCATTTTAATGGTAAATATGATAAATAGTAGTGAACATATTACTGAATATTTTTTAAAACTATAAATTAGAAAAGTACTTAGTCACTACTAGAAAATCAAAAGCCAAGCAAGGCATCATTAATAGGTTTTGCTGTGGGATTTCCACTTCTGGCAAGGCAGGAACTTCACCATATAGTCCATTAAGTTGGGGTATTAAAAACACAAAATAATCCAATCCATGCCCTCATGGTTCAGCTATTTTGACTACTTGTTCATCAAACCAGCTTACCTACATGGGGATGCAAACAGCTGCTAGAGCAAGGTCTGGGACTGAAGACTTCACCTGACGTGTTCTATCCCACATAGTCATTTTATTTTTTTGGATCATCTCCAGGGGAATCTGAGACATGTTCTTCTCACCACCATCAGAGATAAATTCTTTTCATGGACCATTAGCCTGTGTCTCTATCCAAGATAATACAGTACAATTACTTCCTTAAAGTGAATTCAGCAATTCCAAAACAATACATAAATAATAAACAAGGAACTTGACTGGAAGATGCCACAAGTCAGTTTATATCTTGGGGACTGGAAAGCAGACTGATTTTTCTATGAGATGTTAGAGCATTGATAAGCATGAGACTTATTTTGAGCTTGTTTTAAGGAAACAGAGCAATGCTTGGGTGTTTTGATTTGCAATGTTACATTTTAGGTTTGATCAGAGGCCTGATGTGGACATGAGAGGTGATTAAAATGTATTATGTGAATATGTCACCTGCAGCGCTTAGAAAGCTTCTGTGCTTATCTCTTTAAATGGACCCTCTGACCCACAATTATGATCTAAGTAGGAAAAATATCAGCTAAGTTTTAATTTAGTCCACCAATAGTTTTCCCACATCTCCCCCAAATCAAGGGCCAGGAATATGTTCTGAGTTTTACTGAACTATATAAACACAAATGTCCTTGAATGTAAATCCTGAGTTTTGACCTAAGGCAAAATGAGGTTAACGGAACAAAATTTTGTGTTTTCAAAATGGGTGGCAAAGATCAGCGATGACTCTTGGACATGGACACCTCTCTTACATCAAAAGGATAAAGATGTCAAGGGCTGGAAAGTAATGAGAGAATTGGCCACCTCTTCTCCTTAAATGTAAGGGAGGGACAGAAGTGCTCTTCAAGGAGAACACCTAGAGAGCCTAATAAATCCCTGCAGTTGGGATTTGACAGGCAAAGTGGGAGAAAATGGGTCTGATTTCCCATTTTCTCCCTCCCCATTATGTCATCCACCCCCAAAATCTAGAACAGGGTTTGCGATTTTTTTCTGCAAAGAGACGGATAATAAATATTTTAGGTTTTGCAATTCATATGGTCTCTTGCACATTGTAGTGCAAAAGTAACCATAGACTATACATAAACTAACAGATATGACTGTGTTCCAATGAAACTACTTATAAAAACAGAAAGCAGACCAGAGTCGGCCCATGGGCCAGAGCTTGCCAACACCTGATGTAGAGGCTGACAGACATCCTGAGCAGCAGAGCAGAGTGGCTGCTGCATTGCCATCAGTTTACTGGACCACAGCTGTCAGGCAAAGATGCTTGAGGGTCTCCCATGGTCCAGATCAGGACCATGGTAGGAAGAGACGGCCTGTCTGGAACTGCTTGAATTCTCCCCAAAAGGACTACCTGGGAGGACAATAGAACTCTAACAGGGGATTATTGTGGAGAGAATTGCTGAAATATGCTGCTGTAAGCAGGAAGTGCTAGTGCTGGATAGGTAGGCTGTGAGTAAGGAAGAATAGAGAAGACTGCTATAGGTTCCTGCAGGCAGCTGACCCAGCTGTGACTAGAGAGAAGACCAAACAACTATGCTGAGACCTATTTGCGCTTAATGTATCCATAAGAACTTTATTGCAGCAGAATGCCCAGAGAAGGCCTCCAGGAGTTCTCCATGAAAGGCAGGCAAGACCTCTTTTCAGTGGATACATTTTATAAGAAGCTTGGAAAACAAAAATAAACTTGCATTTTGATTGCATTACATACGTTGTTTAGTTCAGTATATCAGACACAGACATATCACCTCCCTGTGTTTATCTGTGAAAAAAGAAACTGATAACTGAAACAACTATCTGGGTTAGTAACCCAAGTAAAAAACACTCCTTGATTGCACCAATTCTCCAATTTCTGCCGTAGTCCTTAAGTGGGTCTCAAACTCTAGTAAGCATCGGCATCACCTGGAGGGCTTCTAAAATAATATAAATTGCTGGGCCCCAGTCTCAGAGTTTCTGATTCAGTTGGACTGAGGTGGGCCTAACAATTTGCATTTCTAACAGGTTCCCAGGTGATATTGATGCTGCTGATTCAGGACCAGGCTTTGAGAACCACTGGGTTCAGGAAGACTGGTTTCCAGCTATAACTTGTCATCTCATCAAGAATATGACCTTCTGGTGTTAGTTGGTGGACTAAATCATTCTCACACTGCTACAAAGAATGGCCAAAGACTGGGTAACTTATAAAGGAAAGAGGTTTAACTGATTCACAGTTCTGCATGGCTAGAGAGGCCTCAGGAAACTTATAATCATGGCAGAAGGCAAAGGGAAAGCAAGGACCTTCTTCACGTGGCGGCAGAAGAGAGAAGAGCAAGCCGGAAAAATGCCAGATGCTTATAAAACCGTCAGATCTCGTGAGGACTCACTCACTATCACAAGAACAGCACGAGGGAACCTACCTCCATGATCCATTCACATCCCACTTGGTCCCTCCCTCGACATGTGGAGATTATGGGGATTGCAATTCAAGATGAGATTTGGGTGGGGACATAGCCAAACCATATTAGTTGGGCATATATCAATACTTTAATTTGTATGTTCATATGGGTCATTAGTCATGTCCAGTTCAGTTTTCTGATACAAACTATGGCAACACAATGATTCATTTGTGTTGCCAGTACCACTGATCTCTTCTTATATCATAGGCAAATTTTCTCAAGAAACCTGGACTTTCTGGCCTTTTTTTTACTTTGCTAATGTATGACATGAAGGTACTTTCCTGTCAATATCAAGCATTTCACATAATGTCACCAATCTATCCAATGCAAAAAAATAAAAGTATATTAAGAGAGTTTACTGACATATTGTCTGACATTGTCATGATCCATGAGTGGCAGAAAATAGACACCCAGTGAGTAGGCAGATTTCCATCTGGCAAGAAGATGGCTGTGATGAGTACCAATGTGAAATGACAGATAGCAATAGAAACTAGAAAGTCGATGGGAAAATTAGCTTTCCTTGTTTCACATCTGCACGACAGGGGGAGCTGCCAATCACCATCTCCAGAGAGAGAGAGGCTTATTTGGGTTCCCGACCATGTGCAAAGCCATGTTCTCCTAAGTTTAAAAAAAAAAGAAAAAGAAAAAGAAGAAGAAAAACCAGCATGAAAAAAATAATAAAATTCAGCCTGTTAGAGAGCTTTAAACAAATGTGGAGCTGCAAAACAAGCTGTCACAAATTGGCACAGAGAATGCAGAAAATCAATGTGAAATGAAAGCTGCCTCTTCTAACAAAATAAAGCTGGCAATTAACTCTTCCCATTCGTCCTGCAACCTAGAAGTCATTGAAACTCCACGATACAGATTGTCAGTGAATAGGTCAATGCTTTAAATGTATAGCCTAGTCTCTCCTATAGCATGGGTAAGTGGGTAAGAAATAGGCATGCAGGTGGCAGAGAAGAGCCAACTTGGCTTTCTTAAGTACATATATGTGTGTGTATACATACACACACCATATACAAATATATATATACACACACACATATACATATGTATATATACACACACACACATTGTATTACCACATAAAACTAAGGACAGATATTTGAGTGTCCCAAATTATTGTTGTTGCCCAGGGGTTGAGTAGGAACGACACAGGGATAGAAAGTCACCTGACCAGAGTCTTAATAATATTCCCATAGAGAAACACACAGATTTACCCCCACTTTAAAAACAAGTTAGAAACTAAAACATTTCAAACTTCTCCTATGTTTAGCTTGTTAACTCTCTCTCTTCATTGAATGACATATAAATAATAATGAGTAAAGAAGGCAACTAAAAGAATTATGAAAGTTCCAAAAAAGTCTTTCTAGAAAGACCAGGATATTGATATTTCACTAACTAACAAGATTATTGCTCTGAATCAAGATGTAGAGGCAACAATGATGAGCTGTAATTCTACCAACAGAATTCAGAAGTGCTAAGTGCTATAAAAAGGGTTATAAATGGCTAAAAATTGTAGTATCATTCATTATAGTAATATTATAGTGTCCTCATATGTGTAAAAATGGAGAGTTTATTTTTAAATTAATTATGATGCCCATATATGAGCACAGTATCAATTAACATAATTTATGCTCTGCAGTAACAAACAACCTCAAAATTTCAGTGGTCAGCACACAACAAAGGTGTGCTCCCTTCTTATGCCATATCCAATGCTTCCCAGCAGAAGAACCGTTCATCATAGCCACTCAGGGGCCTGCACTGATGGAGGCTTCACATGCGCATGTGTTTCCATGCACATCAAGAGAGAAGCTAGGGAACACAGCAAATCGCTCATTTGTTCTTAAATGTTCTGTCCAGAAGTAATACAAGGTATTTCTCTCAGTTTCATTGACCAAAGTCAGTTTTGAAAGGTTCATGCCTACCCTTAAAAGGAGCTGAGGGATGAAATCCTACAGTGCCCCCAGAAAAAGGAGAGCTAGAGATACGTGCTAAACAGTAGCAAGACCAACCACAGTCATCCACATTTCTTGCCTGGATGACTGCAATAACGTCTTAGCTGGTCTACCTGTTTCCACATAGGTCCACCTCTCATCTGGTTACATAGCATCCAGAGAGCATAAGGTTTTGTCCTTTTTAACACAAATCTAGTGGTCATAGTGGTCTCATGCTTCCATATACTTCAATGACTTTGCATTTAGCTTATAATCAGATTGAGCATCTTAAATGAGGCTCACAATGTAACTGCTGCCTACCACTGTGCCCTCAGATCCTTCTACCCACTATTTGAGCTGCTGAAAGCACTTGCACTACTCACCTTGCTTATAGCCACATTAGCCCCTTTTATGTTTCCTGAATTCTTGGGGCTTTTTCCATGTGCTGTTCCCCCTGCATTGCTCCCGATTCCTGACCTGGCTTGCTGGCTTACCACTGCTCATTTCGCAACATTCTGTTTTCACTAACTCTGTATCTCTCTCCCACACCTTTTGTTTCCTTCATGGCAACTATTATAACATACATTTAATATAATATAACTATTATAACATACATTTAATTATACATTTATAATTATATAGTCATTAGGCTTACCTAATACCTTTCTCCCTCTGTAAATTCACCAAGAGAAGAAATAATGTTGTTTTTTTTTTTTTCCCACCATCTACACATTTACACATAGCACTTAGCACACAACTTTTCATTGGGTAGGCACTCAACAACCACACAGATAAGTAAATTCAACACAATTCTACTATTAATGTCTAATAAAGATCATCAGATCAGTTAACATTTGTGTAGCAGAAAGCAGCTGATCTGGTATTTAAACAGAAAATCCAAATGTTAGCATTAAATATGTCTTTATGCCTTTGTTTACAATTCACAGTTTATAAAGAATATCCTCATCCATTATGGCAAATAGTCCTTCAAATTCACTGTAGGTAGGTCAGGGTGTAGAGTTATCATTTTATAAGGAGAAAATGGAAGCCGAGAGAAGTGAAGAGACTTGACCAATATTGCAGTGCTGGCAAGGGGAAAAGCTGGAAGGTGAATTAGAGACTCCTGACTGTACATCTGTTTCTCATTCCACAAACCATCCTGTCTCTTGATTCAAGAAGGTCAGCCCTGGAAGTATTCATATGGGGACAGTGTTAATGAAAGGAAAATTATTAATATAACACCTGGGCCAGATTCTGAATAGATATGCAGAAGATGACCTTCAGTCTCACTATTCATTTCAGAATCTCTGCCCAAAGGAATTGATCAGGCAAAAGAAGAACTTCATCAAGGTTCAGATTTACAAATATATCGCTTCCACATATCTCTAAGGACCTCGAAATCTGTACCATTAGTTCATGCCAAAGCACATTTCTAAGAAGCCTTTTTGCAATACCTGTGGTGCTTGGTAGGGGTTACATATTAAGCTATGAACACATTTATTCAAGAAATATATTTTGAGCCACCTACTGTATGTGGAACACTGTGTATGATGCAATATGCCAAGTTAGCTAGGAATGGAGTCAGGAATGGAGTCAGGAAGCACCTGATTATAGTGGGGGCACAAGGTAGCTCTGAGTAGAATGCCATGGGAAAGGATGGAGGTGGAAAATGAGTAGCAACTCGGGGGGCAGTAGGTTCTCATAAAGTCACCAACCACCATGGAACAAAAGCAGTTAAGAACACAGAAGACAAATAGCACAATCATGCCCTAGATATGGCTAATCAACTCAATCTTGCTTTGAATAAAGCACTTCTCGGCAGCCATAAAAAAGAGAATGAGTTCGTGTCCTTTGCAGGAACATGGATGAAGCTGGAAACCATCATTTTCAGCAAACTAACACAGAAATAGAAAACAAACACACCATGTTCTCACTCATAAGTGGGAGCTGAACAATGAGAACACATGGGCACAGGAAGGGGAACATCACATACCGGGGCCTGTCAGGGGTGGGGGGCAAGGGGAGGGATAGCATTAGGACAAATACCTAATGTAGATGATGGGTTGATGGGTGCAGCAAACCACCATGGCACATGTATACCTATGTAACAAACCTGCATGTTCTGCACATGTATCCCAGAACTTAAAGTATAATAAAAAAAAAAAAAAAAATTGTTTTAAACACTTCTTATAGCCGGGTTGAGTTCTTCTCCTAAACAGCTCAGTTTAATGACTGAATTTCAGCGACTGTAAAAACAGCCTGACTCCCCAGCTCCCCAACCCCACAACCTTCCCACAGTTGTGAGCTAGACTCTCATCTTTCCCTCTCTTCTGAGATCCAATTCCAGCCTTCCCCTCTTTCCTTCAAACACATCACTATTTCCAGTTCCTGCCACAAGGTGCCCCCTGTGCACACTTCTCCTTGTTTTCAAATGGATTTAAAATCAGTGTTATGTAGGAGTGAACTAGAAACAAGGAAATCTACCTGGCTGAGCAGACAGCCATGATAAATTATCACATATAGAAAAGGGTACTAAATGGTTCTATTGGCTCTAATTCCGTTCACATCCACATAAAAGAGCTGCATAAAATATTAAATGTGTGTAGCTACTTGCTTCAGAGATGAATGATAAAGACTCATTAGTTTTGATAAAAGAAGTTTTTGAAATATGAGATTGAGTAATGAATATCCTCAAGAGCTACCATAGAGATAGCGAACATTCAGAGAGAGTCTACATGCTGGAATCCAATTTTAATTAGGTCATTGCTCCCGTGATAACCAAGACCTTCAGAAGAAAGAGAAGCTAACTTTTCTTTTTCCCAAACAGGGAAAGGGTCAAATCAGTTATGAACCTAAAACATCTGTGGTCAACAGAAAGGGCAGGTGACACAACCAAGAGAATGTTTATCAGCAGGCTTGTGCATCACATTCTATCCATACTTTTTATGATTCTTCTTGCTGTTCCTTACATCAGCTGTCCCTCAACTATTTTGGCACGAGGGACTGGTTTCATGGAAGACAATTTTCCACAGATGGGCCAGGTGGGTATGGTTTCAGCATGATTCAAGTGTGTTGCATTTATTGCGCACTTTATTTCTATTATTATTACATTGCATTATATAAAGAAATAATTATACAACTCACCATAATGTAGAATCAATTGGAGCCCTAAACTTACTTTTCTGCAACTAGACAGTCCCATCTGAGGTTTATAGGAGACAGTGACAGATCATCAGGCGTTAAGTTCTCATAAGGAGCATGGAACCCAGATCCCTCACATGCTCAGTTCACAATAGGGTTCCAGCTTCCATGAGAACCTAATGTTGCTGCTAATCTGAAAAGAGGTGGAGATGCAAGTGATGGGGAGCAGCTATAAATACAGATGAAACTTCACTTGCTCATCTGCCACTCACCTCCTGCTGTGTGGCCCAATTCCTCATAGGCCACAAACTGCTACTGGTCTGTGACCTGGGGGTTGGGGACCCCTGCCCTACATGATGATTTCTACCTTCAGCAACAATTTATTTCTAATGACCTGCTCACATAGCAGAGATGTCCATCTACCCTGGGACCCACTTCATCTGTTGCCGTAGGCAACCATAGAGGGAGCTTGTCTGATGGGAAAGAGGGAAGGATGCTACCCTCAGATGAAGCCAAATTTCTGTGGCTCTCAAAGCGGTCCTCTATGACCATCCTTTATAAAACACCCACATAATCCTTTCTTCCCCATCACCCTTACTTACTTTTATTTTTATCTATGGCATTTACTACCTCTCAGATATTCATACACACACACATATTAAGTCATATATATGTACATATATTTTAACTATTTTATCTATCAGAATGAGTTTCATGAGAAGAGTCTTTGTTTGTTCACTGATGTATTCGCTGTGTCTCAAGTAGTGTGTCTCAATATTGTAGGTGTTTGACTCTTTGAATGGATATAGAATATATATTTTTCCCCATGTTGCTACCTGTCAGTATGGCTGAGACAAAGAGTAACAGGGCTTAATCATATTGCCTAAAAACAACTTCTTTCTACCCCAAATCATAAAGGCTGAAAATGTGAGCTGAGACCTTCTTATGGTTTGCATAGGCAGCCAAGACTGCATAAATTACATTTCTAGGGTTAAAATGTAGCTTTGCTTCTGTACTGATTGATTCATATCCCATGGTATCCAACTCTCAAATAAGCTTAAATTGAAGATAAAAGTTCATGAACAATGTTACATCCAAGACAATACTCAGAGTTAATTAATAAAGGAAAACGTAAAGATTGGTAATAAAAGAAAAGCAATATAAAGTTCATTTATTTAAAAACTTGCTCTAAAATTGAACTCTGATTTATTTTTTTCTGATTAATAATAAATAATCGGTTCTATATAATATTTGACCCTTAAAAAGTGAAAAAATTAATGAAACCAGTAGAAATGCTAGCTCTGCTTCTTACTAGAGTTGTGTCCTTAGGCAAATTACTAAATAGCTCTGACACTAGACCCTGTGATTAGTTAAAAAGGGGGAAGGGGCTCTAAAAAACTCTTCAGTGATAGGGTTGTTGCTAAGCTCCCCTTATAGGCTGGACGGTAGAGCTGTGTCCACCTGGCAGCAAAGCTTCTGCTGGGTCATTTTCTAAGTGGCAAAGAAACTCATTTTGAAAGCTACACCTACAAAGTCATTCATGTAAGTGACAGAAATTCTCACACTCCTGAGTTCTTTAATCCCTAAGGTCTCAACAGAGACCTCCATGCCTAGCCTGGGGCTTATGCACAACTCCAACATCTAAAGGTTGGTTGATTTCTTTTCCAAGAAAGCAAAAGAGTGCCTGATTCTTTCTTTATGCTTTGAGTAAGTTAAGAAGCATCATTACTCCTGACAATGGAAAATTATTACCCTTGGATATTAGTTCTAGTGTGGAGGAAGGAACTCAGGCTTAGGTTCAGAAAACTAGAGCTTGAACTTTGACTTCACTATTAAATATATGACCTTGAATGACTTATTTTTTCTCAATAAAGGAGCTCCTTCATCTATAAAATGGAGATAACAAAAATGCCACCATCATGAGGTTGTGAGAAAATGATAAGGACACTATACATGAAAGTGCTTTGGGTCGGGCACGGTGGCTCATGCCTGTAATCCCAACACTTTGGGAGTCTGAGGCAGAAGATCATTTAAGCCCAGGAGTTCAAGAGCAGCCTGGACAAGAAAGTGAGACTCTGTCTCTCAAAAAAAAAAAAAAAAAAAATTAAATTAGCCTGGTGAGGTGGCGCATGCCTGTAGTCCCAGCTACTTGGGAAGCTGCAGTGGGAGGATCTCTTGAGCCTGGGAGACCGAGGCTGCAGTGAGCCATGAACCAGCCACTGCACTGTACCCCAACAGAGGGGGATTGTGTCTCAAAAAAAAGTACTTTGTAATTGGTAAAGGGCTCTACAGTTGTAAGCTACTTTAGTTGGGTGAGCCTGGAGTTGTCTTTTGCAACAACAATAATACCACTTTAAAGCTTACCTAGTACTCTCACGTGCATTAACTCATTCAGACTGATGGAGCCTGAGTTGTTATGGTTAGTTCTGAGTCTTTGAGGAATGGCTATTTTTGTTTTGTTTGTTTTTGTTTTTGTTTTACCAAATAAACCATCAAAGCACTTTGGAATGTGTCGAATGTCATTCTTTTTTTTTCTTCATCTACACACATTAACTAAGCATCTCTTATAAGCAGTGCATTAAGCTAAGAAATTCAGGGAATATAAAAAGATGGAAGTATGTTCCCTGTCATTGCAGACACACATATTTTTTCACTTAGTAAACATGTATTGAGTATTTACAATGGGTTGCACAGTCATGACCATGTACAGAGTCTAAAGCAGGAACTGTACAAATGAGAGAAAGAGAGAATAAATGTGACCATAGTACCACAGTAGTATCCACAATACTACCCACAGAGTGGTCAATAGCCACCTAAAAAACATACCAATCTTAAATGACTAATCGTTAGTATTTTGACAATGCCTAGAAATCTCAAGAAACTCTTCTTGCTACGAACCTTATGAAAGTATTTGAGGTTCCCTAGAATTGGTTACTGTGCAACTGGGATGCTTTAGTGATGGAGCTGCCATTCAGAAGGCATGAGGTACACACCCTGGCTATACTCAGTTCACCACAGAGGGCCCTTTCCAATCAACTGAGAGGGAAAGTCAATAGTTATTGAGCTCTGTAGAAAATAAGAGATTAAAGATTATTTGCCTTGCTCTTAACTGAGTTTTTCTGCCAATCTAGTACACATATTTGTTTTATCATATCCTGTCTTTACATAGTTCTGGAAATACTGTCTCTGAGTGACAACAAGCTTACATGAAAAACATAAGAACAATATTTTAGGCCGGGCGCGGTGGCTCAAGCCTGTAATCTCAACACTTTGGGAGGCCGAGATGGGTGGATCACGAGGTCAGGAGATCGAGACCATCCTGGCCTACACGGTGAGACCCCGTCTCTACTAAAAAAATACAAAAAACTAGCCGGGCGAGATGGCGGGCGCCTATAGTCCCAGCTACTCGGGAGGCTGAGGCAGGAGAATGGCGTAAACCCGGGAGGCAGAGCTTGCAGTGAGCCAAGATTGCGCCACTGCACTCCAGCCTGGGCAACAGAGCGAGACTCCGTCTCAAAAAAAAAAGAACAATATTTTAAATCCTAAACAATGGTTACTAGATAGCTCAGCCTCTCTCTCTACCATGAATATTTTTAATGAAGAGTAGATGGTATGTGAAACTTTTTAAAGACAATCTTGATGTCTCTTAAAAATAGATGTTAATATTAGGCCCTATTAGGCCCAAAAGGAAGCAGTAGATACCAGTTTGGGGGAACCACTTCTTTTTTTAAGAGATCATTCTCCTCCCCACAACACACACATACTCTTAAATGATTTGAGCGGGCCCAACATATCTGTGCAGCATGAGCCCTACTTACAAAGCAGTTTATTAGTCCAGAGGCAGACATATATATTTTTGCAAATGTGGGATTGGAACCAAGAGTTGATTCAGTCTTTCTGGATGGCTGGACAAGTAATACATGAACTTGGAAGCTTATAGTGGCCATATTTTCTATTGTGAGAATGGGAAGCAAAGAAAATTGTCCTATTCTCCTAGTAATGGAGTGACAATGAAGCAGATATCTGGGGAAAGATATTTAATATGAAAAAGAAATATGGTCCATATTTGGTCCATTCCACCCACTGTCAATGAAGAAATCACTCAGAAGAAGTAGAAGTGGATGTGAAGGACATGAAAAATAAATCCCCATGGCTTGGTCCTAGGCATGTTACTAAAGACTATTTAAAATTAAATATAAAAATACAAGTAATAAATACATATGTCATGTTCTTGGTTATATTTTTATTATCCATGATTTGTGGACATTATGCAGCTGATTTGTGGACATTATGCAGCAATGCTATCTTCACTGAAGTCATCAGCATCTACAGGTAAACAAAAATATTTTTTCTGAATTTTTGTGCCTTGTATTTTACTGAGAGGTTATAGCCTGAACGGAAATTTTCCTTTAGTGACAGCTAGAATAGAGGAAAATAGTTTTTGCTCATATATTATTATCTTACAATGAACTGTGAAGGAAATTATGATTTATGACTTTGCTGATTGTTTATTCCAGCTGCAGACATCATACCCTTTAGCCAAAACACAGGCCATAATGTCCCACTTATCTGAATGTCAGACTTCCAACAGTGAGTCCAAAAGGGAATGAGCTTCTAAACAGGCAAAATAAATATCACAAAACGTATGCACTTCATTACATGAAAGGGATCATCCCACAGATTATATTGATTCTTCCTTACCTGCTATTTTATACTCTCAATTACCTACTTATCCATCCTAAAACTTTAAAGAATAGGCAAGTGACCATCATTAGGAAACAAAAGCTAGAAGCCAGAAACAGACCCTAAAAATTGTCCAATATTACCACAAAAGTTCATTTGTTTTGTAGCATTTGGTCTCTACATTAAAGAAATAATACTGCAAACAGGAATGATGAATACAGAATTATAGAATATTTGTAAAATTTATCCTGAGTCATCAGAAAGAGGTTAAATTCTGTTTACTATATTTTGTTTTAAAATGGTAGCAAAATAGGTAATGTACTTTGGAAGATGTATATCCCAAATACAATTTTACATTAAAGTTACTTAGAAAGATATATTTATTTTGAAAACTTCATTGTAGGGTATTAGCATATTTCCACAGCAATACCAATAGTGCTGCCATTTTGGTCAGATGTCTGATGAAGACAACAGAGAAAGGATTTAAAACATGGAATGAACAAGCTCCTTTCTCACTTCTTCCTCACCTCCAGTTCTATCCCCTTACCAGCTTTTCAAAGCTACAAGGGTGCCAAAGGAGTGTCTGGACTTTGCCTATCCATTACAAGGAAATTATCGCAACCCATTTTGCAAAGGTTTGGATACACGTAGAAATGCTCCATCACTTGCTACCTGACCTTCATGAGAGGAGAGCATAAAATGTATCAACTCACCATCTTAAATCCTCTCCCATTTCAATGACTCCCACTCATCTTGAAAATTAAATTCAGCTTTTCCCTGGGAAGAAAGTGCTATTTATTCTATTGCACAGACTAATATTTCACAGGGGGAAATCATCTATTTGTAAGTGTCAATTCATAGCTGCCACATTTACTGTTTTGGTTTTTCTGATCAAAAAGATGTCTACAACTCACCATTTTTAATGAATATATTTTTACATATTTTGTATAATAATGGTTTTTAACCAAGTGTTTCAAACCCATCAGAAATGCCTGCTAAGCCTCAGTCAGGCTCAGATGGTCATGAAGGCAAAGGACATAACTAAAACCAAATAAAGGATGAGCAAGATAAGCCTATGGCTGGTCACGATAATGCATTTTAAAATTTCCAATGTATGACTCTCATTCAGCTCTATAATGAAAAACTACCAGTCACCATTTGCTTTGGAAACACTAATCCTAGTGCTTCATGGGCTATTGTAAAGGAAAAAAAATCTCCTGAGAAAATATTGCAGTTTTAGGAAAGCAATGTTTTCAGCCGCTGTAATCATTCTAATTACTTTAAAATGTTTCTTTTTTTTTTTTTCCTTCACCCTCTAGGGCCTTTTTGCCTTCAAATCAGCTACAGAAACAAAGCAATTTAGCACAGTAAAAAGCTTATTAACATATGATGCAGTTCAGTGGCATGAGAAAATACTAGGGAGAAAACAAGAGATCCATCCCGTGAAAAAGGTAGACCTGAATATTTCAAATCAAAAAAGCTGAGCCGGGGAGTGAATAACTCAACAAAATGTGAAAAGAAAGGTCAAAATGGCAGCTCTGACTGCAGAGAAATCTCAGCTCTACAGGATGAAAGATGACAGTTTAATCCTCAACTTGTCCAGCAAGTACAGTTTACAGCTAAGGTGGGCAGTTTTCTAAATCCTCATTTATTATTTAAGAGAGTCCCTAGGTCCTCTTCAACTACGCATCTTCTGCTCTTTTCAAACTTACCTGTGAGGCACCAGGGAAGTTGAAATGACCCCATTTATCTGTGGAGAGTGAATATGCAGGTTTCTGCTTCTCTGCAGAGGTAACAGTAAGGAACGATAAGAGTAGAAGTTAAGTGCCAAAACTATTTTATCACAGCACACTATGAAAACCAACCTGAAGCTCCCTACCAGAGGATTGTGGGTGCTTTGAATAAAAAGGAAACAGTGTTTGGAATAGCATGTGAGAAATGCACAAGTTGGGCAAAGCAATATGAGAATTTAGTGGTGACTTTACTGCCATAGTCTTGTTTTCTTGATCCAGGTAGAATGAATAACTCAATGCACCTCCAAATAAGAGCATAAGCAAATTCTGAAGTAAAAGAGATGAACATCCAGGGACTCACAGCAGATCCAGAGATGCTTTAAATCAAAACTTCACCTCCTCAGGGACAAATGATCATTCATTCACTACTTGGCTACTGAGCATCTACTACATGTCAGGCATGGTGCTGGCAGCTAGGTACATGGATATGAATAAAACAAATTTCCAGTTTTCTTGTAGTTTATCATATAATATGGGAGAAAGGTGATGTTTCTAGTCCATATTCATTCATTCAATACTGAATTTGGAACAACTAAATATAGTAAGCTCAATAAGAGGATCCTAAGTATGGTGTCAGAGGAGAGGGGCATAGAATCCAGGGAGCCTTCCTGGAGGTGCTAATGCCTGAGCTTAGTTCTTTTTATTCTTTTATTTTTAAAATCTTTTTTCAAGTTTCATTGTAGGTTCAGGGGTGCATGTGCAGGTTTACTACCTGAGTAAATTGTGTATTGCTGGGGTTTTGTGTACAAATTATTTAGTCACCCAGGAAGTGAGCATAGTACCTTCACCCTCTTCCCACATACTCATCCTTCAAGTAAGAACCAATGTCTATTATTCCGATCTTTGGTTCCATGTTACTCAATGTTTAACTCCCATGTAAAAGTGAGAATATGAAGTATTTGGTTTTCTGTTCCTGTATTAATTTACTTAGGATAATGGCCTCAGTTACATCCATGTTGTTGCAAAAGGCATGATTTCAATTTTTAGGGCTGCATAGTATTCCATTATATGTATGTATGTATGTGTGTATATATATAAACATTTTCTTTTATCCAGTCCACTGTTGACGGGCACATAGGTTGATTCCATATCATTGCTATTGTAAATAGTGCTGCAATGAACATATGGGCACATGTGTCTTCTTAGAAGAATGATTTATATTCCTTTAGATATGTATCCAATAATGGGATTGCTGGGTCAAATGGTAACTATCTTTTAGATTCTTTGAGAAACCTCCAAACTTCTTGATATGGTTTGTACATATGTCCTTACCCAAATCTCATGCTGAATTGTCATTTCCAATGCTGGAGGTGGGGCCTGGTGGGAGGTGTTTGAATCGTGGGGATGGATCTCTCATGAATGGCTTGGGCCATCCCACTGGTGATAAGTGAGCTCCTGCTCTGAGTTCACACAAGATCTGGTGGTTCAAAAGTGTGTGGCATGCCCCCCCTCCACTCTTTCTCACTTGCTTCTGCTTTTGCCATGTGACATGCCTACTCCCCCTTTGCCTTCCATCATGATTGCAAACTTCCTGAGGCCTCCCTAGAAGCCAAGCAGATGCCAGCCCTATGCTTTCTGTAAAGCTTGCAGAGACTTGAGCCAATTAAATCTCTTTTCTTTTCTTTAAATATTGCCCAGTCTCAGGTATTTCTTTATAGCAATGCGAGAACAGCCTAATACACTGTTTTCCGCAGTGGCTGAACTAGTTTACATTCCCACCAGCAATGTATAAATGTTCTCTTTTCTCCACAACCTTGCCAATATCTGTCATTTTTTGACATTTTAATAATAGCCATTCTGAGTGTTGTGAGATGGTATCAAATTGTGGTTTTGATTTGCATTTCTCTGATGAGTAGTGACGTTGAACATTTTTTTCATATGCTTGTATGTCTTCTTTTGAAAAGTGTCTCTTCATGTCCTTTGCTCATTTTTTTAATGGGGTTGCTTGTTATTTCCTTGTTAATTTGTTTAAGTTTCTTATAGATTCAGGATATTAGACCTTTGTCAGATGCATAGTTTGCAAATGTCTTTTCCCATTCTATAGACTGTCTGTTTACTCTGTTGATAGTTTCTTTTGCTGTGCAGAAACTCTGGGGTCTCACTTGTCTATTTTTGTTTCTGTTGAAATTGTTTGTGGAGACTTTGTCATAAAATCTTTGCCAAGGCCTATGTCTCAAATGGTATTTCCTAAGTTTTCTCCTAGGGTTTTTCAGTTTTAGCTTTTACATTTAAGTCTTTAATCAATTTTGAGTTGATTTTTATATGGTGCAAGGAAGGGGTTCAGGTTCAATCTTCTGCATATGGCTAGTCAGTTATCCCAGCATCAATTATTGAATAGGGAGCCTTTTCCCCATTGCTTATTGTTGTTGACTTTGTTGAATATCATATAGTTGTTCTGTAATCTGTTCCATTGGTCTATGTGTCTGGTTTTGTACCAGTACCATGCTGTTTTGGTAACTGGAGCCTAGTAATGTAGTTTGAAGTTGGGTAGTGTAATGCCTCTGGCTTTGTTCTTTTTGCTTAGAATTGCTATGGCTAGTTAGGCTCCTTTTCAGTTCCATGTGAATTTTAAAATAGTCTTCTCTAATTCTGTAAAAAATGACATTCATAATCTGATATAAATAGCATTGAATCTGTAAATTACTTTGAGCAGTGTAGCCATTTTAACGATATTGATTCTTCTTATCCATGAGCATGGTATGTTTTCCATTTGTTTGTGCTGTCTCTGGTTTCTTTCAGTGGTATTTTGTAACTCTCATTGTAAAGATCGTTTACCTCCTTGGTAAGCTGTATTCCTAGGTATTTTATTCTTTTTGTGGCTGTTGTGAATGGGATTGCATTCCTGATTTTACTCTCAGCTTGGACTATTGCTGTATAGAAATGCAACCTATTTTTGTACATTTATTTTGTAGCCTGAAACTTTATTAAAGTTGTTTATCATTTATAGGACACTTTTGTCAGGGACTATGGGGTTTTCTAGGTATAGAATCATAAATATAGAATCATAAGTGTAGAATCTTTATGAGGTATAAAATCATTTCTAGTTATAGAATCCTGGCAGAGGAAACCACACTTGCAACTGCATATGTGTATAAAACCAGCATATTGCCATCTATACCCGAGTATGTATGTAAGAAAAATGAAAAAGCTAAATATATAGACTACATTTATAATACAATACATATTAGTGTTGGAAATACATGGATGTTTGGTTTATTCTTTTATTTACATTTTGCTTTATTTGAATATAACTTTTAAAAATATGTTTCTCAAGTCAGTGATGAATATTTGAAACAATAACTACTGACTCAGCCTAGCTAAAATTATCAATATCAAATGCCAACCAAAAACAAAACGGCATGGCTGATCTTATTTGGTGCATTTGTTAACGCTATCTTTGTGAAACTTTAATTTGAAAGAAAGAGTGAATAATCATACATTGATATTTTCTGTCATACCCGTACAAAGAGATCTATCTGAAAACTTGTTAAAGATATTACCTTTGAAAATAAAATAACAACCATATTTAGGACTGGAACACAGCCCCAAGCTCCCAAATGAACTCCTTGTCTTTAATCTATTATAATGATATTCTAAAAGATATCCTCCAAAAGTAACTCCCAAACCCTGTCAGTAATGCACTCTGTTCTCTCACAGTCCCTATACTCACAAAGTTTATTTATAGAACACCAAAATTCATTTTATTACAATCCTAAAGCCATTTCAGGTAAGCCCCTCTTCTTCTAGCACATGAAATATCTATTTGCTAATCCTCCAATCTTTATCCAAAGTCTAACCTAATGTGTAAATGCAGCCTAAATATGAAAACAGGTTCCCTCTCATATCTTTGTCATCTGTGGGAACATGTCAGGAGTTAGGCCAAAGAGCAGGCATAAAAATAGGAAAACCTGGCCGGGCGCAGTGGCTTAAGTCTGTAATCCCAGCACCTTGGGAGGCCGAGACGGGCGGATCACGAGGTCAGGAGATCGAGACCATCCTGGCTAACCCGGTGAAACCCCGTCTCTACCAAAAAAAATACAAAAAACTAGCCGGGCGACGTGGCGGGCGCCTGTAGTCCCAGCTACTTGGGAAGCTGCAGTGGGAGGATCTCTTGAGCCTGGGAGACTGAGGCTGCAGTGAGCCATGAACCAGCCACTGCACTGTACCCCAACAGAGGGGGATTGTGTCTCAAAAAAAAGTACTTTGTAATTGGTAAAGGGCT
>NW_012114966.1:4057967-4061422 GCF_000951035.1 Colobus angolensis palliatus | reverse complement strand
TGGGTCCAGACTCACACATGGAATCCAGAAACTCATTTCTCTCCAGTGGAGGTCTTATCATCTCATTTTCTTGGCAAAGTCTCTCTCTCTCTCTACAAAGGAATTATTAGACCAACCACTGAGATTGTAACATTTTGTCCATATTATTACACATTTATTCAGTATATTTCTTTTTGATAAAGACTATACCTTTTATAAATAAATTATAAAATGAATACCCTTGGACATATATCTATAATGAGTTAGCTATCAACCAGCAGGAAACTAAATCATAAATGAAAAGAAGAGTATTGAGACCCAGATATCACAACAGAAGGAAAAAGGATGTATAATAAGGAAAGGAAAAAAAAGGTAGACATGAGTCTGAATGAGGAAGATTTAATTTAGAAAAAAACGTTTGCACTTTGGGAGGCTGAGGCAGGCAGATCACTTGAGCTCAGGAGTTCGAGACCAGTCTGACCAACATGGTGAAACCCCGACTCTACTAAAAGTACAAAAAATCAGCTGGATTTGGGAGCTCGTGCCTGTAATTCCAGCTATTTGGGAGGCTGAGGCAGGAGAATCACTTGAACCCAGGAGGCAGAGGTTGCAGTGAGCTGAGATCACACCACTGTACTCCAGCCTGGGTAACAGAGCGAGACTCCATCTAAAAAAAAAAAAAAAATAGGAAAACCTAATGGGCAGGTGAGAAGGAAGACATGGGTAGTCGTAAAAGGCAAGTACCTGCCTCAAACATTTCATAATAAAAAGAATCTACTTTTGAGCACAAAATATGCTGAAAGCAGAAAGTTCATCTGACAATAGCCAAAGATCAGTATTCCAGCATGCATCCCTTTCTCCATGAGTTGTAAATGAATATTCATTCTGAAGCCAAGGCATCTAAGAGAAAGGCCACACTTAATATAGCCAAATCCCATTTCATGGATGCTTGTATTTTCTCCTATGACGAATGTTAGTATAAGATCAATGCATTGTAAAAAGTCATTTAAGACAAAGCAACCATCTGTCTATATGCAGTGAAGCAGAAAGAAGAGGCCAAATAATATGTTGGTCCAGCTCAATCCATGCCTGGTACATGAGCTGTTTACTTGAATAATTTAAAAACACAAGTCTATTCTGTTGCCTTGACCAGGGCTAATCTAATGAAGTTAATCTGCCATTGATGACACATGTGAGATGATTTTAATGCACTTTAACCATCTTATTTAAATTACACAAGAATGTAACAAAGGCATAGAAATGGCATACTTAACAAAGTTGGATTCGAAAAGTTTTCCAAAAAGAAGTAGCCCTGCATATTGGCCTTAGCATATTGCACACATCTGAAACTAAGTAATTATTTCCACAATGTTACTATAGAAATGAAAACCACTCTTCAACTAGCTAAATATGAGATTTCAGTAGAGTATCTAGCATCTTTAGAAGAAATAAAAAAAATAGTATTTATTCAAATCCTGTAAACTACTTATCAATGATCTGACAAAGCAAGAAACTATATTTGGTATATTATTTGGCAACATACACCACCTTGTTCATACACACATTAGTCTAATTTCATCTCTGTGTCTGGAATTTCATAGCTGTGAGTTCTTCTATTACTTTTCGCTACAGATTTTTCCTGCAATTCTAAATACACCTTCCCACCCCAACCTCCGGGCTAGCAGTGTTCCTTTCCCTGGGGAAAAAGAGGGAGTGCACAGAAGGAGGGAAAGCTGTGTTCTTTGAAATTCAGGAAAACCTCCTTCAAACCCCAAACCATGAATGGAAATCTGAATATCTGCTAAGAGTTTAAGTTCCTTTGTTTTCTTATAATTAATGTCCCCTTCTGACCAATTTCAAGTTATGATATATATGTAGATGAAGAGACAAGGACACACACACACACACACACACACACACAACACATACATTCATGCGTTCCCTTACTTAGAATGGAAGGAAGTAACAGGAAAACAAAGTCTATAAGATTGAAAAAGAGATGCAACAGATAATTACCCAGCTAATGGCACAATATCATGGCATTGTAGAAAGAGAAGTGTACCAGATGTGGTGGGATGGAGAGTTTGGTTATTACTGTTCTCTTTTCCATGTACCTAGTCATTCCTGGGTCTGAGAACTTAGTGAACCTGAGATGACACATTTAGCACAACAGCCTGCAGAAGACTTGTCATCAGGATGTCTTTCTTGGCATTATGAAAGGGTTGATGGATTTTTAAATAATCTTCTCAGAAGCTTAAATTTAGGGAGGGCTTCTCCTCTCCCCTCTTCAAACCACAGAGTCTTATATGTATGTAGGAGATTGGGTAAGTTTGGAGAAGACAGGGTTAAACAAAGGGTCATAAACTGCTGGCCTGTGGACTGACTCTGGCCCCAGAGAGGCATTTTCTTTAATTGTATAATGTAATAAAATTAATAAGTACCACATACAGTTCCTAATTTGTGTGTTCTGTTGAAGATCAGATCTAAGTACTCTAGCCAACTTTCATGCCTGGCTAGAGCTGAGTCTCAGCTGCCCTTGAGTCAGGATATAAATTTACCAGTTTGCCACTGTCCACTCCATTCCTTATAGCCTGATATCCAGCCACTTGACTCATGTATGCTATCCAGGACCTCTATTAATATTTATTTGAAAATGTTATAGTTAAGATTATCAAGGAACCCCAAGAGAAAGTAAAAAGAGAGACAGTCCAATAGGGAATGCATCTCCTTGAACAGAGAAAGGCTCCATGAGGGATGGCCAGCACTGGGGAGCTATAATTGCAGACCTGTTGGAGGAAATGGGGTAGGAAATGAGTTTGATAAAATAGAGAAACAATCCCTAAAATACCACCTCGTCATCCAGTGTTACCCCAAATCTGAATGGGTAGATACATACACCCAAGCCAGCAATAAGGAATATTCTGCAGGGTTTCTTTTGTAAACTTGAATGGCCAACAGAAAGACTGCTCAATTGTGAGTGGCACAAGGGGTGCAGCACTGCAGTAATGCCAGAGAATTCACCAGTTCTCATCTTTACTGTGTTAGTGATCACAGCCAATGAGATTGATTCCCAGTTTATAACTTTCAATATCCTACCATCCTTAAAGCACAACAAAGCCCTTTAATCAGTTTCCATTAGAAAGCCAAAAGTCCAAGAATATTGTCAGATCCTTTTTTCTAACTGGAAATCTAGGACTCACAGGAAGGATTCATATCCTACTATATACTGCATCTCACTTGGAAAAATATGACATATGATGCTTCTCCCAAGAATCTCTCCCTGCTCTGTAAATCAGGGCCTTTAATTTTTCTCACGCTGTCCTTTCCCTTATTTAAAACAGAATTCTCTCCTCCATCATCAAATTCTTTTATGACACAGAGTAGCCTCCAATTTTTGCGTGAAAGCTGGGTCCAGACTCACACATGGAATCCAGAAACTCATTTCTCTCCAGTGGAGGTCTTATCATCTCATTTTC
>NW_012114966.1:4037993-4057264 GCF_000951035.1 Colobus angolensis palliatus | reverse complement strand
AAGGAAAGGAAAGAAAAGAAAAGTAAAGAAAAGAGAAAAGAAAAGTTTGATGTGACAGTTCTAGTATATTGGCCCTAGGAAGCACATCTTGGTTTCTCCCCTCTCCATTTTCAAATGGGAACACCAAGGCAAAGGCCTCTGGAACAAAAAGACACATAAATACAGCTGCTGAAATGAGAAAGGATTTTCTCTCACATGACAGCAGGGGCAGTTCTACTCCATGAACCTTTCAAGTACTCAGGTTCCACCCATCTGGTATTTCCAGCATCACCTGGAATACTGTCCTCTTCTGCAGGGTCAATATGGCATTGTCATACCCATGTCCCAGATCACAGGAGGGGAGAAACACAGGAAGTCCAGGTCAAGCATTTTCCTTTTAGGGACATGACTTTTTCTCACATTTTTATATTTCATAGATGAGAACTAGATCATATTTTCACACTTATCTGCAGAGATATATATGATTATAGGCTCCAGTTGTTCAGCTGAAATTCTATTATAATAGAAAAAAGGAAATCTATTTTGGAAGAGACTACTAGCAGATCTGTGTAGACATCAAGAAGGTAAGACACTTCCCAGAGAGTATGTGCTACTCCAACCAGTTTGCTAGTAAAAGGTTATGGCAGTATCTCTTCATAATATCTCTCTTCTCAAAGAGCTGGGCACAGAAAACTATGACCTGGAACGCAATAAGCCTTGAGATTCAGAATGAAGGCCTTCCCTATGCAAACCATGGTTGGCTCACCTGTGTGTGGTCAATCCCCTTGCCAAGAATTCACCAACATTACAGTTGGCCACACAACTGACCTAAGAGATGTTGCAATAAATGCATAATTGCTGGGGAACAATGTAAAAGGCAGTGTGGACTGGGAGACAACAGCAGTCCCAAAGTGAAAATCCCTGGGAAGGAGAAGTCACATGCTACTTTTTGCTGAGGAGAAGCTAAGAAAATGGAACTGAAACAAACCTTTAGTTTTAAACTTCAGTGAAAAGTGCAGCACAGAAAAGATGTTGTGGTAACGAGAGCTACAGGCATATCATGCATGTTAGCTGAGTAGTACTTTATCAGGAGAAAAAAATAAAGAGAGTAGCCATTTTCGTTTCTTAGGAGTATACAAAAGGCCACAAGATTGGCCACAGAGTATTGAAAGAAATAAAAGTAAAAGAGGTTATTGTCCAGTACTGCTCTGCTTTCATATCTACTAGGGACAGGCAAATACTACCTCTATTAGAAATCATGACAAACTAAAAGTTTGAGTGAGATCTCTATCAAAAAAGTTAGCTTTCTAAAGAAACCTGAATTATTTCACCTCCTACCTCCCATGTAGCCTGCATCACAACATTTAGCAGATGATACTATGTCACCTCATGAATCTTTATGTCATTTCAAATATAAACATTGCTATCCAACCTCACTCTCACCCTCGCTTAGTAATGCTAGATCTAAATGTCTTCAGAGACTGAGGTTATCTCATCATCTCTACTAAGCCCCAGAATACCTAGAAGAATGCATCAAACATCATTCATTGTCGTCTCTTTCAAAGCAATAGGATGGTACAGGTCCTAATTTAGATGGTGCTTCTAATATTAATCTTTTTTTACTGAAAATTTGGCATTTCATTTTTGAGACATTTTTCAGGCTAAATAATGGCCCCAACAAAGATGACCAAATTCAAACACAGAAAACCTGTGAATATGTTGCCTTACATAGCAAAAGAGGTACTGCAAACAAAGTAAGGACTTGAAATGGGACATTCTCCTGGGTTATCCAGATGGGCCCTCAATATATATATAATCATAATGGTCTGTACATAGAGGCAAGAGGGTCATATAAGGGAGAACTTGGTATGGTGACTGAAACAGAAACTGCAATGATACAGCTAGGAGCAAAGATCTTCAGAACTGTAAGATAATACATTTGTGCTGTTTTAAGCCATTATGCCTGTGGTTCATTTGCTACAGAAGCCATAGGAAATGAAAACATATATTCTTCCAATTAGCAATGTAATTACATGGGCTAACTAACCTCCTCTTACCAATTATTAAATATCAATCAAACAGGAAGATTTGATTTGCCATTTATAAATGCCTATGCCAGTAACTTCACATCCAGAATATTTTTCCTGAGGATATTTATACAATATTTCTCTCATCTATTAAAAAGAATGACAAAGATCTATAAGCACTGACCTATATGCTGAGCTGTAGATGATATATCATGTAAAAAATAATGAGCAGCAGAAGACACGCAGGAACTAGGTGTGCATCGCAAGTGGCTTGGAAGGATATAGACTAAAAAGACAAGTGTAGTTATCTCTAGATAGTGGGATTACAGGATGGCCTTCATTTTCTCCAATATTGGATTAGTCTTTTTTTCTTTGTATAATGAACATTTATTATTTTTCCAAGCTGAAAATTGATGGAAAATTTTTTAGACAAAATAAAGGTTTTATTTCTGCACAGAGAGTTAATTTAATTAACTTAGGATCACTGTACTTGACACCCATATCTTGCTACCAACCCTCATAACAGGGTCCTTCATTTGCATCATATCACTATCAAAATCACAACCAGTCTATTTCATGGGAGGAAGTAGGGCAAAATCAAGAGTCAGGAGACCACAAAATTTAACATATGAGCCTCCATCCTCTCTTGGAGCCAGTCCTGCCTCCTGTCTGTCAAATATTTCGGATGGTGGCACCACCATCTACCCAGCCACCTAAGTCAGAATTTCAGAGTTCTTTTTAACTCTTGACATCCCACATTCCATCATTCACACCAAATTCTCCCATTCTATGTTTTCAGTTTTTCTTAAATCTGTCCCTTGTCCTCTGTTCCCATTATTAGTAAATTTAGACTACCCCAGATTTTTATAACCCTTCTAACTGGGTTCATTGGCTCTATACTATATTTGCCCAACTCCCCTCTTCAGTGGCAAAAAAAAAAAAAAAAGAAAAAAGAAATAAAGCTGTCACCCTTCTACTTACAACTCTTCACAGGCTCCTGATTCTGGGCTAACAGCCTTCCAAAGGGCCTGCCATGGTATTTCATTATTTGGCATTTCCATCTTTCTGTCTTGTTTTTCTTACTACTCCCTGACCAGGCCTCATACATTCAACTGTTATAATCACACAGACCTTGTCTCCCATTGCCAAGTCTTTAGACATACAACTTCTCTGCCTGGCAAGTCTACCTTGTCCAGTCAGTACCTCTTCACCCTTCAGGATCTTCAGGATTTGGCACAGGTGAGGAGTTGCCGCCTCTATAAAGATTTGGCTGAGTCAGGCTTCTTCCCTAAACTCTCATGGAACCTTGTAATATATCATGGTATAGCTGTGAATAAAAACATCCACCATTATATTATGATTACCAGCTTATGGAATTGGCAGTCCCACCCTTATCCAAATGATGAACCTCTGAAAAAAACACTATTTCCCATTTATGTTTGCATCTTCCTGTGTACAGTGATTGGCATAAATAGGCAAATAATAAGTTGTTGCTAAATGAATTAACAAATGAATGAGTAGCTAACTTTTATTGGAAGCTTACTCTGAAACCACCATAGGGCATACATTTTCTAACTGAATCCTTACAAAACTTTTATGAGCTGGGTACCGCTATTATTCACATCTGTAGACAAAAAAAAAAAAAAATGAAGCACAGAGGGTTACACAAATTTTCCAAATTCACTCATTTAGAAATTGCATATAAACTAAAACAGCCTAACTCCAGGATTTTAATCTCAGCACTGCAGCAATTGAATGAATGAGTAACTTCTCGACCCTTCCTGTTAGTGTACAACATGTAAGACTGGCCTAATCCTTACCCTGTCAAGGAGAGAGACATGTCCAACCTCCTATTCTTTATTCTTTCTTGCTTTGATAACAGAGTGAAAAATTGAGAAGGGGTGTGATTAAACAGAGCATCAGGTGAGAACCCACTGACAGCTAGAGGGAGAAGAGGCAGGAGAAGGCTTCAGGTTATTAAATAGAGTATTAATTATTCATTAATAGTAAGTTGCAGCTCTTACCCAGCAGCTATCCCATAAATGGCATAACAGGAGAAAGGAAAAGAAGTGTTTTGGATTAAGCATTTCTTAGATTAAATTAAAAAGACAGCATCCAAGATGAATTTCAAGCCCTCACGACAGTGTTAATTTTCTTAGAGTTTTTCCATGAACATCAGTGCCACAAAACCTAAGCTAAAGAGAACGCCTTTAATTCCAATGGCATTAATTAACCATTTCTACTTAGTGATACACAGAATCAGCTGCTTCTTGTCACTGTGCATGGTGTCCAGGAACGTGGAACATTCCGAAGTCTTCCTGGTGGGAATGTGTGAGAAACAGATAATATATACTCATCTTAAAAGAGAGACACAGAAGCTCTGAGAGGTTGTCATTTGGGCAAAATTTCATGGTAATTTAATGTTTGGCTCTCAAATCCCAAAACAATCTTGAACGACTTGCCTCTCCATCATGGTAGAAATGACCAAACAGGGACAATTTCCTTTATGACAGACCATTGAAATCATTATTTTCAGAATGATACTTGAAAAAACTACATTTCCAGAAAGAGCTCAAAAAAACCTAAAATCAAAATACAATATATAAAGAATTTAGATGAAGGGAAGAATAGATATAAGGTTAGTACGTCTGTCTTTGTTGAAGCAGAGTGAGGCAGGAATTCTGGATTTCAGGTGGCAAAAACCATGCAAACTTAGATCTTAGACTTTAAAGGGAGAACTTAGAAGTTCATGTCACCAAACAAAAGGGAGAGAACTGTGGGGGTAGCCACAACCAGAGACTTAACTGCAACAGAATTATCTCCATCTTTGCTTCTGAAATGACGGCATCCATGAGGAAATGGACTGGTCTCATTTTTATCATAGGTTGGTGGAAAAGTAATTGTGGTTTTTGCCATTACTTTAACGGTAAAAACTGCAATAACTTTTGTACCAACCTAATATTAGGACTATGATTGATGGTTAATGGAGTAATGGAATCCCCTATAGCTTTTAAGCAACTCTGTATTTTCTTGAAAAGATATTTGTTTCTGAAATACAATGGAAGTGACTCCAGCAAGCAAGGGAGTGGTTACAGGTCATTAGCCAGCTCACCCCGATCCTTATTGCTGCATAAAAGCAATTTATATTCCCACAAATAAAAATCTTTGCAATACCTTTTCTCTAAATATATGACTAAAGATTAGTAGCAGATTCTTTCCTTTATAAACAACTGCTATGTGCCTTGACATTAGTTATCCATGAGACCTTTGAAAAATCATTTAACTTTTCCATGCTCCAAGATTCTCGTCTGTAAAATGACGAAGTTGATCCGTTCCCTTCTGACACCAACATTGTGTAAAGAGTATTGTTCTTTCAGGTGGAGCCAAAGTAAATTCTACCATCAAAAAATAAATAAAGCAATCTCTCAGTGCAAGTCTGCTTGCAGGTAAAGCTATTTTGGAAACCATAGTCACTCTTTTAGGCCAACAGAAATCACATTCATTTATCCTTCAGTCTAGGTAGAACTCAGAAAAACTTTGAAGGCTGCCATGTTGGACCCAAATGATTGCAAGCTTCTCTGTCAGGAGCTTTTTATACTTTCTATCCCCTCTACCCCCTCCTTAGCTGCCAAAACGTTCACAGCTACTGGTCCTCATTTTATGCCTCAAGGGATCAGGATCCTCTCTCTACTCTTATTCCAATGTCCTCTTGGAAATAATCTGATGAACTGAGAAGCCATATTAAAGCAGAGATTCCCAGATTCCCAGCACCCACAAACTGCCTTCATATTCTCTCCCTATCTTTGTACCCCCTATATATTACTATTATATCCTTAGTGTTAAGTATCTTAATATTAAGTAGATCATTATCTACTTACTATTTTCTTTTTCATTGATACATTATTTTTTACTTCCTACCAACTTTAGCCTCATTAGAAATCATGCACTTAATATACTACATATGTTTTCTTATAAGTCATATTAAAAATACGTAACTATTAAAATTATATGTTCACCCGTGAATCACTTAAAATCATGTCACATACCCTTCCCTCAATGGTACTCATTTTACACTTGGGAAATGCTGTATTAACGTATGAATCACAAATTCTTCTTACTAAGGAGATTAGATTTAGATTGAATGAAAATCCCTAACATCTTTTAAACTACTTGCTATTTCCTTATAACAATGTGTATTTCAGAGGTGTCAAGAGATCGATGATGAAGGTAAAAAAACAAATTTTTATAGGACATTAGTCTTAAAGAATGAAAAGACTCCTTAATTGTGACTCAATTCACTCCAGAGTCAGGGAGCTTTCTCCATGCCCCTTAAATAATCATATAGTAATAGGGATGGTAATAATAACAAGAATGACCACTGCATATTAAATGTTGACTACATGTTGGGGTTCAGAGAGCCACCCTACTTCATCTTATTTGTATTCCTGCCTCCACTGCTGGCTGCCATCTCATACAGAGGACCTGGGAGACCTTTTCCATGCCTGCCCTTATTTTATCTCTAAAAACAAACAGTAGAGGGGGAATAGCCAAACCAGGCTACATACGCCGGGTCTCTCAGGCTTCAGTGCAAAACCCCATTTCATGCTTCAGAGCCTTGACTGTGACACGGAGCTCAGGTTGCCAAGGGAATGGGAGCCACGCTGTGATGGGCTGACTGAGGCTGAATTGGTCCTATGGGGCAGTGCAGCCACTTTCTGCAGGTGCAGAGCTGCTGTCTGGCTCCTTTTCTGTCTCACACAAAGCAAGTGGAAAGGAGGTAAGATGAATTATATACCTGACATAATGGTCCATGAGATTCACCAGGATGATGAGGCAGTCCTCATTTCCAGCTGGCCAAAATTTGACACCTTATTTGGTAAACAACATTGGTTTGAGCCTCTTTCAGATAAATCTGGGTTTGAGTTCTGGCTCTGCCATTTACTAAACTCTATGATTTTGAACCAAACTAATGTATCTGAGCCTTGATTTCTTCCTTTCTAATAGATACAGACCTCCCTACTTCCTAAGGCCTCTTGATGATTATGATGGAATGACTGTAAAGGACTCTAAGACAGTGTATTAGTTTCCTATCCTGCAGTAACTAATTACCATAAACTCAGTGACTGAAAACAACACTCAGTTATTAGCTCCCAGTTTGCATGGGTCAGAAGTCCAGGCCCAGTGTGGCTTAGCTGGGTTCTCTACTCTGAGACTCAGGTCAAAATGAAGGTATTGACTGGGTTGGGCTTTTTTATCTAAAGGCTTTGGAAGAGAACCAATTTCCAAGTTCATTTAGATAATTAGCAGAATTCTACTTCTTGTGGCTATAGGTCTGAGTTTCCTGTTTCCTTGCTGGCTGTCAGTCAGGGGCCACAATCTGCTCCTAAAGACCACCCACATTCCTTCTTCCAGTCTCTCTCCATCCTGAAACCAGCAATGTTGCACTGAGTCCTTCTCAACCTTCAGATTTTTCTTACTCCCACCTCTCTGACTTTCTCTTCTGCTTTTAAGGGCTTATGTAATTACACTGGGCCTATCTGGATAATCCAGAATTATCTTCCTGTTTTAAGGTACACTGACTAATAATTTTAATTTCACCAGCAAATTCCCTTTTGTCATGTAATGTAACATATTTATGAGTGTAACACAAGGTACAAAGGTCAAAGGGACCAAAATTCTGCTTATCATATGCAGGAGTTACTCTCACCTAATTCTTGTTCATAGGCCCCTCTACAAGGGAGTGCAACTTACTTACTCTGCTGCGAACACAGAGGAGTTCAAAAACAGAATAATGATCCCTTTTTAAAATCTTTATAATCACTCCTGAGTGAGGGAGTTAGCATTATTATTCCCATTCTGCAGATGTTAGAATGTATCAGTAGAGTTTAATATTTTAGAATGTAAGGCAAGAACAGAAAATTAAATACTGCATGTTCTCAATTATAATTGAGAACTAAACCTCAGGTACTCATGGACAAAACGTTGGAAACAATAAACACTGGGACTACTAGATGAGGGAGAGGAGGAGGGAAGCAAGGGCTGGAAAACCCCAAACCTCAGCATCACACAATGCATCTTTGTAACAAACTTGCACATGAATCCCCTGATTCTAAAATAAAATTTGAAAAAGAAAAAATAATAATAAATGAAAGAATTAAAAATAAAACAATTCCAGAGTATGGGGGAAAGATACAGATTACTCTCCTCAGTGGGATATTTGGCAAGAAACAGTGGAGCTGTAAGTTGTGACCTCCTTGGGGACACACGATCTTACTCCAGGTCTCAGTATTTCTGAAACTGAGAGGCATAGAAATACAAATCTCTTATTCGTGGTTCTCTCAGTTGTAAATAATGGAAATTCCCTTAATAAAATATAAGTTTAAAAAGGAAAAAGTATTTTCATGTACAATGTTAAGGGTGCAAAGGGATCTCACATAACCCATATCTAGAAACTGGAACCAAGAACGAGAAAGCCTCTGAAATCCATGCCGCCACTCCTGCTTCATTGTTTCCAAACCTGCTTCATTCTTTGCTCTTGGCCAGCCTGCTTGTTTCCACAGCTCTACACCCACCCTTCCCCCAAACCCAAAATTTACCTGTCTGAAGTTCAAGTGGCCAATTCTAAATTCAAGGGAGGGAATTTAAGTCAGCTATCCATTACTAGTCTCATCAGGTATGACCAGAAAGGCAAGGCCACACAGGATAGACAGGATTGCTGGGTCCAAGAGTGTGTGTGAATGTGGGCGAGGATCTGTGATTGGGCTCCTGATTCTGGGCTAATAGCCCTCCTCTTAGGGAGGCAGAGGCCATGAGCTAGCTAGACATTGTCGAAGTGGTTTTCTCAGATTTCTGCTCAATAAGGCCAGAGCTAAAAGGATCCATTCTCTCTGCACATTTTGTGAACAATTCCACTTCCTATAAGTGAGAGTCTGATTAGATCTGATCGCCACCATCCATCTAAGTGACCCTATTATGCCACCAACTTGTGCTAAGTAGCCTTTGAGGTGACTGAGTTTCCTTTGCACCCAGCTCATATATGGCTGATCTTGGTTTGCACACCTATTCGGTCACTTGTGACTAGGATAGCAGTATTGATTTTTTTCTGGATACATAGTGTGGACCCTAGGGATTATGCTTAAAAGATGACCTCAGGGCTCCATAGAAGAGGGTCACAGGCATAGCAGCATCTTGAAGCTTCATAGATTGCCTGCAAACATAGAGTTAGCTAATAGCTGAGCTGGGTCATTACTCCAGGTTTTGGAATTCCAAACTCCTTACTCTTCCAATTCACTACCTTAGAAAAGTTATTGGAATTTATGATAACTGATCACAACTTCATGCTGTCTTTACAACAAAAAATGATAACAAAGGATGTCACAGGAGAAAAGGCTTGCTTATGTAATGTGTGGCGCAAAAATCAGTGGCTGGCCATTTAATATCCTTACATCCTTCTTTGGGATCCACAGTTCAACAAGACTCTGAAGGGGAGTTTTTTGAGCATCAGTAATTTCTAGCAAGCATATCTTCGACAGTGTACTTTAGATTGCAGGTATTATCATAGTTTTTGTCATAGGCCAGCTTTTTGATGACTAACAACAACCATAAGAACTCATTTTTACCAAGCATTTCTTGGTATCAGGTAATCTTCTAATCTAGGGAAATACGTACATATGTATAAGTATACATTCCAAGTACGCAAAATATGCAAATGTAGAAAGTAAATAAATAAAACAGTAAAAAGTATATCTCCTCCCATCCCAACCCCATGATCCCTTCCCAAGGGCAAACTTTGCTACCAGTTTCTTAAGTGTCTTTCTAGCACTAATGCTTATATAAATAAGCATAAATAAATAGCCCACAATTTTTATACCAATGGCAGAACAATATCCCACATTTCTTCACCAGTCTTTTCTACTTAATAGGAAATCTGAAAATTGTTCCACTTGGTACACACAGATAGGCTAACGTCTTTATAACAAACAAACAAATAAATAAATAAATTCTCTAATATGCCTTCACCTGCTCCACAAACTCTAATCCTTTACTGAGTTGTCCATTGATTGCAACTTGGTGCAGATAAAAACATTCATTTGAATCATGAGAAAATTCAGCGTTCTGTCTAATTGCTATTCACATCCCATTGCCTTTTCCATTACCTGAAACACAAGGATCTTTCAAGAAAACAACAGGCTAAAGTAACCTCAAGCAATGAATAAAGAGTATCGATCCCTATTGGTTTTGTTCCTGAAGATGCATGTAATTAGGCTACCTGAATTTCAAATGGGAATAGGAAGCAAGTAAGAAAAAAATGTTCAAGCAATATGTGCTTAATTAGTTTACAACCGTCTCTCTCTCTTTCTCTCTCTCTTTCACTAACTTGAGAACAGAAAAGTTCCCTATTGATCTAATTAGAAGAGTGATTGAATAAATAAATAAATGTTATTTAAATAAGCTTCATAATTGAACGTAAGACCGTTTAGAAGACTTGACTGCATAAATGAATTATCTTTTTCTACCAAACCCACTCCAGTATAAAATAAAATATTAGCTATGGCAAATCAGAATATCCCCAAGGGAAATCTTTTAAGCCCTCTTCTAGAAAGAATATCTCACAACAAGAAAGTTTGAGTATAAAAAGAGTTGTCCTGGAAATTATTAAAAATGACAAATGGAAAGGCTTCCGAGATACATAAGCTCACTTCTATGCTTGTTGTAATGACAGCTTGTCATCAAAGAAACAAGAGAGACATAAAAGCTAAAAAAAAAAAAAAAAAAAATGAGTATTTGCTCTGCTCTGTATTAACCTGCACCCCATTTTGAAAGCAATCTCTAATGATAATTACTAAAACGGCCATAAGTAGGATTCATTTTGATTCTATGAAATCAACGTACTACCCAGATTGCTTAAAGTAAAAAAAAGAACAGAAAAAAAAAAAAAAAGCACGGAACCTGTCTTGATAGGACTGCAGAGCTTCTGATAACCCGCTAGCATCACCTATCAAATGAAAGGTTCATCTGTTTATCTTCAGTTGTGTTACTTGGAACAATTCCTTTCCCAAAATAATTATAAGGCAATTACTTGCCAGTTTTCACTTTATTGGTTACTACTTTTACTCAAAGAATAGCAATTACTACATAATTGCAGTACATGGTTATCTGAACAGTCCTAACTGTGCCTACCAACCATAAATTATACAGTCAGTATAACTCTAATTATATATACTACAGAGTATAAATATATAATGACTATGTAGTTACACATTAATAAGTCCCACTTTATTTTACAGAATCTCGTACCATAAAATGCCATTGGATCTACTTCGATGTGATAACCTGTGCAGTCATGCTCGCTTATTGTTCTGTTCAGCTTTCTGGAAGCCAGTGGACTACAATATATGTTTGGCATTGCCCACCCATTTTCAATTCATCCAAGTACACTCACTAAGGCAGAGAGAAAACAAAAAATGAAAAGTAACATTTTTTTTTCTAACCCTCCTTTCTAACATGTGTCTTTTCCAGTGGAACATCAGCAATTGTGGCTTAGATTCAAGAACTGCAGGTGCAGAAGCTTGACCGTGCCACCAGAGCCGTACCTTCACCTAGTCATTGCATGCAAAATGCCTGGATTCAAAAGCATGGAAAGGGCTTGAATTTGGTTTGGACCATGATTTTGTTGTTTATCTTTTTAGGATATTATTTTCATTCCAAAAGTGACCATAGGAAATCAAATGTCTGAGAACAAAGGGCTTAAGAATGCAATCATCTAACAAACATTAAAAAGTCCCTTTTATTATAGAACTAAATTTCACACACACAGAAAAATCTGAATGAATAAAATAAATATGTCACCACCAAACTAAATAAAGCCCATCAACCTGCATTACACCTTGACCACTACCCAAAATTTGAGAAAAATAGATAGCACATTTATCATAATAGCAGGACAAATAGTTGCAGGGAATGTATGCCAGGGAAAAGCTTCAAAGAGGCAGAAGACAAGGGAAGAGATAGTGGCTCTCTCAGCAGTAACTGATGATCTTCGGGAGGTGTCACATTGGGGACAAAGATCCTGACATGCACATGTGAGATGAGAATGAAATGAGAGTAGGCAATTTAGCACCAATTTCCTACACTCGGGCACCCACCCTCTCCAGAGGCAATTGTTCTCCCTGAAAACTCCTTCCTTTCCAGTTTGACTCTGATGTTCCTGAAGCAGAGATCATTTGAACTTATCACGCACTCATATCCTAAGGGAAAGTCTGTCACAAAGAAACAGGAAGAGGCAGGTGCAGAGAGCACCTGTGCCTGTTTAGAGAGCTCCAGTCGCTAAAATGGGGCCACCATAAGCAGAAGGACGGTGACGAGATAAATCAGATACAGTATTGGTCCTTGCCTCCCTGAAGACTGACTTTGAAATCTGGATTCACTTTAGCGCACACACACACACAAATGCTTTTTAAAAAATATTGAGATGGAGTCCCCCTCTGTCACCCAGTCTGGAGTACAGTGGCACGATCTTGGCTCACTGCAGCCTCTGCCTCCCGGGCTCAAGTGATTCTCATGCCTCAGCCTCCAGAGTAACTGGAATTACAGGTGCCTGCCACCAAGTCTGGCTAATTTTTGTATTTTTAGTAGAGATTGGGTTTCACTGCATTGGCCAGGCTGGTCTCAAACTCCTGACTTCAAGTGATCTGCCTCCTGAAGTGCTGGGATTATAGGCATAAGCCACCGTGCCTGGCATATAAAACCATTTTTTAATGAACAAATGAGTGACCAAATGAGAGACTGTATAGAAGTTTTCAGTGGAGGAACAATGTAAAACAAATGGAAAGAACTTAAGGAAAGAGAAATGACTTCCAAAGTAGATGTTATTATGTGCCAATCACTTTACATACACTGTCTTCTTAAATCATTAGAAGAATTCTGTGTGGTGTGTTTTATTATTGACATTAAACTGATAAGGAGGCTGAGGCTGGGATGAGGAAGTCATTTGCCTGCTATCATGCCCCTAGTCAGTGGCAGGGCTTGGGTTTGAGCTCAAATGTGTCGGACAGTACTGCCTATGCTCTTTCAGTTATGACAACCACATCCAACAACACCCTAAACTAACTTTTAAGGAGTACTTACTAGGTGCCAGGTGCTTTTCACACATCATTTTCTTCAATCAATTTAAATAACCCTTTAAAATAATTGCCAGTAATCATATTATTATTCCCAGTCCAAAGATGAGGAAACTTAGAACCTCAAGGCAGTGATCATTCTTGCCTAAGATGGTACAGTAAGCCCTAAAGCTGAGATTCAAACCCAGAGCTAATAGCAAAGCCTCTGTCATTAATCACCCCACTCTTCCACTCTTAAAACCACAGATCCAAAGGGAAGAGGTGATTTCCTGCCAGAACAGAGTTTATATCTAGAGGAGGATCTATCGCCTTCCCAGAGGAATTCATTACTGAATTATATTCACACAGTAAATGAACATATCTTCCTCTCCATATCTGAATCACCTATCTTCTCTTTTTCCTCCAGCTATGCTAGGGATTCAGCTCCATACACCCATGGTAACATGGATATCAACTTTGCCTACTGGGCTCTGAAATTCTTGGGGTCTAAAAGGGTAATTCTCATTTCTGTACCTGCAGGGCCATGCACAGAACCTAGGTGAGAGCAGTTGCTCTATTAGTTTGAAGAGATCAATGAGAGAATGAGTGAATGGATGAATGAATGAACAAGCATGGAATTCTAGATTGGAAGGCACTTTAGAGAAAATTGATTACAGTTACCACATTTTACAGAATTATTTTCCTGGATTTGGAGAAATGTTAACTGACTTTCCCAGAAACAAGTGCTAGATAAATATATTACACACACACACACACACACAATAACGCCAGCCTCATAACAACAAAGTAAAATATATAAAATGTGACTCTCTTGGGACCAGACTTTAGATACATTTTGAATATTTTATGGGACTTTTTTAGCTATATAGGCCACAGATTGTGATGAGAACACACCCTAATTTGGCAAGTGTTTTGTATCCATAATGAGATTTCTAAATGTTATCTGTTTTTAGTACATAAAGACATCCTGAGTAAAATATTTAACATAATTGTGGCACTTGTCATACAGTCTTTTCTCCTTCTATACCCCAAAAGGATTGCATAGCCTGAGGTGGTAGTTAGCAATGAAGGGGTTCTGTATATTTGTATATTTTCATGCATGGATTTATTTTTGAAACACAGAGTTTATGCCTCAGCAGTGAGGAACTCCTGAAATCATGGAGAGACTCAAAGTGGACATAATACATCTGAATCATTACTTTGCAACTTATCATTCAAACCAGGACCAGGACACAGTTGAAAGTGAAGGGGGATGTTATAAGATAGATGGTCTTCTTGTGCAAATATTTAACCTTTTGTGGTCTTCCACAAGAAGACTGTCTACCTTATAACATCCCCAACAATCTAGTACCAGAAATACCATTTGACCCAGCAATCCCATTACGGGGTATATACCCAAATGATTATAAATCATCTTGATATAAAGACACATGTACACATGCTTTTATTACAGCAATGTTCACAACAGCAAAGAGTTGGAACCAACCCACATGCCCATCAGTGACAGACTGGATTAAAAAAATGTGGCACATAAACACCATGGAATACTATGCAGCCATAAAAAAGGATGAGTTCAGCCGGACACCGTGGCTCACGCCTGTAATCCCAGCACTTTGGGAGGCAAAGTTGGGCAGATCACGAGCTCAGGAGTTTGAGATCAGCCTGGCCAATATGGTGAAACCCAATCTCTACTAAAAATACAAAAATTAGCGGGGTGGTGTGATGCACACCTATAGTCCCAGCTACTTGGGAGGCTGAGGCAGAAGAATCGCTTGAACCCAAGAGGCGGAGGTTGCAGTGAGCTGAGATTACACCACTGCACTCCAGCCTGGGCAACAGAGCAAGATTCCATCTCAAAAAAAAAAAAAAAAAAAAACCATTAAAAACAAGGATGAACTCATGTCCTTTGCAGGGACATGGATGAAGCTGGAAGTCATCATTCTCAGCAAACTAACACAGGAACAGAAAATCAAACACTGCATGTTCTCACTCACAGTGGAAGTTGAACAATGTGAACACGTGGACACAGGGCAGGAACATCACACACTGGGGCCTGTCGGGGGGTGGGAGCTAAGGGAGGGATAGCATTAGGAGAAATACCTAATGTAGATGACAGGTTGATGTGTGCAGCAAACCACCATGGCACGTGTATACGTATGTAACAAACCTGCATGTTCTGTACACGTATCCCAGAACTTAAAGTATAATTAAAAAAAAAAAAGATAGAGGGTCACACTTTTTATCTGTTCACATTTACACAGGAATGCTAACTATGTTTTCATTGAAAGTAATGGATATGGTTCCAAAAATCAATGGGGAAGACATTCTGGGCATGGGCCAGGACAAGGACAGAAGTTTTGTGATTTGTCACCTTTGAGGAATTTGAGAATCAGATTAAAATCACAGACCTTCTCTACTAGACAATGCACATACACACAAGGCTTTGCAAAAATTTTCAGAGGGGCATATCCATTGACTTCTAGCCTCTAGAATAAGACCCCTAGATAAAGAATCCTGAATCTATAGCAGGGTTTTTTAGCTATGACTTTATTGACATTTGGGGCCAAACAATTCTTTGTCATTGGAGGTTGTAAGGTGCAAGGTAGCATGTTTAGCTGCATGACTGGCTTCTGCCCACTAGATGCTAATAGCACCCCATCCCCAGTTATGACAACCAAAAATGTCTCCAGATATTGCTAGGTGTTAGAGGGGTCATATTGCCCCCACTTGAAATCACTGTTGTAGAGATAGAAGCATGAAAATCTCATGTAAAGCATTAAAAAGCAGTTATAACTTACTGTGATACAACACACAGCAAACTTCTTATTAGTATAAGAAGCAATGGTCATGCAATGTAAAAATCCCCAAAACTCCCCTTTCAATCTGTCTATGACTTTAATTCATTACTGATATGGCCATTCTCTTCACAAAAGAGGGTTAATGATGACCTACTTGGGACAATTTGGCTCCATTGAAGAGTCCCTACCACTTCATGCCACTATCTGACAGGTGTTGAGTGGAAATGCTTCTACAGAAAACATTCTGAAGTGTTTATAATGCAGAGAACTTATAACCTAAACTGTGAGAAACATTCTGGGAGGCTGTTCCATTTATAATCAGTCCTATAGAGACCGGGCACAGTAGGCACCTGGAGAAATGTAATTTCCAATGCAGTAAGTATTTATTGGGTATGACTGCATTGTCAATCTTTTCTTATTTGAAAAATAAGGGAGTGGCTACTTTCTGAACCTTCTGAACCTCAGTGTCCTCTGTGCACTCAGAGTACACAGCTAGACAGCAAGTCTCAAGAGTGGGTCTGCAGATTAGTACTTGATAAGCTGCACAGGACACCTGCTATGGTCAGAGAGTTTATATCCACTCCCTACACTCATATGGGGAAATCCTGGCCCTCAAGGTGATGGAACTGGGAGGTAGGGCCTGTGGGAGGCAGAGCTCTCATGAATGGGATTAGTGACTTTATAAAAGAGGCCCAAAGGAGCTCATTAGTTCCTTCTACCATCTGAGGGTGCAGTGAGAAGACAGCCCTAAAAGTAGGTCTTCACCAAACACAAAATCTGCTGGCACCTTGATCTTGGACTTCCCATCCTCCCAAACCATGAGAAATAAATTTCTGTAGTTTATAAGCCCCCAGTTTGTGGCACTGTGGTTTGGTAGCCTGAAAGGACTGAGACAGTACTTTTGTGGAATTTACTAACAGCGCCATTGGGGAAGAGGAGCAGACATTTAGTGTACCACCTGACCAAAAGTCAGTTTTGTTTACTCTGTTGGTGACATTTCCTCAATTTCAATATGACAACAGCTTTAAAAAAATGGAAATAGCTTAAACCTCTCACCACCTTTGCATTTCTGCAAATACCTATACCCAACCCCTGTAAATTCAATTTCAGTTGGTCTTCAACAGGGCCTAAGCCTCTGCATTTTAAAGCACAGTCTAGGCGGTCCAGGCACAGTGGCTCATGCCTGCAATCCCAGCACTTTGGTAGGCCAAGGCTGCAGGATCATTTAACGTCAGGAATTTGAGGCCAGCCTGAACAACACAGTGAGAGCTTGTCTCTACAAAAAAAAAAAAATTACCCGGGTGTGGTGCCATGTGCCTGTAGTCCCAGCTACTCTAGAGGCCGAGGCAAAAGGAATGAAAAGGACCAGGACAGCAGGGACCAGGGCTGCAAAACAACTCCCGAACTAACTTAGGCAAACAATTCCAGGAATCTAGAAAGCAGAACAGACCAGGTGAGCAGACCGGGAAAACAAGCCCTACCCCTACCCTACCCCTACCCTGCAAGCCCCTGATAAATGTCATCAGTGTTTCAAAATGTAACCGCCCTACCCCTACCCTACCCCTACCCTACCCCTACCCTGCAAGCCCCTGATAAACGTCATCAGTGTTTCAAAATGTAACCGAAATACCAGAAATGGCGGGAACCGATCATAATCAGCCAAATCACCTTGTTCAAATGTCAGCCAATCCTAAGTCTGATGTGTACAAAATCCCCTAAGACTCTGTACCTGTTTACCCCTGACTATAAAAATGCTGTCTGGAGCCCAGTTAAGGAACTTTCCCGCTCGTCTCATGACTAGTGAGGAAGTTCCAGGTTCGAACCTGTAATAAAGATCCTTGCCGCTTGGCTTTGACTCCAGACTCTGGTGGTCTTCTCTGGGGAATAAGCGGTCTGGGCATAACATCTGGGGGCTCGTCCGGGATTTCCCCCAAGCCCACCAGACCCCAAGTCAATGGATCCTGATCTGTAAGTAAGCCGGCTCTGTCTCTGTCTATTTCCCTGAAAATCTCATGAGATCTGTAGTCTGTATTGCAGGTGGCACAGTCTTGGCAGATGCGCTAAAAGACAGCCACCAGGGACTGGCGGGAGACGTCCCCCAGTGCCCATCTGGGGGCCTCCACATGTGGCTGTCCCGTCTGACTCTGGTTGGAAATTAAGTCCGACACGCGCTTGCGAATGTTCGCTGTTCATCATTGTTTGTCTGTCGTTGTTAAGTGTTGAGTCTAAACCTCTTCTTCCTTCCCAGGACTTGCCTGATATTTACCTCCACTGAACACTTATTTTTGTTCCCCCCTTCTCCCTGTAGGAACAGCCTGAGAATGGGCGGCGCCCAGAGCACGCCGTTCTCCCTCTTTGTTAATAACTTCAAAGATGTTAAGGCTCGGGGACATGACCTAAGTGTAGAACTCAAAAAAGGAAAGCTAGTTACCTTCTGCCGCTCGGAGTGGCCCACCTTCGGCGTAGGATGGCCCTCCGAAGGAACTTTCTGTCTCTCTATAATTACTAAGGTAAAAACTAAGATTTTCCTGCCGGGGCGGTCAGGACATCCTGATCAGATTCCTTACATTCTAGTGTGGCAGGATCTTGTAGAAAACCCGCCGCCCTGGTTAGCCCCGTTTATCCCTGAGCCCTGCAAGGTCCTAGTAACGTGACCTACAAAACAAAAGACCCCCTCTGCTCCTCCGACCCCTGTGTTGCCTGATAGCCAGGACCCCCTGCCATTGGAACCCACACTTCTGCCACCATACCCACATCCCATTCCACAGGCTCCGGTTCCTCCGGGCACCTCTGCAATGCAGCACGGAGACCGGGAGGCGGAAGCAGCCAAAAACGAAAGTGACCTGGGGGGACCGGCCGGCCGAACACGAGGCCGTGCACAACGTGAACAAGCTTCCCGACCCCCTGATTCTACTGTAGCCCTACCACTTAGAGAAATAGGCTCACTCGATGAAACCGGGTTTTCTCGCCTCATGTATTGGCCCTTCTCCACTAGCGATTTGTACAATTGGAAGTCCCAAAATGCTCGGTTCTCGGACAATCCTAAAGATCTAACCTCATTGTTAGACAGTGTCATGTTTACTCAGCAGCCGACTTGGGATGCCTGCCAACAACTCCTCCGAATCCTGTTTACCACGGAGGAGAGGGAAAGAATCCAGGTTGAGGCCAGAAAGCTGGTTCCAGGAGATGACGGCCAGCCTACTGCAAATCCTGATCTCATCAATGCGGCTTTTCCTTTGACCCGACCCAGATGGGATTATAATACGGCAGAATGTAGAGGACGACTGCTCATTTATCGCCAGATTCTAATGGCAGGTCTCCAGGCAGCAGCTCGCAAGCCCACCAAT
>NW_012114966.1:4001440-4028054 GCF_000951035.1 Colobus angolensis palliatus | reverse complement strand
AAACAGATCCAGAATGGGTGGTGGACTGATACTAATGACCAAACCATCCTGCCAGAAAAATTAGGACAACAAGTGTTAGAACACATCCACCGAACCACCCACCTGGGTGCCTGGCGGATGATAAACTTGATCAGACGCTCCAAGCTCAAGATTAGACATATAGCCAAGACGGCCAGCAGCATCGTGACCAATTGCAAAGTCTGCCACCTGAATAACGCCTACCCTCAGTCACAGGCTACAACAAGAACAAGGCTCAGGGGAACCAGGCCCGGTATCTACTGGGAAGTAGATTTTACTGAGATAAAGCCAGGGAAATATGGGTATTGGTACTTACTTGTTTTTGTAGATACTTTTTCAGGATGGACTGAAGCGTTCCCAATCAAGAGAGAAACCGCTCAGGTGGTAACAAAGAAAATTTTAGAAGAAATTCTCCCCAGGTATGGATTCCCCGTCCAGATAGGGTCAATGGACCGGCTTTCGTTGCCAAGGTAAGTCAGGACTTAGCTTCCATTCTTGGGGCAGATTGGAAATTACATTGTGCTTACAGGCCCCAAAGCTCAGGACAGGTAGAAAGAATGAATCGGACCTTAAAGGAGACCTTAACTAAATTGACTATGGAGACTGGCGCTAATTGGGTGGTCCTTCTCCCCTACGCTCTGTTCCAGACCCGTAACACCCCTTACAGACTAGGCCTTACCCCTTATGAAATCATGTAAATCATGTATGGCAGACCTCCACCCCTGGTTCCCAGCCTGAAAGGTGATCTGCTCAAATCTGAAACATAAAATGTCTCTGAACTCTTATCTCCCTACAAGCTTTACAGAAAATTCATCAGGAAATCTGGCCTAAGCTGAAGGAACTATATGAGACCGGCCCCTCTCCGACACCCCATCCGTACCAGCCAGGAGACTGGGTCCTGGTTAAGCAACACAGACGAGACACCTTAGAACCCAGGTGGAAAGGACCACTCCAGGTACTCCTAACTACACCCACCGCCCTAAAAGTGGAAGGCATCGCGTCGTGGATCCACCACACCCACGTCAAACCAGTGGACCCGACCTCTGATCTTCTCAGACCGATCACGGCAGCGACGGAGGCACCGACCATGTGGACTGTGGACAAAGCTAAGAATAATCCCCTAAAACTAACCCTGCGCCGCAACCCCTGTAACCATGTTTAGTTGACCTGCATTTTTATGCTTTGTACATCTAACCTTACTCTGGGAGACTCCATAAGGAAGAGTCTCCTCCCCGTTCGCTTGGCGTTTCTATCTAACAGAAAATTGGACCAACTATGCTCAGACACAGGGACAAGGCCATCTTCTGGCCACAGCTGATTGCCTCCCCCCGCCCAAGGTTGTAGCTCTCCTATCTATGTTAATTTTACTGATTTTCAGGCAGAACCAGGGAAGGTCACCCCAGTTATTTGCTTTCTCTTTGACCAACAAGTCCCCTATTGTAAAAACACATGGGTTGAACAAAACGTCGGTTGCCCCTATAGCTCATGCAAAATCCACACTGTCAAGACTCTCACGGCCTCAGAGACCCTCTCAAGCCAAGTGTGGAATTCCCATAATTTCTTTAAAACTGCCACAGGCTACACATGGGTTATCTGGGATCCCTGGGACTCCCGTTGGACCTCCCAACAGAAAGGGGCCATGTATATGACATCAGGAACAACATGGCCTAGCAGCCACCTATACCTATGGCGCTCACTAGTCCAGATAAGTCATACTGTCCACTCCAACATCCAAAAACAGGAAACTGAGTTAAACAAACAACTCTCGGCCTTGACTTCCTCACACCCCTTCTCCTGGCTGTCTCTTCTGAGAGAAGGACTACCTTTGGCAAACGCCACTGGCTTAGGCAATCTTTCTGCATGCTTCTTCTGCGCTGCCTTAGGACGACCACCCCTGACGGCCGTCCCGCTCCCAGCCCCCTTCGAGAACTCTCTAATGACAAACTCTAGCCAAGGATCTTCCCCCATCTCAGATGTCCCTTTGTTGTTAAACCCCGAACAGACACAAGTTTCATTTTGTTATTCAAACACCGGCACCTCTCTCTGCAACACGACTTCCCCTCCTGACACTACCCTGTTCGCTCCCCCTGGTTCTTTCTTCTGGTGCAATGGCACTCTGTATAAAAATCTTTCCACCCAGGCCACTAAATCCCTCCTATGCCTCCCTGTCACACTAGTTCCCCAATTAACCTTATGAACCCCTGCAGAATACCTAGAATAGGATAACACGTAGGACAATATACAATCCCTCAAGACAAAACGGGCCATATTCCTTCCTCTGGTAGCCGGCATATCACTTACCACCTCTATTGTCGCAGCCAGGTTGGCAGGGAGAGCCCTATACAACTCCATTGCAGAAAATAACAAGTTATTCCAACAATTTTCTGTTGCAATGGAAGATTCCGCTGAGTCCCTAGCCTCCCTCCAGCGGCAACTTAACTCACTAGCACAGGTCACCCTCCAAAACCGCAGGGCCATAGAGTTACTCACAGCTGAAAAAGGAGGTACATGTATGTTCCTTAAAGAAGAATGTTGTTTCTATGTAAATGAGTCAGGGTTAGTTGAAGAAAGAGTCCAACGTCTGCACAAGTTAAGCTTAGATATGAAAAAACAACAGTTTACTTCCGCAGCTAATAACTGGTGGAATTCTTCCATGTTTTCTCTTTTAGCTCCCTTTCTAGGCCCCCTGATGTCTATATTACTCCTATTCACTATAGGCCCCTGTATAGTAAATAGAATACTGCAATTTGTTAGAGAAAGATTTGATACCATCCAATTAATTGTCCTCCGTAACCATTATCAACCTCTTCCTCACCCTGAAGAAGAGGCTGCACTGTAATAACTCAGGGTCCAGGATTGGACTCCCAGTTACCTGTGAGAGGGGGAAATGAAAAGGACCAGGACAGCAGGGACCAGGGCTGCAAAACAACTCCTGAACTAACTTAGGCAAACAATTCCAGGAATCCAGAAAGCAGAACAGACCGGGTGACCAGACCGGGAAAACAAGCCCCTGATAAACGTCATCAGTGTTTCAAAATGTAACCGCCCTACCCCTACCCTACCCCTACCCTGCAAGCCCCTGATAAACGTCATCAGTGTTTCAAAATGTAACCGAAATACCAGAAATGGCGGGAACCGATCATAATCAGCCAAATCACCTTGTTCAAATGTCAGCCAATCCTAAGTCTGATGTGTACAAAATCCCCTAAGACTCTGTACCTGTTTACCCCTGACTATAAAAATGCTGTCTGGAGCCCAGTTAAGGAACTTTCCCGCTCGTCTCATGACTAGTGAGGAAGTTCCAGGTTCGAACCTGTAATAAAGATCCTTGCCGCTTGGCTTTGACTCCGGACTCTGGTGGTCTTCTCTGGGGAATAAGCGGTCTGGGCATAACAGGAACACTTGAACCCGAGACTTCGAGGCTGCAGCGAACTATGATTGCACCACTGTGCTCCAGCCTGTGTGGCAGAGTGAGACTCTATCTCTAAAAATAAATAAATAAATAAATAAAAATTAATTAATTAATTAATTTAAAGCATTCTATGTGATTCTGAGCAGATGAGCAGGTGTCCTTGGGGTACACTTTAACAAGGAGGGCTTTGGCTCAAAAGAGAAGAAAGAAAAAATATACCTTTCCTAGGATGTTACACAAAAGGAAATACAGAGAATTGTGTATATTTGAAGAGTTAAAGCTATAATATTTTCCTTCACCTCTTTCTCCACCTAGCAAACTCCTGCCTATTCTTTGAGGCCCAGCTCAAATGTTACATCCTCTGTTCTTTAGACAGTCTTCTATTCATCAGTTATTGCACCATCCACTAAGCTGTGAGTTTCTGGAGAGAGCACACCTTGGTTATATTTAATTTATCTCTGTCTGCCCAGACTACTACAGCGCCAGGCATATTCAATATCTTTGATGGCTAGAGTGTTTTTATTTTATACCTTTTTTCCCTGTTACAGTTCATCCCAGAAGACTCCAGATTTCAAGAAAAGGTCATAGATTCTGATTCTACATCGCCTAAGATTATATTCTGGAGCAACACCTGAGATGAGCAGGAATTGCTCTCGAGCTATGGAAAGGTAAAGGTCTCGCCCCTACCTGCCTTGGTTTCCATCCCTTCATACTAGGAAGCAGTGGCTGCACATGGAGCACTGGGCTGGATTTCCTCCCTATTTAACTCTTTAGCTGAATGCCAGTAAGCAGGGAACACCTTGAAAAATCACAAGTGACTGGCAGCCTTGCGATGCACCTCTTTTTTCCTTGCATAGGCAAAGCTGAAGTTGGCAACCTATACGAGTATAAGAAGTTGTGATCTAAAAGAGTAACTCATCTCCTAATCCAAGGGTCCTTTTCCTTAGGTTCAAAAAGCCAAGGGATACTCAAAGTAATACCTAGAAGCAGTAAACTTCTAGGTATTACTGTTTCCATGAAATGGAAAAGCCACTGAGAGCTTAAATCATATTCAAAGACTGTTGTTACCTAATCTCTTTGATCTGAGTCATTTAATATGCAAGAAATGTGACAGTGTGCCTTATTAATAAAATAAAGAAAATGAAGGCAAGAGAAGAGAAGGGAAAAAAGAAGGGAAGGGAATGGAGAGAAGGGCATGAAAAGGAAGGAAAGGAAGCGGAAAGGAAGGGGAGCTTATTGTCATGTTTGTTTTCAGCATTAGGTGTTGGGGAGAAAGTATGTTGTCCTTTCCCAGCCTTTCTCCCCACAGGTAGAAAGAGGAATAAAGGAAGAAAATTTACATTTCAATTCTATCTCCAGTGATTTGACAAGGATTAAGCTAAATGAATCACCATTTGCAAAGAAATCAGCCTAAGTAAATAAAAACTCCTGGGATGCAGGCAAATACACGTTAGGAACTGGAGCCCTTCTTCTAATGGGCAGTAAACCCAGCACTGAAATTCAAGTGAAAATTCTGAAATTGACCTTTCAGAATCTTTCTGTATGGTTGTCTCCCTTGTCTTCTTTTTCTCCTTACACAATGAAATTTAGATGGGTTTCATGAAAAAACTGAAGACCATTCGTTATATTGCAAATATACAAAGGAGATTAAAGGTTTGTTTGAATGAGTGACTTTTCAACCCGTACTTATATATGTAAATAGACACATACTTACTCAGAGAAAAAGCATACTCCTTAAAATTTCCTGAGTTGTATATTCAGAGAGTTTTTTTCAGACTTCTCTTATGAGACATAAAGGTATAAAAGTTAAAATATGGACAGTGTAAAGTAAAGATAGCCAAGCATGTATATTTCATTGAGTGAGACTGTCGTAGCTTTTAACCATGTTATGTGGGTGTTATAAGTATAAAACATGGCCCTGGCTTAAAAATTTTGTAATCTTCTTAGGAATAAGATAATCACATATGAAACAAGAGTGCAATAAACTCAGTAGAATTCACAACTTAATTGTGTTCTACAAGCTCCAGAGAAGGGAGGTCAACAAGGGCTAAAATTTCTCCCTTCAGTGTCTCGGAAGCTACACAGATATTTCTCCCAAATGGGTTGACCTTACTAGATTTAAGCTGATTTACAAGAATAGATAGGATTTTTATAGCAAGAATGGAGCAAAAAGGACATTCTGGGCAAGGGGAGTAGCTAGAGCAAAAGAAAAAGGGAGCCAGAAATCACCCTGCTGTCTTCCTAATACATGCCTGAGAATGCCTTGAACAAATGTGGGAGAAAGCAAAGGGAGAAGCAGAGTGGAGATTAGCAATGAAGGACCAACTGTCAGAAACTATCTGTAAAATGGTAGGCTAAAAAAAGAAAAGAAAAAGAAATGATAGGTAGGAGGAGATGTGAGTTTGAGAACTATGAGTGGATATTGAATTTTCTCCCTGCCTGCCATTTTATGGAAGTAAACTAAAGCCCACAGAGGTGAAAGACACTATGCAAGGCAGGGTCTTCAGGCTAGCCCACCATGTTCCCACTACCTGTCTCTGTCTCTTCCAATGGGTGGTACTCCTCCAGAAGTTTCACCTTTCCTAACATCAAAATTTAGTTTGAGAGTTCCGAGATTTGACATCCCTCAAACGTAAAGTGCTATCTTCTGAATATTCCTTCTGAAGGTCTCTGAACTTAAAAGCAAGAAGACAAATTTTGGAATTTATTTTTCTTTTTTGATGCTGTTCATATTTTTGTTTTAATCTTCAAAGTTAAGGCCATATGGAGAGCAGCTAACATGATAACAAAATCTCAAAAAAATGTGTTTGATATTGTTGTCATCTGAAAATTCCTATCTGTATAATGACTGGAGGGCAAGCCATAAATATGGCAGTAGTAGGTCTGTTTCTCAGCTCCAGAATGTTCTAGATGTGTGACTTTGGGTAACTTATTTCATCTCTATGAAATTCAGTTCCTCCATCTGTAAAATTAGGTTGATAAAATCACCCACTTCCTGGGGATGTTGTGAAGACCAAACAAGACAACGCATTTAAAGTACTTAGTAAGGGGTCTAACACATATCAAGTACTCCATAAATGTTAGCTATTCTTAGCTATAATACCATCAAATAAATGTTACCTATTATTAATGATATTTTCAAATACATGACACTCTAAACGAAAATTTGAAAGTTAAACCCTAGAATAGCAGAGTCTGTACTGATTTGTATGTCTCATATGAAATTCACTTAGCAACTGACTTTGCTTTCTAGTTAACACATAAAGTTTATTTTTATATTAACGAATAGACAGACTATACACTTGCTTCAGGCTCAGCAAAGCAGGAATCCTCATAAATGACATATCATTTATTCAATGAATGTATTAAGAATTTTGCAATCGGAATGTTTAGAACTAAGATATCTTAATTTCAACATAAAATAAAGCTCTGTTTTACAGTTTATTATTGTTTCCATGTGTGTTTCTTTATGGCAGATAATAATTGCAGAATTTAGAGGCTCTAAGGATCTTAGGCTGACCACAGGTGGAGGTTCTAAGGATCTTAGGCTAGACAGAGGGTGGAAGGGCCTAGGGGTGAACCCCAGGGGTAATATGAAGTCATTGAAAATGTATACAAATCTTGGGCGCTTGAAAACCTTTTGGGAAAAGGTCTACAGATTCTCAAAGGAGTCCACGGCAATAAAAGCTTAAAATATCTGTTGAACAATATTAATAAGAGAATGATCAAATTGACATGGTACATACATATTAAACTTATGAACTTATGAGTAGTAGTTCTTATAGTTAGGTAGAAATATATATATATATAGAATCGAACAAAAGTCTATGATGTATTAAGTGATAAAAGGAAGTTACAGAATTTTTTTTAGAGTTGTAGAATCATGTTTATGGTACATATTTTTATGTATACTAAATACCAGTATTTCTAAGTAGACAGATCGTTCCTCAATTATAAGTTGGTTTCCCCCCATATTTTAATATTTACGAAATCAGAATTTACCTTATAATTAAAATATGCATCTAGTGAAATGTTTCTTTGTTCTCTCTTCAAAAAGCTCTCAGTGATATATAAGTCTTGTAATTGAGGGTGAATTCAAATAAAAGATATGTATACATGTTAGCAAATAACAATTTTGTGACTTAAAAAAAAAACACCAGAGTTGATAAGTTTTAAGCCCCTTTTCTCGATTCCATGTTACATTCAAATAAAGTCAGTCTCAGGAATGTGTATCTACCTATAGAAATTCATTATTTGCATATATTTACATATCACTCAGTATAATTAAATGCTAGTTCCTTAAACCTAGGAAAGCTCTTTATTGTTAAAATAGCACTAACAAGAAATGTTGGCAGTAGAGAGCCTTCTGTCACCTCTCAAATAACGTCACATGAACAGGAATCATGATAATATATACATTATTATAGAGTTCTTATAATATGTGAGGAACTGTCCTAAGCACTTTTTATACATTGTCTTAACTTTTACAATAATGACATAAAATAAATCCAGTATATTAAGCTCAACTTATAAGTAAAGATAATGAGGCTTGAAGATTAAAAATAAGGCTGAGTCTATAGCTGGTTTAAAGCAGTGGTAGGAATCTGACTCATCTCTGCCATCTCAGAGTTCACCTTTAACCTCTGTACTACTTCTCTTTCACTTCTTCTAGCTCCAGTCCCTCGTTCAGAGAAATAGTATAAATGTACCTGGAAATTCGTGTCTATGTTCACCTGTGATTAAGCCAGAGTATTCCCCAGACAGAAGAATGAGCAGTAACACAAAGGGGACCCCTGTAAAGAATTTATTGTAAGGTCTCTCAAAAGGAGATGGGCTCATGAGGCCCTACTTCCCCAAGAATGCACCAGCGTCTGGGTAGGGCCCCTTGGGAACAACACTATTTCCAAGGGGTGGCAAACGTTAGCCCTGGTCTACATCTAATTAAGATTTTGTCAGGTCTGCTCCTATTTAGATTACTAAGGTCTGTGCAGCCTAAAAGGCATGTTACCTTCTTAGAAGCTGAGTGGAATGAACAAAATCAAATTAATGTGATTTACCAGTTGATTCAGTATTTATAAGCAGACGGCTTGTTGGCTTCAGAAGTGAGTGTTGGTATCAGCAGAGCTGAAGATATTCAGAGAGATTAAAAATAAATGGCTGAAAAATGAGTCTCAAAACCCCTTAGTGCCAACTCAGATCATTTGTTTTCATAAATCATCTCAATGTTCCGATTGCACATGTTAAAATAATTTAAAACTAACTTTGCACCACCTTTTGGTCTGAAGTCATAACAAGTAGCTGCCACTGAAGCATGTGAAAAATTAAGTGTCTCCATTTCTTCTGGAGCAGGGCACAACCAAATTGCTCCATCGTAAATTTTAACATCCACAATTCAGTGCTCTGTAGGGACTGTGTTCAATTTGCTAGATTCTGCAACCACGGAAACCAGAGAACAAAGAGTTCCAGGGCAGACAAGCTGGAATGAAAGCCTTTTCCAAGTAGCACCAGTTTCAGGGGAGAGAACAAGAAAGAGAATACGTGTGTCACCAGTGTTTGGGGTGGGAGGAGTATTAGCTGACACCATTTATTCCCTAGTATTCATTCAGCTATCATTCTGTGCCAGTACATCCCCACTTAGTACTCAATATGAATCTCACAGTTTCCTATCACCTGTGGTTTCTTCATATGTCTGCCCTTATTCTCTTCTCTTATCCTTGGTACCAGTCCCAAAGCCTAGAGAATCAACAATCCTAGTTTGTTTGCCATTGATATTATTGCAATCCTAAGAAGTGGACATGATCACATTATGCCTCTGCTTTATTTTCTTTATTTTTTAATTGAAAAATAAAAATAGCATATAGTGTTGTATACAACATGATGTTTTGATAGATGTATACATTGTAAGACAGGTAAATCAAGGTATTTAATACATGCATGAACACATATACTTATTTTTTTGTGGTAAGAATAGTTAAAACCTACTCTCTTAGCAATTTCTATATACAATATGTTGTGATTAATAGAAGTAACCATGATGTACAGTAGATCTCTTGAACTTATTTCTACTATCTCACTGAAATTTTGTGACCTTTGACCAACATCTTTCCAGTTCCCCACCCCACAGCCTCTGGTAACCACCATTCTATTCTGTTTCTATGAGTTTGACTTTTTCACAGTCCACATATAAATGAGATCCTGCAGTTTTTGTCTTTATGAGTCTGGTTTACTTAACATAATGCCTTCCAGCTTCATACATGTTGTTGCAAATAACAGGATTTCTTTCTTACTAAGGCTAATAGTATTCCATTGTGTATATACAGTATAAGACATTTTCTTTATGTTTTCATTGATGGACACCTAGGTTGGTTTTATATGTTGGCTATTGTGAATAGTGCTACGATAAACATGGGAATGAGATATCTCTTCCACTTACTGATTTCATGTCCTTTGGATATGTATTAGGCAGAAGTGAGATTGTTTGGTCACATGGTAGTTCTATTTTTAATACTTTAAGAAATCTCCATACTTTTTTCCATAATAGCTGTACTAACTTACATTTTCATGAAGAGTGTGCAAGTGTTTCCTTTTTCCCACATTCTCACCAACACTTATCTTGTCTTTTTGATAATAGCCATTCTCACAGATATGAAGTGATATTGCATTGTGGTTTTAATTGGCATTTCCCTGATGACTAGTGATGTTATATGTTCTTGCTTTAAAATAGTGGCTGGCTCCTTATTACCTACAGAATCAAGTTCAAATTCGTAGAATTTGACACATTCATAGAATGAATAGAAAAGGGAAAGATGAGGCAGAGATAGGGAACAAATGACAAAGATCAAAGGTCTTCTCCATAAAACATTTCAAAGGGAAGTAATATGTATTTCTGATTGTAAGCATTCTCATCTGTTATTTACCAGATACATACACCCAACTGAACAACTCATTTTTAAAGCCCATTTTATTTCAGCAGTGTTCAGACTTAGATTTTGAGTTAAAATGCAATTTTCTTGCTTCTTACAAATTAATGTGTTTTTACATACCTGGATTTGGGGTTAATGGAATTTAGCATGGAAAATTTATACAAGCTGTATAATAATTCTCTAGTAAAAAAAAAGAAAAAATCTGAGAGTCTCACCACAAAATATCCACATGTGATAGAGAAGATCAATAATAATCACTGTCTGTGGAAATATCAGAAGAGTAAAGAGAAAGAAAGATAGAAAAAAAAAAAGAAACCACCAATGCGGCGTTACCTTAAAAGAGAACTATTATAATCTCATGAAAATATCAATTGCCTGATGCTGCAAAAAAATGTTTTCTTTTCTGGACATGCACAAAATGGTACAGAGCTCAATGCCAAGATTCTAACAGCCCAAACTAAAATGTCTATCATTAATTCCATAAGTAATGAAGTATCTATCATTAAGGGTCTCCATTTGCTGGAGATTTATTGCAGCAAAGAGGGGCAATATGGAATTAAAAACTCTGCTATTTACCAATGAATTTGGGGAAAGTCACTAATATATAATTCAGACTTCTTTTCTGTAAAAAATTAACATATCAGGATGCTTTATAATTTAATATTGAAATTATTTTATAATATGTGTCTCTGTCCTATGCCTTCACTGCTCCATTCACAAGAATGAGATAATATTTATTTTTCTTCTTTTAAGATAAATAACCAGGCCTTGTGTTTACAGTTATGGACTCCCTGCCCTGGAAAATAATTAATTTTTTTATGTGTCTTGAAACCTAAAAACAGGCATTACCATAAGAATGTAGGGTAACTAGAGCACTGAAGCTTAAAGAAAACCTCCACTCAGGGCATTATTAATGCTAGTATTTAAAAATTAAAATACCCACAGGGGCTATAACATAAATGTGTGAATTATTCTGGATAATCCTGTAGTGAGCCTGTGGCCCAAACTGGGGAGTCCAATCTCTGTCTTAAAGGATTCAAGCTCAAATATTTACCATAACCTTCCTAATAAAATGTGCAGAATTTGGCATTCTGCTCCTGGTTGGAGTGTGTTGAGTCTCATCCAGAGAATAAAGCTGCCTGCGCTACAGGAAGGGATTGGCAGCTGTCTGGTTTTGAGGTTAGAGAAGGTCAAGGTGTTAATCATGTAGGAGATAGTTTGGGGGTCCAAGATTGGGGTTTTAGGATTCCATGGTCACAGAGAGCAGGACTTCAGCTGAATGTGATACAGTGTGATGGGGAAAGGTCCCATCCTCAAGTGGGGATGGCAGCATGGGATCCTTGGGCCAGGCGATAGGACCCCAGGGCAGTACCGGACAGACAGGAAAGGCCCAGCTCTCAGCATGGCAGGCAAACAGTGGGACCAGCACAGACTGAAGACCAGGCCCTTCTCCATCTTCTGGGCTAAGTCTGGAGGTAGGTATAGGATACAAAGAGGTGAGAAGATCCATAAAATTGCCTATTATTGGACAAATTTGCCAATCTTAGTGAATGAGGGCTTAACGCCGGATTTAATTCAATTCAGAAAAAAGAAATGATTGTGACATTCCTACACTGTATAGCATCTATAACTTTTTCAGGAATGATAAAAATCATAGCAGCCATCTGTCAACTACTTGTGTATTTCACATATATCACTACATTTAATATTGAAAAATTCTACCTGCTAAATGCCATTACTGGGGCACAGAGAAGTGAGCTTGCCCAAGGTCATGTAGCTGGCAAAGGGGTAGAGTCAGACTTCAAATCCAGGTGGTCAGAATTACAGGGGCCACACATGTAAACCCTGCAAAGCACCACCTCTTGGGCTTACAGGACAGTGCCTTCCTCCCAAGATGGTTTTCAGTTTCAAAGTTCATGAAAGAATTAGGAGAGATGTATAAAAATATTTCATTTATTTTATTCTTAAGGTCCGCAATCTGAGGCCCAACAGACCAGATTAACGTGATCCTAAATCCTCTTCCTGTGAACCACAGGCTTCCAATGTGGAGAAGAAAAGTCAGGCACAGCCCAGCTTAAAAGCAAAAAACTTAGAAGCCCTCACCTCCACAGACCCATTTTTGCCTTTCCCACAGGATTTCTTTTTAGCCCCCTGAACCTACTCTTCCAAATTCTGGAAACTGCATTTACAATAGGAGATAGTGGGGTTGGTAGGTATTAGTCAAGATCGCTGCAGCAAGGGTCGGCCTTCTCTAAACAGGATTGTGAACTAGAATAAACAAACACAAGTCAATATTTCTTAAGCTCAAGGAGTCTATTAAAAAATATATTTTGAGATCCTAGAATCCTCTAGGAGAATTTTTTTTTTTTTTTTGGTGTCTTAATTTCAGTTAAAATTTTTGAAAATAACAAAGCATGTTCTTAATTATTCAGAATACAATCTCTTTGTAACTGACTCTGGCCATAGGAGTGAGTATGGAAAAATGAGAAGCTGCAGATCTTCTCAAACAGGGAAAAGAAACAATTTATTTGAGTTCCTCAAGTTCTCAAACTTGAAAGGCAGTTCAATTACTGACCAGCTCAATAGGCTGAAGTCACATGATGAGGAAGATGGGTAGAGTACTTTGGAAAAGCATTGAATTCAAAGTCAGACATCATGGCTGGGCTATTTTACCAGCTGCTGACTTACAGCAAGGCACTACATCTCCCTGGGCCTCATTTTTATTTCTCATCTGTAAAGGTTGGAATGATGATGGTGATGATAACAACTATGACGGAGATAATAATAATAAGGCCAGCCATATCTCAAATATCAAATGTCTTATATTTCAAGTGCTTTGTGGTGCTATAGACAGATAACACTAGAAACAGAAACACATATATGCCTTGTGGGAGATGCTGAAGGGAGAAGAGTCAGCAAACTGGTGGGCAGAACAAATGAGAGGACACAAATTGGGTAAAGGAGGTAGAAAGACAGGAAAGTCAGTCATTGGAATATGGATAAAGAAAAGAGTCAAAGAGTGGAAGTAAGTTATATCCCCAGAGAAATCAGAAAAGGTTTACATTCAGAAACTAGGTTAGGCAGCAAACAGCTACTGTGCTGCCTGTGTATACCTAGGGTATGAGAACTAAAAGAATGTGGCTGGAGGCACCAGGACATGAAGTCAGCTACTGCACCAGCTGCTGTGCAGAGAAGAGATGGCAGCTCACCTGGGGCAGATCTCAGCAGGGTCGTTTTGGTCACTCTTGAGCCTAACGCATGCTCCCACGCAGAAGAGGTCCCCCCAGATGAGAAATTTTGCCATCCCAAAGTAGAAGCCTCCAGCCTTGATGTGGGCCTGGAAAGGGACAGCTGTCAGTGCATTCAGCGCACTTTCGAGGAATCCCAGGCTCAGCCTTTTCACTTGCTGTTTCCTCTGCCTGCAATTCTCTTCCTTCAGCTTCTCATGAGTCTGGCTTCTTCTCATCTAGAGGCTGTCCTGACACCCCTCCCTGAAGCCAACCTCCTCTCTACCACTCCCATCACATCACCTGTTTATTTCCTCCACAGTACCTGCCTTGGTTTTTTTTTTTTTTTTTTTTTTTTTTTTTTCCCAGAGGAAGACTCACTCTTATCCCCCAGGCTGGAGTGCAATGGCACGATCTCAGATCACTGCAACCTCCGCCTCCCCAGTTCAAGCGATTCTCCTGCCTCAGCCTCCTGAGTAGCTGGGATTACAGGCACTTGCCATCACGTCTGGCTAATTTTTGAACTTTTAGTAGAGATGGGTTTCACCATGTTGGCCAGGCTGGTCTCGAATTCTTGACCTCAGGTGATCCTCCTGACTCAGCCTCCCAAAGTGCTGGGATTACAGACATGAGCCACTGTGCCCAGCCAGTTTTGCATCTACTTCTTTAATGTCAGCCTCTCCTACCAAACTGTGTTGTCCAATACAGTAGCCATTAGTCCCATATGGCTATTTAAATTTAAATGTATTGAAGTCAAATAATTCTATCCACTCTCCACAGCTTACGTGCTCAGTGGCCACATGGGGCTAGAGGATACTACACTGAACAGTAAATCATTTCCTAATGTAATCTAATCACATTAGAACATTTCCATCATCAAAGAAACTTCTGCTGGAAGAATAAATCTAGACTCCTATCTATCACCATATACAAAAATAAAAGTCAAAATTATTAAAGACTTAAATCTAAGACCTCAAACTATAAAACTACTACAAAATACATTGCACAAAATCTCCAGGACTTTGGTCTGGGCAAAGATTTCTTGAATGTAGGTACAAGCATAGGAAACCAAAGGCAACATGGACAAATGGGATCACATCAAGTTACAAAGCTTCTGCACAGTGAAGGATACAATCAACAAAGTGAAGAGACAACCCACAGAATGGGAGAAAATATCTGCAAACTACCTGACAAGGGATTAAGAACCAGAATGTATAAGGAGCTCAAATAACTCTATAGGGAAAAGTCTAACAATCCAATCAAAAATGGTCAAAAGATTTGAATAGACATTTGTCAAAAGAAGATACACAAATGGCAGACATATGAAAAGGTGCTCAACATCATTGATCATCAGAGAATTGCAAATTAAAACTGCAATGAGATATTATCTCACTCCAGTTAAAATGGCTTCTATTCAAAAGATAGGCAATAACAAATGCTGATGAGGATGTGGAGAAACGGGAATCTTTGGTGTACACTGTTGGTGGGAATGTAAATGAGTACAACCACTTTGGAGAATAGTTTGGAGGCTCCTAAAAAAAAATCAAAAACTGAGATATCATATGATCCAGCAATCTTACTGCTGAGTATACACACAAAAGAAAGAAAATCAGTATATTAAACAGGTATCTACATTCCTATGTTTGTCGCAGCACTGTTTTCAATACCTAAGGTTTGAAAGCAATCTAAGTCTCCATCAACAGGTGAATGGATAAAGAAAATGTGGTACACATACACAATGGAGTAGTATTCAACCATAAAAAGAATGAGATCTAGTCATTTGCAACAACATGGATGGAACTGGAGAGCATTATGTTAAGTGAAATAAGCCAAGCACAGAAAGGCAAACACTGCATGTTCCCACTTATTTGTGGGATCTAAAAATCAAAACAATTGAACTCATGGACACAGAGAGTAGAAGAATAATTTCCAGAGGCTAGGAAGGGTAATGAGGGACTTGGGGGGAAGTGGAGATAGTTAACAGCTACAAAAAACAAACAAAAAAAAAAAAAGAAAGAAAGAGTAAGACCTACTATTTGATAGCAAAACAGGGTGACTATAGTCAATAATAATTGTCCATTTTAAAATAACTTAAAGAGTATAATCAGATTGCTTGCAACTCACAAGAGAAATGCTTGAGGGGATGGTTACCCCATTCCCCATGATGTACTTATTTCACATGGTATGACTGTATCAAAGCATCTCATGTATCCCATAAACAGACACACCTACTAGGTACCCACAAAAATAAAAAATAATTTTTTTAATGTCTGCAGGACAGCACTAATCTAGAATTTAAGTTCCCTAACAGCAGGACTCTTGTTCACTGCTGTATTCCCATTCTCTAAGAGACTGTATGGCATAGATAGGTACTCAGTAAATATCTTCTGAATGAATGGATAAGAGGAAGAAAAACCCAAAAGGTTTACATTCATCCTGAATAAGAATAAAAGATAAATAATGTGGTTGAGAAAAACAAACTTACAGACTGAAATTACCCTGGAATTATCAATATCTAATATGTAGGCAGGCTATAAACTTGTGTGACATACATGTTATATTGCATTTTCTGCTAACTAAACTTTTTAACATAATAAACAGTCCCATATTTCAGTTATTCCCAGGAGATCTCTGAAAAAAAGGTGAAAGCAATAGTGTACTACTGAAAAGCTTCCATGAAATGGCTTACATAAGAGACCAAAACTAACTTACTGATCCTACTGTTACACAAATGTGCACTATTTATTAATGGGTGACAAAGAATGAGAAAGTAACATTTCTATTTCCTATGGGGCTAAGCATACTCAATTTGTTCATTTAATAAATAAATGAGTTTCTGATACTGGAAATTGAAAGTGCCTTGATCCCCCAAATCCAAACTCCATGTCCTGCTATGGCTGATAAAATATGAGCCAGGGTTGCTGAGTTCTTCCCTGGTAATGCATTGAATCAACCAGTTGGGAATTGGTGAACTCATGAAAGCGGTTCTACTTTTTAAAATCAAAAACCAACAATGAATACTCTTTTGAAGGTGGTTTTTGTTTATAATAAAATTAATCCACTTTGTCTAACATAGAAACCTGTTCATTGCAGATGTTCTGATATCTATTGAGAAAATATTGTGAATCTGAGGATTTTTGCTAAGCCTTCAGATTCACAATGGAGAGGGCTCCATGGGATGAGCTAAGGTCAGGCATGAGGAGAGTACCTTTTTTAGATCCATTGCCTAATCTCCATGAGAAATTCCCCGCATATATATGTCTTATTTGGAAAACACTGTTTCTCCCCAAGTGAGCAAGGTGGGATAGCATCCTGTTAATCTTCTACCACCCCATCCAGAAGGAAAAAAGGGTGCTGCCTGCTCCTGTCAGTCATTCACAGAAGCCATTTAGTCATGTTGTTAGAGAAACTTGGTGTCTTAGGCAGCTCAGGCTGCTGTAACAAAATACCATACATTGTGTGGTTAAACACAAATATTATAACTCAGTTTTGGAAGGTGGAGAAGTCCAAGATCAAAATGCCAAAGTGCCATCAGATTCAGTTTTGTTTTTTTTTTTGTTTGTTTTTCTGAGACAGTTTCGCTCTTGTTGCCCAGGCTAGAGTGCAATGAATCAACCTTGGCTCATTGCAACCCCCGCCTCCTAAGTTCAAGCGATTCTCCTGCCTCACCTAGTAGCCGGAATTACAGGCACCAGCCACCACACCTGGCTAAAATTTGTATTTTTAGTAGAGACGGGGTTTCACTATGTTGGTCAGGCTGGTCTTGAACTCCTGACCTCAGGTGATCCATCTGCCTCAGCCTCCCAAAGTACTGAGATTACAGGCATGAGCCACTGCGCCCGGTGCAGATTCAGTTCTTAATGAGGGCTCTCTTCCTGGATTGCAGATAGCCACCTTTTTGCTGTGTCCTCACAGGGTGGAGAGAGAAGTTCTGGTGTCTTTTCTAATAAGGGCACTAATCCCACCCTTATGACATTGTCTAAACCTAATTATCTCCCAAAGGCTCTACCTCCTAATACTATCATATTAGGGGTTAAGACTTCAACATATGAAATTTGGGGAGACACAAATGCCTCTTCCATAATACTTGGACACACTCAGACACTGCTTTATCACCAGAACTGTCTCATCCAGCTCCCATGGTTTTCCAAAAGCTCACCCTCTCCAACTCTGCCTCTCAGATCATGATTTTTAAGGATGACCACAGGATCTTTCCTGCCCCCTGCTTCAAAATACCTGATCACTGGATAGAATGGAATGGATGAGACTTACCCACAGGCCCCCTCCCTTTCCCCCTCATTTAATCTTTGGTGTTGCCCTTCTTGTCCATAGTTGATTCTATTTGGAGTTTTAAAGGGCAGCAGTGACAAGCACTATATTACTCACTATTGAGAGAGGGGCAAGTACTGAGCAACAGCCTCCAGGAGATGTTCATTGCAGCCCGGTCCTGGATCATAAACGTGTTTAATTAAATTTATTTGCCTTTCTGTGTATTTTATTGTAGCCCTAGCACTTAGCAAAGTATTTGATATAGACATTCATATGACAAATATTTGTGGAAGGAAAGAAAAGAGGAAGGAGGGAAAGAAGGAGAGGAAGGAAAGCAGGCATGAGTGCATCCCAACTCTGGGAATTTTAGTTAAAATGTCCTGTATTTATTCAATTCCTTGAGGCACTAGACCACACATAACAAGATTATGTATTTATTGAGTTCATTTCTAGTACCATGTCAGGCATTATGGAGAAAGAATAACATGGAGAAGTAAAATCACTTAATAGAGCACTTGGCACACTGTGTGTGTTCCATAAACGTTGAGGCGTTGAGTTCAAAAATGAAAGCTTGGGCAAGGGCAAGAGTAGAAGGGGAGAGAGACAGAAAGAAAATGCAATGCATTTGAGGACATGGGGAAAAAAGGAGAGAGGGCAGTGATTGAATAATATTTGTACAAAGAGATAGTAAAGCCGGTGTTAGAGACTGCTGAGAGTAGTGATTTTGGAGACAGGCAATCCTGTGTTCAAAGGTAGCTTCAGCACTTTCTAGCTATGGAATGTCTCTAAGCTTCAGTTTGCTTATTTGTAGAATGAGAATAAAATTGGCATTTGCTTTTTGGGTTATTGAGAAGATTGAATGAGGTAATGCACAGAATACACTAGGCAGAGTACCTGGTATAGAGTAAGGGCTTGATAAATAATAGGTGATGATGCTGCTGAACAAATGTGATGCTGCTAATCTAGGTAGTTCAAATAGTTGTCCCATGGATGTGTCAAAGCATTTCTCTGGAACAATTCTTGCCTCAAGTTCCAGGGGATGGATAAATTAAAATGGTCTCTCTTCAATGCATTATAAAGCACAATGCTAGCATCTTTTATGTTAACCACTAGCAAATTGTTCTGTGCTTTCTAAATGTCCCTTTTTTCTGGTTCCAAAGGATCTGATAAAAGTGAGGATAATCTAAATAACTGCAATGCATCTCTGAGACTAACCCTTTGGCCTTTCACCATTATAGCTCAGCCTTCCCTTTTCATCTCATTTTCCATCACTCCTATGCCTCAGCCATCCACTTCACTCCAAGTACATGATCTTCATCCCATGTTCTCCATATGCCTGCATATACCCATAAAGTAGGTTCATGACATGCTATTCCAACTGAGGGTCTCTCTCTAACCCTTAAATCTGTCACTTAAGGATCTGTTCAAACTCATCTGTTGTCTGAACCCACAGGATTTTTTTTTTTTATTTCATCAGGCAGTAACGGAAATTCCACTTCTCAAAGAATATAACCCCACCCTCCTTTAGATACAATTATTATAGAGTATTGAATGTCTACTATGATCCACATGCACTACATACTATGTCAACTTATTTAACTCTCCTGTCAAGCCAGCAGGGCCCGGATGAGGCTCAGAAAGATCGAATGACTTGATCAAAGCTGCACAACCAGCCCACAGTGAAGACAGGATCTGATCCCAGGTCAACCAGTCTCCAAAATTCATGTTCTTTCCACTGTGGCATGCTATTATTTAATATGCATATTTATATTTTATCCCCCAAATCAATGCCTCTGGAGGACTCATTTTTAAAGAACATTTTTTCCCTGGACACAATAATTTGTCATAGTCACTTAATGTAGAAGATCTTGATCAATGTTCATTGAAGCATCAAAAAGAACCATACTAGCAGGGCTAGGTCTGGGAAAAGATTGGGAAGAAAGTCCGAGCTTACTTTTTCATCTCTTCTCCACCCATTAAAAACTCAGTTCCATTGCCTTCTGATATTATACTCCTAAATAAAAATAGCTATGTCTTTACTTTTTTTCCTTTTGGATGGCATGGTTTTAAGCACTTTGCTTATATCAATTTTTTAAATACTCACAACAATCCTAAAGGGTGGATATCATCATTTTCCCCATTTAATATGTCACCCAAAGCTACACAGTAAGTGGTAAGCCAAGATCTGGACCTAGATACTCTGGCTCTAAAGGTCTTGTTCTCACCCACTCTTCTCCCTTGACTATATATAGATAGATCAGGGCTACTCTCTCTAAAAAAATGGTAATTAAACAGAGAGCTGAATGATGATGATAAGTAGGTCTTGTCAAGATTTGGGTAAAGAACATTTCACAAAAGCAAATCATTATAGTCTACAAATGTCTAATAAGTGGTTAATAATATATATATTTAAAGAATTCATTAAATTTATGAGAAAAATCCACAGACACCAAATATATAAGACTATAAACAATGTACATCACATAAAAAGTAAATGTAACACTTACATCACATTAAGTAAATTCTTTGAAAAATGTTTATGCTCCCTACCAATCACAAAATTTCAAATTAAGAAAATTTTCTATAACACTTTACACTCAACAGATTAGTAGAACAAATAGCATACATTAAAATCATAACATGCTACTGAGAAAATTCTTGTGAAATTGGCATGTTCACACCCCTAATGATATAAAAAGCTTGTATCACCTATTTTAGAAAACAACAGGAAAATTACTGTTAGGAACTATAGCATTTTTCATATCCTTTTCCCCAATAATTTCACTCTATGATATGTATCCCGAAGAAATCATTCTACAACAAGCAATGCAAAAATGTCCATTATAGCCTTAGTTATAATCATAAATATTTAAAATTAAAATGTCTGAAGTTTGACCATAAATAAGGTGAATATGATACATCAACCCATTGCAATATTATGTAGTAGTTACTAAGACAGTAATTATAAAGACAAAGAAGAAACTTGGGAAATATTTATGAATAGTATGTTAATATAGCAAAACATAACATTATATATATACTATATATATTTATGTATACTATATATTTTTATACTACATATTTTTATATATACTATATATTTATATATACTATATATTTATATATATATATATATGACCACCATTATGTATTAATATGAACACTGACACCCATTCACACAGACTTCTTTCTTGGATTTTATATAATTTTGAATTACTGGGATCTCAGCAACCTTCCATGTAGTTTTATGAATATGAGAGGCATGTGTGAGTATGTGTGGGTTTGTGTGTGTGGGTATGATGTGTGTATCAGAGTAAGCAGGTCAGGTTTCAAAGGGAAGGAGGGAGCATATGGATGGAAGTGGATTCATAGGATGTGAATAAGCACTTTCTTTCTTGGAACTCTGGTAGAACAATTTGTCTTTTTCATCCAGAAATCACAGAAACAGGCTTACCAAGTGTCTACTGTTGAAATCTGGCAACTTCTTTCATTAAAAAAGGTGGGAAACATGGAGAGTTTTAAAATAATATCCTGGATGTAATCAGAGCATAGCATTGATGACCACAGGCATGGGACCAGGGGCAAAGAGGTTTCTGAGGTATTTTCAAGCTGATAGAAGTAAAAGATGACATTAGAGGGAACCCACAGTGGCAGCTTGCTTACTAATTCACAGCATGCACATGCAGATGCTCTTCCTGGCTTCTGAATTGCCTCATTTGTGCACAGCCCATCCCAGTTTTGGATTAGCAGACTTTGTGTACAATTGTAGACTGGAGTTCAGGCTTGCACACACCTTCATGCTTTGTTCATTGCTTGTGCTGCTGTTACAGGCACCAGAGTAAGGTCAGAAGCTGTGTCTGGAACTTGCCCTATTGGCATCCCAGCTCCTCCAGCACTGGCAAAGGGGAAAATGAATTAGAACTTCTCAGAAGCAGATTTTGTAGCAGCTCTGCTTTTCCAAGGGTCAGTGCACAACACAGCCTGTCTGCCTGGATTCTGTCAGTGGGAGGTCATGTGGTCTCATAGGAAGGCCTTTTCAGCAAGATGGATGGCACTGGACATGGGGCATCTCCATGATGTGCCTCTGCTAGTCCTATCAAAAAGCACAAGCAAACCCTGCCCAATAGGGGTACTGAAGCATTTTACCATTTTAACTTTTACTTAATGAGGGATTTTCAGGTTCTTAAAATCAGCAGCTCCCATTTTCTAAGCTACCTCTCCATTTTCTCAGCATGACTCTTCATGATCTGGCCCCTAATCACCTCCTGATGCTCTTTTCCCACCTGCCTTCACCCTCCAACTCTATCTCGCCCCTGCCATGGACTGTTCCTCTCCCAGCGCTTTGCTCCCACTACATAGTCTTTTCTGTTTCTGTTTCATTATTGATTTTTGTTTCTGAGAGGTTCTGCTTCATTTTTTATGATTCAGATCAATTGTCACCTCCAGTCCTTCCCTGGACTCAGCACCTGTCCCCGACCCCACACCCAAACCAAAGTTCTATTAGAGCCCTTTGCCAGGCTGTGTCATTGTAGTGTGTGTGTGTGTGTGTGTGTGTGTCTTTCATTAGAACCTGAGCTCCTTTAGGACAAGGACAGCTTTACTCATTTTTCTACCCCCTGCATCTTTCTCATAGTAGAGTTCCAATATATGGTCATTGAACAAACAATTAGAAGTCATTATCACATATATAGTTCTCCAGTCTTCACTCAGTCCCACCTGTCAGCTGTCCTCCACCCATCCTGGCTATAAGCTATTTACTTTCTTTGGGTGTGGGTACATTTTTCTAAAGAGTCTTTTTCTGTCTTCTTCTTATGCCCTCAATTTTAGCAGTATGCTGTACACAGTAGGTGCTTAATAAAGATCATTCATAGTAACATCTCTTCTAGTTAAGGTAAGATGCTACATCATGGGAGTAAATTCTGGGTGAATACTTTGGAGAGTGTTGAAGGCTCACTCACAATTGCTAAAGATTGACACCATGTACAGCACAAGAAAGGAATTAAGAAAACAGGATCTGGGCGGGGCATGGTGGCTCATTTCTGTAATCCCAGCACTTTGGAAGGTCAAGGCAGGAGGATCCTTTGAGCTCAGGAGTTTGAGACTGGCCTGGGCAACATAGTAAGACCAGATCTCTACAAAAAATAAAGAAATTAGCCAGGTGTGGTAGTACATGCCGGTAGTCCCAGTGACTAGGGAGGCTCAGGTGGGAGGATCGCTTAAGCCTAGGAGTTTGAAGCCACAGTGAGCCAAGACTACACCATTGCACTCCAGTGTGGGTGACAGCGTGAGACTCTGTCTAAAAACAAAACAAAACAAAACAAAAAGGCGAGGCAAGGCAAGGCTCTGGAATGTAGCAGCCAGGTTCTTTTCATTACACTAATTTCATTACCATGTGAAATTCGGTAAGTTAGGTGACCTTTCTAACACTCAGTTTTCTGTCAAACAAGAATAATATTAATTTCCATAGCATTTCTGTGAAGATTAATTTAAATTATGGAAATGAAGAGCATAACATCGTGCCTGGCACATAGCACACACTCAGTAATTGAAAGCTATTATTACTGTGAATGCCACCAGAAGGGCAACTTTTTGTCATAAAAATACTATAAAAATTGTTCACTGGTTTAGAATTGTATACATTTAGATTAGTATCAGCATGCATTTGTGCCATTTAATCCTTTAGTCTATGAGACAGGTATTCTTCATAAAGAATAATTACCAGTCTCTCTCAGAAAAGGAAGCATAAGTCACGTGATTGCTCAAGATCATCCACCTTGAGTCCCAAAACCAAGAACTAACATATCCACCCCGACCAGGACACCATCCCTTATGTGTTCAAGAGTCTGAACTTCCAAGACACATCAGAGGAAGCGCCAAAGTGATTCTATCATGTCAACTCTGAGTGCAGATTTATAAATTCAGTCCCATGTTGATGAAACCCTTCATAACCACACTTCAAAGAACACAGAGTCTATTGTATAAACTGATTCCCTTCAACCTCTGAGGGATTTATTTTTATGTCAGTAGCTTTCTAAGGCAAATATACTCTGGTTTCAAGCTGAGTTGTATGTTTAATAAAGTGATAAAAAGTATACAGCTTGGGAACCTTTAAGTCAAGAGTAAATTGTTGGATAATGGTAGGCCAAAATATTATAATTCCTGAATTTTAGAGTAGGTTCCAGACACAAAGAAAAGATGGGGGGAAAAGAGGGAGCCAGATGTGGTAAACTGATGGCATTGATGGACCTAGTTCTTCATCTATCCTTGATTCTGGAATCAGCCATGTGACATGCTTTGGACACTGGGACATTAGCAAGAATGTTGATGTAAGCAGCGGCATGAAAATCACTTACATCTTGAGGTTTGCTTTCACTCTTGCTCCTCTGCCTTTGCCATGGACATGCCCAGACAAGAATGCTGGGGAATGAGACACATGAAACAGAGCTGAGTTGTCCCTCATTATGCAGCCTGAACAATATTAGCCCAGCCAACATCTGGCTGACCCCCAAATACACAGAAAGACACACACAGAGAGCTGCAGGACCACCTGCAGCTGACCACAAACAAGTGAGCTGAGTGAGCCCAGCCAACACCAGAATAACTACCTAGCCAAGCTACACACTCTCAGGCTACATAAAGGCTTATTATTTTCAGTTAGTGAGATCTGGGTGGATACTTTTCAGCATCATTGTGGAAATACATAACTGATATACAAGGGGCCAAGTGAGAAGAACAGCTACATTGTAAAAACATATATTATTTTTCAAGAGCTTCCCACTGGAGTGGAAGCTCCTTTTGCTCAATTGTTCAGTGATTACAATGCTATAAAATAGATTACTAAAATGTTCTTATATTAATAATCTCACCCTGGAAGTCCTAAAGCTCATAATGCAATTACTTTTTAGAATGTCATTGCTTAGCAAAAAAGCACAAGTAGCATTATAACATATTTACTGATGGGTTTTACAATAGTAAGATGATATGGTTTGGCTGTGTCCCCACCCAAATCTCATCTCGAACTGTAGCTCCCACAATTCCCACAAGTTGTGGGAGGGACACGGTGAGAGGTAATTGAATCATGGTGGCGCGTCTTTCCCATGCTGTTTTCATGACAGTGAATAAGTCTCATGAAATCTGATGGTTCCTCTACACACGTATGCTTGCCTGCTACCATGTAAGACACGTCTTTCTCCTCCTTCCACCATGATTGTGAGGCCTTCCCAGCTATGTGGAACTGTGAGTCCATTAAACCTTCTGTTCTTTATAAATTACCAAGTTTCAGGTATGTCTTTATTAGCAGGGTGAGAACTAATACATAAGATGAAATTGAGATCTCGCTGTTTCTTTGAAGGATGCCAAGTGTTAGTATTTTTAGTGCCCCTCCACAACCCCCAACTCCTTATGGGCCTATTGGTTCTCTAGATAAAACTTCTTCAATTTCTTACTGAACCATTTGGAGTTCTAGGAGATATGCAGAGAACAGAAGTTCAGGGACTTGTCAGCCAATGTGTAGACTTTAAATTAATCCTTCTATTTCCAGTAAAGTATCTCAGCATTGCCCTCTGTTGGGCATGTTGTCCCTGGTTCAGTTATCTGAAGACAAGCCTCTCTGCTACTGCTAGGTGGAGAGGGTGGGTTGCTTGGCTGTACAAGGTAGGCGATTTATCAGGTAGCTAACTGCTTCCTATGCAGGCTTTCAGAGGATGCCTATGTTTACAGCCCTATTCCCTTCCAATGTATCCAGCAACCTGGAATCTCCAGGCCCCCTGCGCCTTGCCTGAGTCACAGACTCAGCCTCATTTTGCTGTCTTTCCCTTCTTTTTGGGTTCAGTTTTCTCTTCTTTATCAAGTCAGTCATTACTTGTGCATCTACTTTCTAACTTCCAAAATCATGTTGATGTTTCCCATCCAATGTCATGTTACAGACCATTTTTGTTTTTATATTTTTATGACATTTTACTCCTTTTTTGTCATTTTAGAGGTGCTTGATAGGAATCAGAGGGGTAAAATAAAACCTGTTGCTTTAATCTGTTGTCTTTTGCCAACAGGCCCTCTCCTTTACTTTTTAACATGCATGGGCTTTTTCTAAGAATTCCTGATATCTTTCTATAATCTCAAAGGTCAAGAGGGTCACAATTATGAATGCTCTGAGTTTAAGAATTATTTTTTAACCCTAAACAGCATAAAGGAGCTTTCTTACTTACTTCCTGGGTAGAACTGAGGGGTCAGGAAAGTTCCAGTTTAGAAATAAGAGTGGAATTCAAGTGCACCAAAGCATTTTTATGGATAATCACATTCAGTGCATCCTTCTTCATTTTCCAGTAAGCTCTGAGACCTTTCCACTGCTCCTTAAGGATAAAGAGTCTTCCTAGGATATTGTTAGAATTCTCTTAGACTCTTAATAACATGATACTACTATTGGTGAGTGACAGTAACATTGTACCTTCAATTAAGAGATCTCAGAGTCTTCAGGTCTACAGGGAAATGGACAGACTCCCATCCCCCATCCATAATTATGCTTCACATCTAGGGTAACACTCCCTGCTTTTCAACCTATGCTATTGTCTCTTGTGTGAATTAGATGATGACTTGAAGTCTTTCTGCATGTTTAAGTAGCAATCCTCACATTGTTGAGAGCTAATAAAACCTAAGACCAATGTGCTGAAATTCAGAGCTCAGGATATTTCTGTGTTACTGAAACAGCCAGTCCTGTGATGGTGCTGCACCTTGAGGTCTGATTGTCATGAAAATTTGAGGACTTGGGG
>NW_012114966.1:3983307-3995330 GCF_000951035.1 Colobus angolensis palliatus | reverse complement strand
AAAAAAAAAAAAAAGAAAATTTGAGGACTTCTTTTTAGCTTTAAGCAAAAGACCACGCCCACAAGACCAGGCCCACTCCATAGTCAGTGCCTCAAGTAACTGATGCAGTATCAGGAACTCTACAAGGACTCAGTAAACTTTTGGCAACCAAAGAATACTTTTTATGCCGCCTAAAGCAGAAATTCTTAGATGTAACTCCATGCTTTTGTTCTATTTTCCTTTCTTCCTGGAATGGCTTTTCTCTTTCTTTGCTTAGAAAAAGTTTATGGCTATTTTAAGACCCAAGTTCAGTTCCATCTACTAAGTCCAGTTCTCTCTAATTTTCCTCACTTTACATTTCCTACAGAACTTCATTTATTCCTTTGTTATGAAAGTCCCTCCACTTTATTACAAAGTAATCTGTTTCCTTGCCTGTGTACCCCAGACCATAAGCCAGGGAGCAGAGCATGGGAAGAAAAAGATACAGAAAGGTTAAATACTATGTGCTTCGGGATCACACCAGATCTTGAATGCAGTTCAAGTCTGCCATTTGCCAGCCTACCTTGGATGTGTGCTTCTATTACCTTATCTGGAAAATAGGGATAATAAGAGAATCTATACCATAAGGGGCTATTGGGAATCAATATTGTAATATACCTTAAGTTATTAACACATTGCTTGACACATCAGTGAATAATATCTAGTATTATTATTATTGTATTTAAGAAGTCGGAATTAAATATTACTCATTTGTATATCTATTATAGCACAATGCCTGGTACAGAGAGAATACTCAATACATTTGAAACAAATGAATGAATGAATGAGTGAATGAATGGGTAATACTTAAGAGTCAGATTGTTTTTATAATCCCAGTAAATAAAGCCTTAGATGTCTTTTTTTTTTTTTTTTTTTTTTTTTTTTGATGGTGTTTCACTCTTGTTGCCCAGGCTGGAATGCAGTGGTATGGTCTCGGCTGACTGCCACCTCTGCCTCCCAGGTTGAAGCAATTCTGCTGTCTCAGTCTCCCCAGTAGCTGTGACTACAGGCGCATACCACCTCACCTGGCTAATTTTTGTACTTTTAGTAGAGATGGAGTTTTACCATATTGGTTGGACTGGTCTCGAAGTCCTCACCTTAGGTCATCCACCCACCTTGGCCTCCCAAAGTGCTGGGATTATAGGCGTGAGCCACCACATCTGGCCTTGATATCTTTTTTAAAGTGATTGAACTGTCCATGTGGAATATACATATTATTTCAATAAGCTGAATATCTTACAAATTGTGACTTTATTTTGTACTCTAGATACTCAGCCTACTTTAATGGACTTGGTGAATTTAGAATTGAAGCAACTATAGCTTTCCTGGTAATTTTTGAAGTCATGGGATGCAACACAAACGAGACATCAAAACCACCTATGAGAATTTCAACCTCTCATGACTCAATGTCTCTGTACCTCAAATACCTTCGTGTCTAAAATAGAATGACTACAAATCATGCCTTCCTGATGTTCTTTCTAAGGCTGGTGGACTGAACATATGATATATGTGAAAGTATTTTGCAAACTTGTGGGAACTAGGCAACTACTTGTGTTTCTGTTTGTTTGCGTTGATTGTTTATTTGTAGAAGCTTATTTCTTGGCACCACCTGAGAATTCCTATCCAACTTTACTAATATCCATATTCCTTCAAATATATTTAACAGATTGATTCAAGGCCACCAACAAAATCTGTTGCTGTTTTGGTACATAATAGAGCTTTGTGATTTCCTATAGTAAAATCCAAGGGGCCAATAAAATGCTTTCACTGATTGCAGTGTCACTTTTAGATGCTGCAATGGCTCCAAACAAGAGCCATCTTTTAGCACTCTGCTGTGGATTTACTTTTTATGGTCTTGGGATCCAGTGGGTAAATACAGCTTCTGCATTAACACTAACCTGAAGAGACAAACCTCTCAGGAGGACCATCTCCTCTTTATGCTTTTCCAACCCTGGGGCCATAAATTCTATCAGCCTGCAGAGATGAAGCATCCTAATGATTACAGTGGCACAGAGGTGTTCTTTGGGTGAACCAAGCGAATAAAAATTAAAGTTCAAAGTCACTGGGTAATCTAAGACATTCATTTTACCTGTGTCGAGCCAGTCAGGCCTCATCAGCCAAATAGGCATCAGGCCAGTGAGTGTGCAGGAGAAAGTAAATACCTCTAAGATTCACCTTCTTTCCTCCCAAGGGTGTCAACATTGTGGGATGCAAACAATATTTCAAATAAGTTTGCCTTGAAAAGCACTATAGGTCTTTAAAAAACTGCCCTGAGCCTCAAGCCAGGGATATAGATGGGTGATCATATTTACAGTCCATTCAATAAAAAATTAGGTACATATTAAAAATCAATATGGCAGCCAATCTGAACTAAGAACGATTGGCATCAATGAATCAGGCAACAAGAAATCAGATGCCGGAAAAAAAAAAAAAAAAAAAAAAGCTACACCAAAGGCTTTCCCAGCCATGTGATGTGGGGAAAATGAGAGCACTTTTCACAGCGGAGCAGGACAGAATGATTCCAAAAAGCAGGTGGGCAAAACCCATGGTAGGTCTTCAGCTATGAGTAGCAGGGTGTAGCTGGACACACACTGGAGGCACGTGATAGAGGGCCTTGATGTTCAGGCTAGAGAGTCTAGAGGCTAGAGAGTCTAGAGGCTAGAGAGTCTAGAGGCTAGAGAGTTTAGAGGATAGAGAGTTTAGAGGCTTGATGTTCAGGCTAGAGAGTATAGAGGTTCTTAGGAGCCACAGTTAGTTTCCACATAGATGATGTAATGCACATGAAAAACAACAGGATAAAATTGTTTCAGCACTTAATTGGCAGGAATACACACTCTCTGCTTGCCAAGAAAAAAAAAAAAGAGAGAGAGAGAATATTCACTTCCTGGTCCTATCCCCCACACTCAAATCACCAGGCAGAAACATTGCTAGTCTCAGGGGAAGGCCTACTCTGAAAGAGAGGCGATACAGATTGATTCTGGAAAGATCTCCTCTTCCTCTTCCTGGACCTCTAAATAAGATTAATGAGGAGGTTTATGGAATTGCCTAGTGAATTCACAACCACATATGCACCTTTCCATGAACTGTCAGACTTGTCTGAGTATCATATTAATGCATGACTTTAATATTGTCTCCAACATAACTCTAACGGTGTTAACACAGGCTAAAATATGAGCAGAACTTTTCATTCTTTATTTCTCCTTTCTAAAAATATTTATTGAGTACCGTGTTAGGTGCAGTGGGGATCCTGAGATAAAAAGCACTGCTCTCCACGCAATTTTCTCACTTTCTAAGTGAGGAGAGAAAGGAAACCAATTTTTATACATAGTGTGATGTTGTTGGTGGGAGGCTAATTGATGAAACATTTTGTAGAGTTAATCTACCAATATTAAATAAACACATGCCCTCAGACCCTGAAATCCCACTGTTTTAGATGTATCCTGAAGATATACTTGCAGACGTTCACCAGGGATCCTTCACTGCAGTGTTTATAAAATCAGAAAGCTGCAAACAAGCAAAGTGTTCATAATTAGGAACCCAAATAATTATAAATTATAAAACATCCATAAAATGGAATTATTAGATAGCTGTTTTTAAAAATGATGCAAGCCTGCACGTGTTCATAGAAGTACATCCTACATATATTAAATAAAAAGCAGGATGAAAAATATTTCCAAAAATATGATTTTTTGTGGGTGACTTTTTAAATCCACGTATGTATTCCATTTAATAAAACGGAAAATGCAAAATTCCTGTTTTATAGAAAGAAACACAAAAAACTGTTAACAGTGATTATCTGTAGAAAGGGAGACTGAGGTACATATATAAAAACATCAAATAAAATTAATTATTTAAAAATACTGTGTGGCAAGCGTACACAGCTCTATATTGGATACCATGGAAACAGGAAGAAGGGTTCATGAATTCTAATGGGAAGAGATAGGCAAGATCAGGAAAACTATCCAAAAAAGGTAATAGTTGAAGAGAGAGCCAACATTAGACTTGGAGGAGCAATCAGGAAGGCACAAAGCTATTCTAAAAGATGCATTTTTGGAAATTGACTGAATCTTCAAATCTAGTAGGTATATGTAACTCATAGTAAGAAGGGCTTAATTAGAAATAACATCCAAATTCCATAGATCACTAGAACATAGGCTCTTAGCTGCAGGTCACCAATATTATGTAGTCTCAAAAAATACTATGCACTTCTGTCTGAGGAAATATTGTCACACATGCACCTAGAGGCAAAATCTTCACCCATTGCCAGCATTGCCACCACAGCTTCCAGCGGTAAATAGTTTTGCTTCCACACAAATAAGTTCCAAATGGATGGTTTAATTCCCACACACTATCAAATGCTAAATTTTCCCCAAAACTCTGCAATTTCCTCAGAATTTTCTCAGAATGCTCAATTACTGAAGTTACACTCTAATTATTTCAAATATGTTGAAGGCTGGCCATAATGTTATAATACAGGGACAGGAAAGCTTTTAATTATAAATACAACATATCTGTTTTGAAGAGCCTTTCATTACTGAGGTTAAGAATTTTAAGAAGCACTTTGTTAAGGATAATTTATTTCCCAAAAGACAAAGAATTAGGTCCTAGAGGCAAATAAAAGGAACTGGATTTTTCTTTCTTTCTTCTTTTCTTTTTTCTTTTTTCTTTTTTTTTGTGAATTACAAACTGATCTTTCAACTACGTGAAAATCCAACTCCCCATAAAAGCCTCCTTGCAGTTATTTTCAGTTAAAAGAGAATAGTGGGAGGTATTGAAATGAGAAGAAATGATTAGTTATAAGGTCCAATTTATCTGTGACACAGTATTTATTTTGTTTCCATTTTAATACTTTGAGTTGCACACATTGAGTGGAGTTTCATAAGGTAGATGGCAAATATTTCAACTCATCATAAACTAGTACACTTAACGGAAAAGATTACATTTAAAAAAAATTTATACTATTGATAGATCTCTTTGTTCCTCGATGAGATAATTATTTTAGATTTTTCACCTGCTAGTTTCAGGCATCCACTGATATTCTACACTTACTATTACCCTCTCATTCAATTTACTTCATGGACTTTATTGTCACAGACTTAGACATCCATGTTGGAGATGGTGTTCTTGAAGGGATGCATCCCATGGTAACTGATGGGGAAAAATAGTCACCGACTTGTTTCATTTTCATGTCTTCCCTTTAACAACTGCCAAATACTTCATAAAATATAATTGTTTTCACGGGTGACCTGAGGTCTCTGAGAAAACAAGACATTTTACCACATAATTAAAATAATCACATTAAAAATACCTTTTATTGAGTCTGCTATTATTATCATTAATTATTAATCTTCTCCCTATAAGGTGTTTTATAAAAATGAAATGGAATACACATTAACATATTTATATATTGCAAAACCCCTACATGGAATCTTTTACTAATTTAACAGGGTTTATCGAATGCCTACTCTGTACCAAGCACTGTTCTAGACACTGAAGATCTGGCAGTGCACAGGGGCAGTGCAGTTCCTAAGTTCACAGTCAAGGGGCGAGGGGAAACAGGCAAGTAAAGAGGCAGTTAGGACACAGAATGATGAGGGCTTTGCTCAGAAAGGTACTGATGCTCTAGAAGCTCATGGTCAAGGTGCCTCTTCAGGATGTACTGCCAATGAATGCTTCCAGAGCATGTCATACCCAGGCTGAAACTTGAAAGAGAAATATAAATTGCTAGGCTGAAAGGAGAAGAGAGAATAAGAAAAGAGAGAAGAAGGTTCCAGTCAAAGAAAATAATCTGTTCAAGGCCCAGAACTGGGAGAGCACATGACATGGTATTCAGTGTAGGTTGAGGGTAAAATCTAAGGGGAAGGGGAGAGGGCAAGTGAGGAAGTAACAGAGGGTTCGTCAGGAGGTGGAAGCAGAGAGCATGAAAGGCCTTTGATTCCTGTTGAAGAATTAGACCATATCCTGGGGGAAATGAGAAATCACTGCAGGACTCTAAGCAGCCTTGTGACATGATTAGATCTCCTATTAGACACAGGCAGGTTCTTCTAGAGCCGAACATACTAGAAAGGAGTCCATCAGAAATCTTGATAAGAGATAAGGATAGCTTGAACTATTGCAGTGGCAGGTGGTGAAAAGATTTGTGTATGTGTGTGTCTGTGCATGATTATAATAGTCATCATTTTTTGTCCGAATAATCAGAGGGAAGAGATCTAATCTATAAAACATTTTCGTTGCCATCATGGATAGCACACAAAGACAGTTTCTTTTTTATTTTATTTTATTATAAGCTCAGGGATACATGTGCAGGACATGCAGATTTGCTACATAAGTAAACATGTACCACGGTGGTTGCTGCACCTATCAACTCATCACTTAGGTATTAAGCCCAGCACGCATTAGCTACTTTTTTCTGATGCTCTCCCTCCCCTCTCCCCCGCCACAGGCCCCAGTGTGTGTTGTTCCTCTCCCTGTGTCCATGTGTTATCATTATTCAGCTCCCACTTGTAAGTGAGAACATGCAGTGTTTGGTTTTCTATTCCTGCATTAGCTTGCTGAGGATAATGGCTTCCAGCCCCATCCATGTCCCTGCAAAGGATATTATCTTATTCCTTTTTATGGCTGCATAGTATTCCATGGTATATATGTACCACATTTTCTTTATCCAGTTTATCATTGATGGGTTGACATTTGGGTTGATTTCATGTCTTTGCTATTGTGTATAGTGCTGCAGTGAACATACAAGTGCATGTATCTTTATAATAGAATGATGTATATTCGTTTGGGTATATACCCAGTAATGGGATTGCAGGATCAAATGGTATTTCTGGTTCTAGGTCTTAGAGGTATGCCACACTGTCTTCCACAATGGTTGAACTAATCTACATTCCAATCAATGGTGTAAAAGCATTCCTATTTCTCCACAGCCTCACCAGCATCTGTTGATTCTTGATTTTTTAATAATCTCCATTCCGACTAGTGTGAGACGGTATCTCATAGACAAAGCCAGTTTCTGAAAAACTAAAGCCTTTTTGGTGAATTCTCTAAAAGTCCATTGGACTGGTTACTGCTGGCAAATATAATTATCAGATTGCTTCAAAGGTAGAAATTAAACACGCACATTGACTCTCAAGCTGCTCAGAAAATACTGGCTGGAGTCTGGGGTACTATTTAGTTATACCATGGTAAATGTAGGAGATGGAAAGAGGCAGTTGAGAGAGAAGATAGTGTGTTTCCTGTGACCTTTTATCCACAAACTATTCCCAAATTTCAAGCAATGGGAAGAGACTGAATTTGGAAGCAGGTGAAAAACAAAAGGCACACAGAATATGCTTGTCACTAATGCCAGGTAGCAACTTAGAGCCATAACCAAGTATCTTAAATCTCCAAATGCTACTGCTTTCATTTCAATAGTAGAGAGTCCTCACAGTCACAGTACATGAAGATGCAATTGTAAAACATTAGTGAAGCAGCTCCTACATCTTAAATTCTAGTGATCTGTTTATAGTCACACAACTAAGCAGTAGAGCTAAGGTTTTAATAGGACTGATCTAATTCCCAAGTCTATGATTTTACTACTACGGTACACTAAATTGATAGTATTTAGAAGAACATCTTTCTATATGTGGTGGCTGTGAAAATGTGTCTCACAGACCTCCAATTACGGGGAGCAGAATTAACCAAAGGCCCAGCTGCTACCCTCTGAAATCTACCACTGTTTTTGTGCAGTGAGGTCATACTTTCCATGGACTTCTCCCAGTCAAGGACTGAGGTCAGCTGCCATACTAGAATAGACTGATTCCTGAGAGACATAGGACTCCTTTTATGTCTGACTTTCGCTTAATGATTTCCTGGTAGCCTTGCAAAACCTAGTGCACGTCTACCCATTCTTTCTTTCTCTCCCCTTCACTTGGAGTCAGATTTGCATCATGATCTAATGTTCTCCCAGCCTTTCCTGGCTTCCTACCAATTGTCTCTCATGGGCATGTGTCCCTAATGAAACTTGCACATTTTATCCTGTTTGGCATCTGTTTCTTGGAGAACCCAGACTTACATGGTATTCAATAAACATGTTTATAAACAAAAAGGCTGATAGAAAAGAAAAATATCTCAAGGCTTTTTAGCACCCCAGTTGGTCCACTGTCTCAGTTGGTAAAAGTATAGTATTGAGGTTATGGATGCTAATCCATTGCTTTTTCAATCTATTTCACACTATTAGTCTCACTGTCTCTAGAGCAGTCTTAGTTTGCACTTGTGTTCTATCATAATAGCGCTTCCTTTTTCCTGTTAGTTTTATTCAATGAAATGATGTCCGGAAAACACTTCAAAATAATACTGGGAGGAGTTGATGAGATGTGAATGAAAAAGAATTGGCCAATGGATCAACGGGCTCGTAGGAGTTCATTATATCATTCTATTTCCTTTGTGTCAGTTTAAAATTCTCCATAATAAAAGGATAAGAAGGAAAAGCCTTCTAATTTGGAAGATGCATTCTATAGTTACCTTACCCCCGGCCCAAACCAGCCACAAATCTGTTTTACTGATCACAATGGAGACTTGAGAGAATGCACGCACAACAATGCAAACTCATTCTTATTCTTGGAAGCTCATGAGTTCAGAAGTTTTTTGTTTTTTAATAAAGTTTATGTCCTTTTGTTGTTATTGTGAGAAGCACCATCCACAATGGCTTAAGCAAAATATAGAATATCTTGATTGCATAGTGGTTTAAAAAAATAAAAACAGTATTAGGTGACATTAGGCATGGCTAGATTCAGAGATTTAAATTATTTCAACATGAGTCAGTCACACAAACCCTCTCTTGGCCCTGCTTTTTTTTTTTTTTTTCTGGGACGGTAGATTTTTCTTTCATGGTGGCAAGCTGGATGTCAGTCACAAGTTCATGACCCCTATTCTCAGTACATATATTTCCCAACTGCTCTAGAAAGTTCTAGGATTAGCTCTGATTAAATCAACTTATATCACATGCCATCTTTATACCAATCATAATTCCCAGTAGGATGGAAGATGCTGATTGGTCAATCCTGACTTGACTGCACAACTACAGACATTGAAGGTGGTTCCCTCATAGACTAGTGGATGCTAGGCAGGTAGATAGAACAGGTGTCCACTACATTCTCTTCTGCCTAGCTATCAACTGCTTAATCATAATCTAAGTAAGGAGCAGGGTATACAATTTTAGGTGAGGAACTATGATTTTAAGGCTGCTCATAAACTCAGGCTAATAAAAAAAAATCTGCTTATAGAATTATTCTTATCCCTTGAGATCAATCATGTGATATAATTCCACAAAACTTATATTGCTTCTACACTTTCTCCATCTGTATTAGCAAATACTTCATTTTGATTTATCTGTATTTTTTCTTTACTCCTTTCACCCTCGATTTTCCTGTACTTAAAAAGTAAATAAATTTAATTTTTACCTCACTATTTAGGTAAAATATACAGCTAATTTTGATAGCAAGGACAGAGTTAAGAAGAGAATAAAGGGCAGGTTTTTCAATACATGTATTATTCTTTTTGCCTCTGAGAAGACATGCTTGAAACTGAATTTTAAACACTTCACCACTGGTGAAACAAATTAATAATGGCTCAGACACAGAGGTGTTGCATATTATTCATGATCTTGAAATTATTAATGTAACACTGAGCCATTATTATCACATATTGCCATCAGGGTAATTAACACATCTTATCTAATAGAATAAGGCCGTCAAATCAAACTAAGAAGTAATTAAGTTACATAACTACACAGCTGAGACAGAAAGATGCATGTCAAGTGAATTAAAAAATTGCAGCTTACCTAGATGGTTTTAAACAGCCAAGCAGAGAAGTTTGTTATTAACTGCCTAGTTCACCATTGACGAGTCACTTCACTGTATCATGCCTCAATTTCTATGTACTATGAGGGGATTGAAGTAATTACCAAACTCTAGGGTTCATAAGAATTGCCTGGGGAGCTTCTGAAACATTTATATTCTCTGGTCTCTCTTGGAGATATCATGCTGCAGAATGGAGACTAGGAATATACATTTTTAACACCCTAGGTGATTTTGAAGCAGGTGATTCATGACCTACATTTTGAGAAATTCTAGAAAACAAGGTTTCCAAAGAACCCTTCCAGTTTTAATAATTAATCATGAGATCATTGGTTTTCCCAATACGGTAGCAAAGTTTTCATCAAGAAGTGGCATTTACAGCCGGGCACGGTGGCCCACGCCTATAATCCCAACACCTTGGGAGGCTGAGACAGGTGGATCACTTGAAGTCAGGAGTTCAAGACCAGCCTGACCAACATAGTGAAAACTCAGCTCTACTAAAAACACAAAATTACCCAAGTGTAGTGGTGCATGCCAGCAATCCCAGTTACTTGGGAGGCTGAGGCAGGAGAATCGCTTAAACCCAGAAGGCGGAGGTTGCAGTAAGCCAAGATCACACCATTGCACTCCAGCGTGGACAACAAGAGTGAAACTCCGTCTCAAAAAAGAATTGGCATTTACATTATACATAAAATGCCCATAATCCCCATTATCTACTTATGGTCTGACCCACCTATTCCCTAAAACTAGCATGGAAAAAGTGAAAAAAATAATAATAATAATAAGTAAAAAGAAAAATAACCATTTTCAGCTTTTAAGAATGTCACTAAGCTCTGAAATTATTCTAAATTATAACACTCATGTCCTATCACAGGTAGCAAATGAGTTGCACCAAAGAAATCATAAATGTGAAGAACAATTTAAAATTTTAATGAAACTAAGAAAACTCTATAATACATTCTTCTTCCAAACACCTTTTTCCTTTTTAGCCCTCAATTTCACAGAGAGGGGACTATGCATAGAGAATGTACATAGTGTTAAAATTTTAAAAGACTATAACTGCAGGAAATTAGAAGCTACTGGTATCCTGAGATTCCCCAAAGATCTGAGAAACCCTTTGAGACTGTTACCAGGTTTTATTTATCAGGTTGTGAGACTTAATCAATATTTGACCCATTTCTACTGTCCTGGCTAATAGGTCATTGTACCTGGCACTGAACAGATGTACTCTAAGTATAAAGCAATGGTAAAAGAGGAGTTTTCAGTCAAGTTGGATGTATAACTCTTTGCTAATATAAGTGAAATAGACAAATATCAATTTATAATATTTATAAGTATATTTATATCTTTTATATAAAATTATCAACATAAAATAGCGTAGCAATTTTGAAAAACTCAATTCACTCAAGGTCAAAGTTTTCACAAGCACCTTTGGCATTCATGTCTTGATGACTGTCAGAGTCATTTTTACTCAAGCAACACAGTTCTCCAGTTTTCCAAAATGGAGCATAGTCACTGCCATTAGACTTAGTTTAGAAAGTCTACGGTTTGGGTCGGTATATGATAAATTCCACGGAAATCGTATCTTAAGCCATGACATGATATTCTTACAACATTGACAGTGAAACTGAAGAAAAGTTCTTGATGAGAAGACAAAACAAGGAACCAAAAATTAGGCTTGTGCAAAGACTTAAGACTTCACTAAATGCGTGTTGTTTAACTAGGCAAGCTCCAACGTAATTTATCAAATCCAAAATATTGGCAGCACACTCATCACAGCAGAGTTAATTGAGCTAACCTTTAACATGTTGGAATATTTTTAATACCTTAGGGAAGCCAGGTGGAACTGGAAATAAAAAACTCATTTTAACTTTTAATATTTGAGATGCATACAAGTACATTCGTGTGCATCGGTTTGGTAGCAGACAGTAGACCTCGCACAACCAGCTGTGTGAGCCTGCGTAAGTGATTTTCTATTCTTTAGTTTCTTCATCTGCAAAATGTAAATGAAATGGAACCGGGCACGGTGACTCACGCCTGTAATCCCAGCACTTTGGGAGGCCGAGATGGGCGAATCACGAGGTCAGGAGCTCAGACCATTCTGGCCAACATGGTGAAACTCCTCCCTACTAAAAATACAAAAAAATTAGCCTGGCGTGGTGGCGGGCGCCT
>NW_012114966.1:3980049-3982097 GCF_000951035.1 Colobus angolensis palliatus | reverse complement strand
AGTTTTATATGCCAGTTTAATTATGTTTCATAAAATAAATATGTAGCAATTAAAATGTGAACCGTGTAAACCCATCTCAGTGGTAGGCACCTCATTTCGGGGAACATTCCAGTGAGAAATATAGAGACAAGCTATCTGTCCCCAAAGAGCTTTTCTTTCTTTGTCAGGTAATTCTGCAGCCACAGAGGGCAGGCTTAAGGCACTTGCTAAGAAGCATTTAAGATCTAGCGGTCAGGCAGGGCTGATGAGCTACATGGCCTGATGAAAGGTGACCTCAGGGAAATAATCCTGAATGAGAAAAGGACTAACAAAACTGATGGGAGATCTCAGGCTTTTCATTAATGAATCTGCAAGTAGCAAAGTAATGCAATTATTTTACCCTAACAAAGAGTATCTGCTGTGGCACCCTAAGAATCACATTATGCACGCAAACCAGTATCTGCTGAGAATACATTACTCCAAATGAAATAAACCCATACATTTCTTCAACATCACCTGGCTGTCACACAGACATTTCTTTATTGCATTATGTGATAGTCTCACTGGTAACAACTGTGAGCAAGGTACCTTGCACATCAACCAAGGTACATCAAAGTGTGTACTAATATATACATACATTCCTCCTCTTAGTCCCTAGCTGCAAAAGGAAAGTAGTAACAAAGGCTTGAACAGGCCACTCGGGGCTGAGCCTCTGATCCCTCTTTCAATAACAGAAAGAGATTTGCAAGAATGGTCACTGCAAGAGGCCCCCTTTTCCTTCAGTCTCCTCATCTTGGAATTGAAAGGAAACATTGCATAGCCAGAAGAATGCATCACAGCAAGAGAACATTCATGCTTCCAGGCTCAGTATGGTAGGAGACTAAGTGGAAAGCATGCTTCCCCCAAATCACTTGTTCATTCGTTCAGCAAATATTTGTTACCATTATTATTTGCCCAGTGCGGGCATAGACTCCGGGGAAATACAGATGAATAAATCTCCATCTCTGCACTCCTGGATTTCACAGTGTAACAGGAGCAACATGCAGGTAAAAATGTAATTGCAAATCCAGGTGATGCATACTATGATAGAAATACAACGTACATGTCAGTGGGAGAGGAAGTGACAACCAAGTCAGAATGGAGGAACTCCCCAGCTCTGCTTTAGGAGATAAGCCATCCAGGAGGGAATCAGAGGAAGGAAACCCAAGCAAGGATTTGAAGAGATTTTCTTAGTAGGATAGGAAAGAGAAATGTGAGGGTATGCATTCCTAGAAGAAACAAGGGCAGAGGAACTGACACTAGAAACAAAATGGCACGCTCGTTTGGCTAAATGGTGGGGCAGGGCCAGTTTATATGACACCTTATAGACCACATTAAAAAGTTTGGGTTTTCTCCGGTTGACCAATGATCCATAAATTTTACTGTGCCTACACTAGTATGCTGATTCCCAGGAATCATTTCATGAGAGTCTGAGGCCCAGAAATCTGCCTTTGAATAAGTAGCTAGTTGATTTCTGATAGCAGGTGGTATATAGACCACACTTTGAGAAATACTGCTATTGATAAAACCAGTGAAAATAACAGCACCTTCCTTCCAAAGCAGTTTATATTCAGTTCTATTTCATTTATTTAGTGCCGGCCCAGTCTCAATCGAGTGGCTTTAGATTTTTTCCTTCCTGGAGAAGTCACTGCACTCCTTAATTAATGTTTATGTTTTGAAGACTTGATTGCCAGAACTAACTGAAATTAGTCAGGTATATGAATTTACATTAAAAAGATGCTGGCTGGGCCAGGCTTGGTGGCTCACACCTGTAATCCCAGCACTTTGAGAGGCTGAGGTGGGCAGATCACAAGTTCAAGAGATCAAGAACATCCTGGCAAACATGGTGAAACCCCATCTCTACTAAAAACACAAAAATTAGCTGGGAGTTGTGGTGCGCGCCTATAGTCCCAGCCACTTGGGAGGCTGAGACAGGAGAATCGCTTGAACTCATGAGGTACAGGTTGCAGTGAGCCGAGATCACGCCTTTGCACTCCAGCTCAGAGACAGAGTGAGACTCCGTCTCAAAA
>NW_012114966.1:3958032-3979745 GCF_000951035.1 Colobus angolensis palliatus | reverse complement strand
AAAAAAAAAAAAAAAAGGGGAAGATGAGGGAAAATTATGCAGGGCGGTAGTCTTTGATAATACATGCTCTTAGATATCTCTGACGCGTAGAAAGAAGGAAACAGGTTCCCTTTGGCAAGCGGCTTCTGCATGGATGCCTCTTCACATGCTTGATAATTCCACCGTACCTAGTAGGTAGAGTTCTCTTCACTGATTTTGACTTTATCAATTCACCTACAGGCTCTGTTTCCCTCTATAAGAAGTCCAGGCAGATGCCCAGGGCAGTGCTGAATGCTTAGAGCCTAGCAAGTCCCAGGCACTTCCAACTTCACCTGCTGCATTGTTTGCTTACCAAGAGTCTATGGATTTTGCCCCCAAACTGGTTAAAGCTAGTTTGGTACCTGATGTTGTAATGACCCAGTTTCTTTTAAAATTACACAACTAGTAAAATATAAGAACAAAAAGAGTTGTTCCTATGAAAACAAAATTGTTTTAGAAAAACTCCATAAAGCTGACTTAAAAAAAAAATAATCTTTGAAGAATTTATTTACCCCACTATAAAGTTACAGCAATTGAAATTTATATTACAGGTGTGTCTTGGTGTTACATCAATGGTTAAGGAATGAATTTATGAATGTACATTTTAAGTTAAAATAAAATCTTAAGTAATGTGTAATTCATCTTTCATAATTTCTTTAACTTTTTAAAATGTGCTTCCAGTGATCAGCCCTAATCTAGTTAAATATAGTAATTAAGACTTTGCTATTTGAATATAGTAATTAGGATCCAGCTTCTCTATTTACTACCTGTATGGCATTATATAAATAACTTAATCTTCTATCTCTCAGTTCTCTCACGTATTAAACTGGGAAATAATAGTACCCATCTCATAGAACTATTATGAGAAATATATATGCTAATGCATATGAAAAACTTAGCTTGGCACATAACACTTAGAGATGTTATTTTTATTTTTGTTATAATCATCATTGTATTTGAGATGAGATTCCAGGGGACTTCCATTTTCTACTTTATGTATTTCTCCATTGTTGTAATTTTTAAAACAAGAAGTATATCATTTATGCTTGGCAAAAATAAAAGTATTTATATTTTAGAAATAAGTGTAAAAAAAGAAATGTTTCTTTAGCATAGATAAATAGAAATGTTTAGGGCACTTTAGGAAATTGTTTCAGAAGAAGAAATGAGAGAAAAGTGAAACAAATTTGCTGTTTAGATGCCGTTGGATTGTTCAGGGATGATCACTCACAGTGGGACTTACTGGAAGAAAGTTTTGAGAGAGTGTGCTTAGGTGCAACTCTAGTGTTCCAAGGTCAATGGCATGATGTGAGAGGCAGTTCTCTGGTCTTCACAAAACACGGATCTTGCCATCAAAGCATGTCATGTGGACATGCTACGTCTTTAAAATACCTTTGAATATCAGAAACCCAGAAAGACAGCCCAAAGTGCAGAGCAATTAGTCTAATAAAGGACAATGGTTGGATCCTGTCCTTTAGCCACAAAGACCACCTTGATCTTTAGAACATACATCCTGAAACACCACTGCAGTTTATCACAGTCTCTACTGAAGCTTTAGCAGGACAGAAGTCTGACCAGTAAAGTGAGACTGAGGAGTAAATATAGGCAAAGAAGTGTGATTTAGCTCTTTTTATTAGCCCATCGGATTTTGGGGGCATGAAGTTTTCAAGGTTTAAATGTGCTGTCTGTTTTCCATTTTGTGTATGTGTGTGCACTTCTTTACATGCTTTAAGAGCAGTTTGGTGGATAAGTGTAATAATAAAACTTTGTGTATTCAAATAAAATGATGAAGTCCTTATTTTTAAGGAAGTATAACTAAGAGAAGAACATAGCCAGATTCCTTTTATACATAATCCTGACATCCTACCATCCTCCAGTCCTCCCAGCCTACCCCCAAAAATCCTGAAGTGCTTAACATGATTTGTGCTAGATGATAAACAGAGGTCTGGACACAGGATGCTCTCTGCTTTGTGAGCCAGGCTTTAGCCAAAGCTTTATTACGGGGCTACCTGAACAACCTCTCCTAAACTAGAGAAGAACATACACTTTTGTAGTTTCTTGCCAAGCATGTAGACTCCATGAACAGCAAATGATACAGCCTAGGAACCCATTGTGTGAGAAATTTCCCCTGCCTGAGCTTTCATTACTCCCAAGACAGTTATGCTTTACCTCAATTTGCTGTGGCGGAACACTCCCCAATGTTCCAAGGAATTCATATCTCCCAGTCACAAAATAAAAATTTTAAGAAGAACAATGTACTTCCATTACCACTCAAATACTTTGGGGTATAGTTATAATATTTGTATTGGATCTCATGCATTGGTTAATAAACCCACTAATTGTCAAGTCTCTTTTGTTCTAAGTGAAATGAAAGTGAGGAAGAAATTATTCAGACAATTCCATTCTGTTGTATGATTCTTGTAAATGGGGTTTAGCTATATAATGTCTCATAGCAGACTTTCTAAGTCAAATCCACTATTTACCACTGTATGGTCTTAATTTAAATGACCTCTTTAAACCTCAGTTTCTGATCTCCAAAATGGAGAAATAATACTGGTATATTCGTCAATGATAATATATACTAAATCCAGAGTCTTTTCAATGTGAAAATAATTGACAGTGCCTGGCATACTGCAGGCTTTATAAGTACTATCTACTAATACTAGTATTGTTAATACTGATAACACCACTGCAACTACTACTAAGAGCAAAAATATTTACAGGGCTCTGGATATTCCAGATTGACTACCCATGTATATAGCTCATCACTGTAATGAAGGCATAATTGTAAAGAAGGCAAACATCACCCCATGGTTTATAAACAGAGGAGAGTAGTACTGTTTATAAAATTTAACTACATCTTAAGTGCCATTAAATTAAAGAATCAGTTGCTGTATTCTCACAGTTTTAAAAAGATTGTAGCTGCACTTTCTAAACTCTAATCTACTCTCTGATAACAAAACCTTATGATATTTTAGTATTTTCATGTCCAATCACAGGTGACAGTCTAAAGCTTATTCATGAAACAGGGGCTCCAAGATGTCTCCTCACAGTAAAAGTGCTCATCTATAGTTTAAAGTGCTGCAAATAGGGTGTGTTTGGTGGAAAATTGAAGCTGGCAAAAGTTGAGATCTTTATGAATGGCTGGTTATGTCTTACCATATTTGACATTTCTGCTTTTTGTTTTATACTGATCTCTCATATCACGGTCATATAAAACAAAACCCCAAAACATACCTATTCACTTTTACTGCCAATTTAAGATAATATTCCGTCAATCTTTCTCCATATCCTAAAAATGCCCTGAATATAGGCTGCAACTATACTGCTATGCTTTTAATAACTTTTTTCTTCACTCTTCGTTTGTTTTTTTCCATCTTTTACTACCACTAGCACTCTTCCTTTCCTACCTACACTTTTCAACTTAAGGCGATTAGTGGAGATATAGTTATTAAAAACTTTCTTTAGAGACTATTTAGGAGACACATATTTGACAGTTTTTCTTAATCAAGCAAGTTTTCTTCACCTTGTCACTTCCGCTTACAGAATGTTGCCATTGTATTTTTACAGGGAGTTTCAACACCATTCCAAATGCCATGAGAAGGGCTAGGGAAAGGGATAAAAAGGAACCCTTCACATCCTTTTCCAGTGGAGGTTCCTCTAGCACTTTGCCAACAATACATTATTTTACATTTTCCTTTGTGGCAGACACCTTCTCATTTGAAGAAGAGCAAAATCAAGAAAGAATTTCCTCTTCTCCTTTTTTATGTGCCCATTCTAAAAAATTAGACTGCAAGTGGCATTCAGTTTTGAGACCACATCCTTGTAGTGAACAAACTGAATTTATATACTTAAGTTAACTACTTTGCTTCAGTTAAATTCTTCATTTATTTTAAGTTAATTTAAAATAGACTTGGCTTCCTTCCACAAGTACAGGCAGCTCCAGAATTTCTATATGGGAGGGGCTTAGGGACAGCCATCAGATTGGAAGGGAGGTAGGGAGCTTATCTTGAAGCTGCATTGGAAGTCACTTTTATTTTTCCTCCAATTGTGTATATATATATATATATATATGTTTAATCAGAGTGATGAATGCCAAGCATGAAGGCTCATAGATATAACTGATGGGGCCAAGCACTTGTCCTGCACAGTCTGTGTGCCATGGTCTGTATGGCAGAGTAATACGTATAAACAGAATCTCCAGTTCCTACCCATGGCAAGGGGGACACCCGAGTCAAATGTATTTCCTATTTCTTTGATTTGGGATGATTTGGAGCAGTCTTGATTCTAAGAGAGCAGTCTGCATATGTTTTTGTGAGCCATCTAGCAAAGTGCCTGGCACCTGCAGGGCCTTTCATAAATGTTCGCTGAATGGAGCTAAAAAGAGTCTCAGAGGAAATCTGGAGCAAATGACTTTAACAATCTTCAGAGAGAAGAAGTTTTAAAATGCTTAGTAATAGAAAAAAGAAAATAGAAATCACCTTTTAAGATTTGGAAGTTACTTATCCAGAATATTCATTAAATTTTGTTAGAAACATTAGAGAGGATTTTATTTCCTTCTCTAATATCTGTATTTTTCCTGGATTAAAAAGTACCGTTAACTGTGTATGGCAGAGTGTTTAAAAGTCTATAATATTATAAAGCATCTTTTTGCTACTTTTGGTAGATACCTTGCCTGACTTCACATACTTGCATTTATATTTTTATTTGTAGTTATATTTATGGAAAACAATCTGCTGTTTATGACAGAATATATCATAAATTGCTTTTCATTTCACTAAATAAAATTCTACCACATAATTTGTAATGGCTTCAGAGTATTCTTTGAGGTAAAGACCTCATTGTTAACCATTCCCATATTCTTGGATATTTAGGGTTCTGATGATAAGTAATAGTATAATAAATACCTCTTGATATCTATATCTATATATCTTTGTATCTATTTCTAATGTTTTCAGCATACTTCCTAGAAGTGGAGAGACTGGATCAAAAGTTGGGCGAATTTTAAGGAACAATAATAATCCTTTCACTGAGTGTTTGCTATATACCAGGTATTTACTAAGTAATGACTCACATACTCTTTACAAAAATCAATAAGTTAGATACTACTACTATTGTCCCCACTTTATAAGTGGGGCAATTGAGTCTCAGAGACACTGGTATCTCAAGAGCTTCAGGCAAATCTCAGAGACCAAACTGGTCTAGCCTGTCCACACCTAAACCAATGAGATGATAAAGGAGACGGAATTATCATGACTGGCTTGAGTGGTAAAGGTCAGACTTCAATGGACGTTGGGAAATCTAGCACAATCCACCCTACACTATTCTAAAAAGTTACTACTGCAGTCCTATGAGGAAGGGTGAACCTTAGCACTGTGGATAATGTATTTTCCCACTTCTCAGAGCTGCCTGATGGGAATGAGCATTGAGGGGCAACAGAAACAAAGGTGGGAAGAAGTAAATAGAACCCTGAGGTCTGCCAGTGAATTTCAGTTTGGGTAATTTTCTTTTCTCACCAGCCACTTAAGAATTAACCCCTCACAGCTACACAAAGTGGGAAGCACAAAAAAACAGTGCCAACTCAATGAGCTCTAAGTTTATAGAACTGCTCTGTATGTTTGAGAAATCAATCATGAATCAGACTTTATTATCTAGGTTGTTTGGAGGTTTTTAAATTAATATTATTGATATATAATATTTTACATAGGTTATATTTTGTTGCATACATAGGTTGTATAATAAACTCATACCCTGTTGGCAGAGATGTAAATTAGCATAGGCACTACAGAAAACAGTGTGGAGAGTTCTCAAAATAACTAAAAATAGAGCTACCATACAATCTGGCAATCCTACTACTGGGTATTTGTCCAAAGGAAATGAAATCAGTACATCAAAGGGACACCTGCCCTCACATGTTAATTGCAGCACTATTCACAACAGCAAAAATATGAAATAAACATAAGTGCCATCAACATTTGAATGTGTAAAGAAAATGTGGTACATATACACAGTGGAATATTATTCAGCCATATAAAGAATGAAATCCTGTCATTTGTAGCAACATGGATGGAATTGGAGGTCATTATGTTAACTGAAATAAGCCAGACACAGAGAGACAAATTTTGCATGTTCTCATTCATATATGGGAGCTAAAAAAGTGGATCTCATGGAGGTAGGGAGGAGAATAATATCTAGCTTTAATCATTAAGACAACACAGTATAAAAAAAAAAACACTCATGTTTCTGCTGGCTTAAAACAAAACATACTTGGAAAGAAAGAAAAAATTTATAAGAGACCAAAAAAGATTTCACAAATTATGTTTTAATAAATATACACAATGACACCATATAAAACTAAAAATAAACTGTACTGTATACAAATTTTGCTGCCCCCCTCTCTCCTCCCACCCTTCTTCTGCTTCCCTGTTCCTCAGTAAGTCTCAAGGAAATAAATTCATTCAAGTAACTGTGTCTCTGCATCTCCCACTAATAATGTCCCAAAATGGTCCGTCTCTCATAGGATTGTCTTGGGAATCTCTCGAACTTAGGGCCAGTGTGTGAGTTATTTAAGAAGCTACTGTTTTAGGACTGGCTAAGCAAATATGTAGCCTCTAGGTTATGCCTTTGAGGTCTATTCTGCCATCTGTATCCAGAACTCCAAGGGATTGAATCCTAGTATTTGGCCCAAAACAGTAACAGAAGTTTGTCTGGTCTCTCTCATTAGGATTACAAATTGCCCTGGCCCACTTCCCAATCTCACAAGGCTTGGAAGACTCAAATATTAACAACCAATGAAGACTTCATTCAAATATGCCAAGAATGTGTCAACTCAGTTTGCACCTCCTGAGTTTTACAAGCAATTGGCTTGACCTTGAACTGCTATTATCTTTTCCGCCTGAAAAAAAAAAAATGAGGAGGAGATATGAATGCCCTGGGTCCCAGTCAAGAAAATGTTACTTTGAGTAGATATCTTCCTCCTGGAGTTGTAGGATGTATTGATCAAGAGTTTCAAATTTGAGTATTCTAAGAGTGCATAAAATGCTTTGGGCAGTTTGGCAAAGAGCTGTCCATTAAACACAGTAACAAAGGAGAAAGTATTGATTCTGTCTATCCTTTCACCTCTTCTCACTGCTAATTGGTTTGTTTCAGACAAAAAGCAGCGTGAAATGTGATGAGAAATGTGATAGTTCATCACAGCAGATGTAGGTGAGCATCAGGATCCAATTAGCTTGTGTTAGATCCCAACTACACCACTTAACAATCTGTGGTTTTGGCTCTGTTGCCTGCTCAGCTCTCAGTCTTCTCTTCTGTAAAAAGGGGCTGTGAAACCTATCTCAAAGCCCTCGTGTGAGGTGTGAGACCCCATGCTCAACACTGTAGGTGCTCAATATAATACTCTTCCCTATTAAAAAAAAAAAAGTGGGGGGGAGGGAGAAACCATCACACTTTGTCCTCTTTTGCTTTCACTATTATTTTATTAAAAGATTTTTGCATCCACCCTAACCCACCCCACAATCTGAGGATGGAGGCAGGTTTATCTATCTTTGAGTCTGATTAGGTTTGCCCATTAAGTTTAGTGGGCCTCAGAAATGCAGACAGACAAATAGATACAAGATATCAATACCAACATATAGACATACGTCTCCACAAATGATAGGTCAAGGCATTGTCAGTCAAACCAGCGTAGGATGGGATTCATCAAGACTCCAGATGCCCATAAAATGGAACTTGAGTTTCCTGTTGAGGTAATGTTAGCCTGGAATATCTGGATGTCCTAGCAATTCAAGCAGCCCAGTCACAAAAAAATCAACACCTGCCCACCCGCCTCAGGCAGGCTAAATTTTTCCCAGTTCAAATTAGAATCTGCCCACTGAGCCAACGAAAATAAAGCCCAAGGGACAGCAAATTACCTCAGAATGAGCACTTACCTGACTGGTTGGCGGTAGCCATTTTCAGTGCTATGTGTGAAACTGTAACCATCCTGGGTGTGGAACCAGAATGTGAGCATATATTTTAACTGCACTAACAGGAGTGGGCTGCTGTGACAGAAAGAAAGAGTCAAGGTCCTGGGCAAGCTACGATAAAGGCAATTAAAATTTCAGAGAGCCTCCTCTTTTCTCCTAGCTATTAATAAGGCTGCCCTGGTACCACAACCAAGCCCATATCTTATATTATTTCCTTCAAACTAATAGGTACACAGCAGTAAGCTTGTGAGATAGAAAGAGCCTGTTTAAGAGCCCAAGCCAGGCAGACCATCTGTCAGCATGATTAATGTGCTGGTTAACATTCAGTTGTTCTTCCCTTAGCATGGCAAATGCATCCAACACATCACCTTTGTTTAGCTACCACATGGCTGGGCCAAGATCAGTGGTATACCTTGATCCTTAATGACACTCTGGGGCTCTTAATCTCCCTGAGCCTCTATTAGGCAATCTTCTTGGCTAAGAATTTCAGAAAGAAGTTAGTAGTAGTAGCAGCAGCAGCAGCAACAGTCCATGAGCTCACCTTAATGTACATAAATTCTTAAAATTGAATGGCTATGTAATCTGAATCAATTCAGCATACATCTACTGAATGCCTGGTGGCAGCTTTCTAGACTTGTGATGAGAAGCACAGACTTTGAAGTTATAGAGAAATGGGTTCAAACTCTGTCTCCATCATTTGCAAACTGGGGAAGTTATTTAACCTCTAAGCCTTAGTTACTTCATTTGATAAACATTGACTACTAAATGAAATAATATATGTTGAGCACTTATAATACCACTTGGCACATAGTGAATACCCAGTAAATGACCATTATTATTCTAAAAGCACTAGATGGGTGCTGAGGGTGGGGGAATGGAGGAAAGCAAGATGCTGTCTCAGTCCTCAAGAAGTTTAGTGGAGGACTCCAACTGGGGAAACACTTTTAATGATGATAATGCTGCTGTGAGTGAGGCCACTGCTCTAATGGAATTACAAAGACTATACAATGGTAACTCAAGGAGAAGAGGTTACTCCAATTCGTGAGTTTGAGCAGGTTTCTATGGAGGAGATCACACTTGAGTTAGGCCTTCAAAGATGAATAGAATTTAGAGAGATGGGGATGAGAAGAAAGGGCACCTTGGAAAAGCAAAGGCATGGGAAAGAATGATTGAACAGCAGCAAGAAGACGTGGGACACCGGCACGCAGGTATGGAGAAGGCCAGAAAGGTGGGCTAGTGTCAGATCAGAAACCTTTGGGTAACCAACAAAAAAACCAGGGCCTCATTCTGTAAGTGGTAGAAAGCCATAAACTATTTCAGGATAAATAAGTTACCTGTCCAGATGAGATCAGAGGAGAGAGAATTTTTCTTTGGTTCTGGTATGTGTTAACAGTAACTATGGAATTGAATGTGTTGTCCCACAGTACAGCAAGGAAGTTGCCAGGAGGAAGAAACTCTGACCTCCATACATAACAGCTGGAGTATCTAATCCTGTTTTCAGGAATTTAGAAAGGATTGTTTAGCAATGAAAGAGATCCTGAGGGGTGGTAGAGTTATCAGGTAAGATTTGCTAACACTCACAGTCCTCTCTACACCACCAGGTGATTCCAAGGTAGGTCTTAGGTCTTCAGAGCCCAAGTCAAACAGAGCATTGAAGAGTTAATGTGGGCCAATGAGGCCCAGGGAAAAGTCACTTAGTCCTTAGAGGTTAACATCTACCAAGGAGTTTGTAAAGCCCACTGCACAATAAAGACATTCTCAGAAGCAATCACTGGCATAAAGTGGGATGTGAACTTCCTGGTCCTTGAGCTTAGCTCCACCAGTGGTAGTTAAAGGCAGGAAAGCAGAAAGAGAAGAACAACTCTTGCAGTGGCTGGGCCGCTGCTGGGGCAGGCACTGGGGGTCGTGGGGAAGGGAGGTTTCACAGTAGAGACTGTTCTGGTGAGTTCTCCTAGCACAGTAGCCAGGGTTGCAAAAGCACAAACTGCTATGACTTTTCCCTTCCCTGAAGTTTTTGCCCCAGGCAAGTACACAAGAGAAATATACAGAACGATTTAGGAGTGAGGTTGAGCTGTTACATTCTCTGCTCAAGCCCTAGAAAGGTACAATACTTGGATCCATTTATAAACTCTGAGCATGGGAGGACTGTAGCTGCATAAATCTCTGTGTAATCATCAGCTATTGTTGATGTAGGTCATGATAATGATAATAGCAGATTTTGTAGGGTATCTGCTTGGCTCACAACAAACCTCATTGCTGCAAGAGCTACACTGACCATCTGTTTTAATTTTCTAGGGCTACCATAATAAAACACCATTCAATGGATGGCTTAAACAACAGAAGTTATTTTCTCACACTCTGGAGGCTATAAATCCAGGATCAACATGTCGACAGGATTGCTTTCTTCTGAGGGCTCTCTCCTTGGCTTATAGGTGGAGTCCTTCTTATTTTTTATTTATTTACTTATTTATTTTGAGACAGAGTCTTGCTCTGTCTCCAGGCTGGGGTGCAGTGGCATGATCTCGGCTCACTGCAGCCTACACCTCCTGGGTTCAAGTGATTCTCATGCTTCAGACTCCTGAGGAGCTGGGACTACAGGCGCACACCACCATGCCCAGCTAATTTTTCTATTTTTAGTAGAGACAGGGTTTCACCATGTTGGCCAGGATATTCTCGATTTCCTGACCTCGTGATCTGCCTGCCTCAGCCTCCCAAGGCGCTAGGATTACAGGCGTGAGCCACCGCGCCCAGCCTACTCCTTATTTTATCCTCATGTGGTCTTTTCCTAGGGCATATGCCTCTCCAGTTTCTCTGTGTGTTCAAATTTCCTTTTCTTAGAAAGACACCAATCAGATTGAATTAGGGCCCATTCTTATGGCATCATTTTAACTTAGTCACTTCTTTGATGATCCTATCTCCAAATACAGTCACATTCTAAAGCATTGAGGGTTACGGCTTCACTATATGGGTTTTAGATGGACACTCTGCAGCTTATAACACCACCTTTGCTGGTAGACCTTCCTATCAACATTGAACCAAGTAACTCCCACCCTACTCCAAGAAACAGTTCATTGGATTGAGGTGAATCCTTACTCTAAAAAATATATAACAGAATCTCACCTGGGAATTTGGAACTGAGGTTAACAGAGGGTCCATCAATTTTCTTTCTCACGCTAAGAAGCTCTAAATGTGAAATGTCCCACATGTCACGTGAATCAGAAAGAGTAGGCAGCCAGGAGACTGAAAATGAGGCAAAGGTCCAGGAAAGTGAACTCAGAAAAAAAAAAAAAAAAAGATTTTGATATTCTCAGTGGCTTCGAGGTTTCTGTTTCCAGTACCACAAAAGGGCCTTTGGTCCTAGTGTTCTGTGATATCTGCCTGTTATGGTTAAGGGAGGCAACCAAAAGGTGGTGATGAGAAGGATGATGATAATGACATTAGTTAGGACAGTGAAAGACCCGCACTGCACAGTAGTCCCTCCTTACCTTCAGGACAAACAGAGCAATCACTTGCCTTTTCTCTACTTGATGATCTCCTGGGACCAAAACATTCCAATATCTCTCAGTAGATCATCCTAGCATTTTGCCACTGGACTGTGCAAGTCATTATTCTGCCTCATCCCCAGTCATGTCTCCATTACTTTCCTTTGAACTCACTCCTTCCACATAATGTTTTTACTCACAGACAGAAAGGAAACTGCTTTATATCCTCAATGAAAAAATGCAACCTGTCTGTGAAGAGTAATTAGGCCACATACTTTCCTTCTCTTCTCCAGGCTGATCAATTCAAATTCTTTTAGGCTTTCCTCCAAAGAAAGAATTTCCCATTCCCTTAAGCTCTAGGTGCTTCCCAGATTCTTCACATCCCTTTTAAGGGCTACTGACCACATCTGGACTCCCCTGGAATGAGAGTCAGACCAAAGCTAAGTGCAGCAGAAAGATGACTTATTGCTGCTATGTCACATGTGCTTTATGCTGCACTTCAGGATCACACTGCCCTTTCCTTTCCCCACAGCAATACTACCCGCACTGGCTCATCATAGGCAACTTAGATTTAACTATGACACCCAGGTCTTTTTTTATTCTATCTAAAATAAGTGAATTATTATCCTTACATGATTTACTTGTTCCTTTTTACTTTACTACAAGACATTTCATTTAGGTCCTTCATTTCCTCTTTTTATTTGAATATTTTTATAGACTCAGAAAATGTACACCTAAAGAAGGAGAGGAGTTTAGATTATGTAGACGGGAGTGGTAAAATGGCAACTATGGGCCAAAAAGCATCATAGATGTATATCCTGTGTCAGGATATCTTTAAGTGTGTTTAAGGCTGTGACACCTATAGGCCAGGTTGACACACACTCTCCAATTACCACAGAACTAATTCCTGCCTTTTGTCTTAAACTCTTATCCAGACCTCTAATGGCATTTAAGTTTAAACTCCCAAATCCAACCAACTTATGAAACAGAAGGTGAAGGCAGGAGAGGAGAAATGACCTCCCCAGCCTCACAGAGCCACTTACTGGAGAGTCTGAGCCCCAACCTGTATCTCCTCACTTCATTTCCCACCCCCATCTAGTCCTTGCATCATCGTATTTTTTGGTTCCTTATAGTGGCCTGAAAAATAAAGAGTTAATAATGAAGAGTTTTAGATATTTTAAATGCTATTTCTGATAACAACTAAACAGTTGCAGGTCACTCTGAGATAATGAGCACAAAAAGCCTAATCATTTTTGAAACTTTTGACAAGAGACTGAACCTTTGGCCATTTCCATTGCTCTTGCCACACAAAAGCCAAGGGTTCTATTTCCATCTCTGAACAACCCAGCCCAACCTCAAGGTCCTAAAGAATCTTCAAAGTGCTATACTTGATCTTTAACAAATCATAATAGATCTTACAGAGATCTCAGAAGCCTATAAAGCTATTCATCTTTGTTCCCGAGTCTAGAAAAGAATCACTTCCCCAGTTTAGGTAACGGAGTCAGCTGAAACATAGGGGGCTTGCATATGAAGTGATATAATTCTAATAACATTTGCAGAAAACATGAGTTAACTAGAGACAACCAGCCACCCTACTGTGTAAAGAAAATCTGACTGCATTTGGAGGTCTGCTGTCCTTGACATGTCTATCAAGATTGCTAATGACCAGCAAACCACAGGCCTTCTGAAAGGAGGCACTAATGCTCTAATAATGTCAATTATACAACCAAATACTCAACAAAACACAAGAGAGGAAAGACTGGATGAATGATCGATAGAGGTAATTAGATTTCCCCTGTACAATATAGAAATGATTTCCATATTACACAATATCCTGCTGCTCATTCTATAGGCTGCATTTCTTTTCCACTGCTTATAGCCAACTCAAAAGGATCCAAATTAAAAGAGACAGAACAATGAGGAAAGAAAAGGCCAAGTGGGCTTTTTAATCATTCTGTCTGTATCAAATTATTAAAAAATGTTTTCATCACATACAACTGTAGCATAATCTCTCATGTAATTTGAAAACATTCTACATACTAGAGCAATTGATTTTTCCAAGGATGTGAATGTCAGAGCTAGAATCAGAAAAACAGGCTGTTTTACAGTTAAGTTATTCTTTCTTTGATACAGTATTTGAAGTACGATAATAAGTATTCAGGAAGCTAAAAGTCATTTGGGCTGATTCTAACCAGAAAGAAAAATCAGTGGGTGAAGATTTATAAATTTGTTAACAAGTCTAGATATAGCCAGGGGTGAATGAAGCTGCAACCTAGAAAAGCAATCACACTTGAAGTCTATAGTTCTTCCATACCAAAGATAGAACCCAAAGCCATGGTTGAACACCATCCTTTACCACCTGCCATAAAATCCTCCTTTGTTTTTGTCTTTCATATTTCACTCCATTCAAAATTATTTATTACACACTTACTGTGACAGCATATGTTCTTGTTTTAAACTTATTTCTCTTTCTCCTTTTATTTCTTTTCATTTTTTTCTTCTCCCTGATGCCTGCCCAGAGAACTCTGAAATCCATAAAGTGATACTATTAAGCTTCAAGACGCTTGACCACTGTGCAGTGCTAAACCTGCCTGTCTCTTCACTTCTTATAATGATCACCTATGAATGTGCTTTGGGATCAGAAAAGCTGGGTTTGAAGCTCTACTGCCTCTAGCTATTTGCTCTTGAGCAAGTCACTTAAACTGTCTTCGCCACAATCTTCTCATTTTTAAAAGGGGATAGTAATACAACCTAATTTTTACACAAAACTTACTTAATTTTGTGTAAAATTTAAAACATAAAATATCCCAAAACTATTTAGAAGGCTGACTGCCACAGAATAAGTATTCAATAACTGAAATCTTTCTTATCATTAGAAACAATAAAATAAAATAAACATGAAATAAAATACTGTTTCTGAATTTTCTTGTTTCCACTTTCATGAATCCTAAAAGTATCTAAAACATCAAAAGCTACTATGTTGAAGAACCAAAAATATAAGATTTTGGACGGGCAAACTGCTGAGCACTTGGTTGCTAAGGGAAGCATCAAGACACTTTTTTGTTCATGGGTTGATTAACAAAGCGGTAATTTCCATGTTGTTAAAAATGACAGAGTGTTACCAAAGATATCCTGCTCACTATGTCGAGACAACATCGTGCAAGTGAATTTTTAAAGTAGAGATGGATTCCTAATCCACTCTTAAGGCAAGAATTTTCCAAGCACCTACTATATACATAGAATTTTGCTAGAAACAAAGAAAGATACAAGCACAACATAAATTATGTTTAATACCCCACAAGGAGCTTAGAGTTTTGCTGAGGAGTCAGGGCATACACACTTGTCTTATTTAAGAATTCATCATCTTTCTTCTTCCCTACTTACATAGCCTACAGTTTTTCTTCTTACCTCTGGTCTTACTCAATTCAATCTCTATGCAGCTTCTAATTCATTTCTCTGCCTAAAATCCTTCCCACTGCCTTCCAAAAAATCCCACTTCCTATAGCATTGCATTCAAGGTCCTTCACAATCTTTTTTTTTTTTTTTGAGATGAAATCTCACTCTGTCACCCAGGCTGGAGTGCAATGGTGTGATCTCGGCTCACTGCAAGCTCCGCCTCCCAGGTTCAAGTGATTCTCCTGCCTCGGCTTCCCAAGTAGCCGGGACTACAGGCGCTCACCACCATGCCCAGCTAATTTTTGTGTTATTAGTAGAGACAGGGTTTCACCATATTGACCAGGATGGTCTTGATCTCTTGATCTCATGATCCTCCTGTCTCAGCCTCCCAAAGTGCTGGGATTACAGAAGTGAGCCACTGTGCCATGCCCTTAATAATCTTTATGACTCTACCTTAATTGCTTGTCTTCTCCCATCCTTTTCATCCTGTACTCCAATCAAACTCCCTGCCATTTCTTGGTATGATTTGTCCTTACCTCTTTACCTACAGAGGTATTTGGTATACCTCTGTACCTGCGAGGTATACCACTTGAGTATGTCTTTCTCCTCTTATCCTAGCAAACTCTCACTTAGTGCCTAAGACAAGGTATTTAATAATGTGAGATCCTTTGGGTGGACTCTTCTGTTTCACCCAATCACACTGTATATTAATCATGAGTTTATATGGCCGTACTCTTCAACAGAGTGTTATTGTAGCAGGATGAGCTGCAGACAAAACCCCTCAGACACCGAGATAGTGAAGGGAGTGGCTTTAATCAGATGGGAGCATCAGCAGGCTAGCATCTTAAAATCTGAGCTCTTCAGGTGCTCAACTTCTGTTGCTTTTAAGGGCTCACAACTGTAAGGGGGCCCACGTGAGAGGGTCATGATCAATTGAGCAAGCCAGGGGGTACTGACAGGGGCTGCAAGCACTAGTGGTCAGAGTGAAACAGAACAGAACGGGAGGTTTTACAATGTCCTTCCATACAATATCTGGAATCTATAGATAACATCAGTTGCTAGGTCAGGGGCTGAATTTTAACTACCGGGCTTAGGTCAGGCAGGCCCAGGCCTGGTTTCGGGTCTGGTTCCTAGGCACCGGGCTACCTGTCTTGAGTTTCGCTTCTCTTTCCTTTTCTGAGCATAAAACAATATAAAACAATATGAGAGGGTCTCTCTCTTCCCTCATTATGTCTTCACTAGTGGGGCATATCCTCTTTATCTCATATCCACTATAATTACCATGATCTCTGTGATTAGTTGGATAATCAACAAGTATTCATTGCATGATTTAGTGTATAAGGTCAGTTATAACTTGTATAGTGCATATATATAATAAATCCCATTGCAAAATACCCTGTGACCTACAAGATAGTTTCTACTACACTGTCTCAGTGAAATAATATGAGACAATTTGCACCCTATTAAATGGTACAGCTGGTAAATTCTGAAAAGTGGGTTTTCAAAATTAGCAGCAGCATTCAGGACAGATTGCAAGAATTTGGGAGAAGAGATATAGAGTGAGAACTTGAAGGGTGACAGTGAAGCAAAAATGCTTTGTGATGCCAGATATGAAATATCTTGATCTATTTTTGCAAAAGAGTAACTGGCTACATCAGGGACTCAGGAGATTTACTTCCCACACTTTACTGAATATGTCTATATCTCTTTTGATTCAATGCTCTTCCATCCGAGAAGTGAAAAACTATTCTGGTAATATTAATAATACAAACATGTGCTAAGGTCATATCTGAGTGAGGCAGAATAATTCCCTTAGAGTCAACCACAGCTACTAGGCTCAACTGGTTTAGAAGCAATGCAGTTACAATGATTATAAGATAATCTGTATTGATTTCTAAGATAGACAGCTATAAATGATTACTGACAAGTTTTTCTGGGTTGCAATCCAGAAGAAGAAAACGAGGCCTTTTTGTTTGTTTGTTTTGTTTTGTTCTGCTTTTTTGTAAAGGATTCTGGTGAATCAGATAATCTAATGATATGTGAATGCTTTGGTCCTAGACAATGAATTTGTTAAAAGTAAGGTTATTCATACTTAATTACAGGTTTTCCGATTTTACCCTCCATAAAGATGTTAAAAATCCTAAAATCATGTTAAAGAGGCCAAATAATGTAGCAGTTAGTACCAACTGTGTTACTTTCATTCAGTTGCATAATGCTCTACCTTACCAAAACAATAAAACGAAAATAATAATAAGGCCAGTGTCCAAGGCTTGCATTAAGCTTACATGACATAATTTATGTGAAATGCTTAGCACACCAAATTTTTGTGTGTTTTATCACCTTTGCCTATACTCAAAATAAAACAAAATCTATTTTTTTCATTCCAATATTGGAGAGAACTTCCCAATTCCTCCCATGGAAAATTACTTTCAATCAGACACAGTCTTGGATGAATGAAAGATAGAAAACAGAGAGTATGTTTAAGATCAGGGGCCCTCTTCCTTCTCCGCCGTTTTGTCAAACTATTTTTACGTATGTCGTAAGTTGTTATTCTGATAGAGAAATGCTTTCAGCAAAGCAAGATGGATCCTTATTATGTACAGCCAAGTGGACTTGTTTCTCTTCTTGATTCGTTTTGAGGAAAAGGTTGAAAATGAAAGAGGCTGAAGATTTTTGCCAAAGTGTCAGTGGTATATTGCATAGGAGCTCTGGGCAACACTAAACAGCTCAGTGACGGGTTAAAAACAGATATATATACTGATCTATTTTACTTATTCATAGCATTTTGTTTTATTCCCAGCCTCTTTAGAGAATTCTTTCTTAACCTGCCCCATTCCTGAGTTTATTGTGCTCATCAGGATAGTGGGTGAAAGAAGCCTGGAGAGGCTAAAGTGATCTACATGATAATAAAGAGCTCCATCTGAAAGGAGGTCAAGAGAAAGGACTTAGAATAAGCTGGAGTTGGGAAGAGACCAAAGTGCAATTGGAAGAAGTTGTGAAGATGAGAGGACTTCACAGAGATGAAGGTGAATGAGTAAAGAAGAAGTTTCAGGTATTTCTCAGTCACACATGAAACAATTACCTTGCGTCATCTTTGAGAGACTTGTTAAATGTTCTCATGTTTGTCTAGATGTTAGACTGGCTTTACTGTAGGGCCTTAAACATGCTAACACAGTAGAAAACCACCTCCCAAGGAATTATGTCTCCAAAGGCATCTTGAGACCAGTTAACTTACAGGCACAGTACTAAGCGCTTCACTTACCAATATTATTTCATTTCACTATCACAATTGACAGCCTAGGCCTGTGTGTCCAATAGCCACCACCATCCCTTAACCTTTCTTCTGGCTGACAGAACCAGCTTCTCACTATAAAGGCTAAAAATAGCAGCTACGAACAATTCTCAAGCTTGCCTTACTTCTTGAGCATGGCAGGTGATGTAATCCTGGCCAATGTGATCCAAAGAGAAGGATGCTGGGATATGGTAGGAATATCTTGACAGTGTTTTACTCCACATTAACCTGCTGAAGTATAATTCTTCTGCAACATATGTAGTATATATCTGACGAGATGTCTGAACTTCTGTAGCCAACTTGGGACTATAAGGAGAGATATCTGGCCTTGTAGCGTTGTCCTTGATTGCATTGCTTAACCAACCCTGGACCTGTCCTGACTCTAGACCTTCTTCTTAGAGTTAATAAATCTTTATTTGCTTAAAGCTGTTTTGGTTATATCTTTTCTTACTTGCAGCCAAACACGTTCTTGCTAATGTAGCATTTAAATCAAAGAGGGGGACACCCATGGTGGCACAGTTTTACTTTTCCTACAGCAAGAAAGGTATTACTAAACACTTTATGAAGGAAAACTGAAGAAGAAACTCAAATGTGTAAAAGAAGGGGAGCTAGAATCAAAGGAAATATTGATCTTATACATCTAATAGTATCTTCCAGACTGGTTCTTACAATCTCTTTTCCATTCCTATTACTTTTAAAGCACATCTTGTGTTTAGGTGATCTGAAACCATATAAGATATAGAAATCAGGTTTCAAAGTTCAGGACATGAGCAAATTCAATTCAATTATTTTTATATTCTAATCAGTTGTTTTTCCTTGGATATTAAATAGACAGATATGAAATCCATTATTCACATATGTAAATTTTTCCTCTAAGTTAACCACAAGAAGGACAATTCATCTAGAATTCTTGCCCAGGTACAAAAGGAGAAGAAGAGAAAGTGAGAAGGAAAGTTAGTAATTGAAAAATGAGAACAATTTTTAGCCTATTTTTTTTGCCTTGACTTCTCAAAACATTTGCTTCTAAAGGCTGATCTTTTTCCATATCTAGTAGTTTTGTTTTGTTTTTCTGCTAAGCACCCAAATGTTCCAGAGGATGATGAATTCTCCAGCTAGTTAGTTACAGCAGTTTACAACTCAGGCACTTAGAATACAGTGAAGTTCTCCAAAGAACTGTTGGAATATTTTTAAAGGATTCCTATAGCATAGACACAGCTTTAAGGTTTGATTATTTTATTATACCTATAGAAGATTCTTATTTTTCTAATCCACTGGCCCCCAGAGAATCTGAAAATAAGAAAGAAGCAATTGAACGAGGCAGAAAGTCTTGATTGCCAAATGCTCTGTTTGAATGAGAGCTGCCAACATGCCTACCTCTAATTAGAAGCCATTTCTTACATAATCTTTCAACTCCAGTAGTTTACATAAATGTACTTATTCATTCATTCATAAACACATTCATTCAGTTAATAAATTCTTACTGAGCACTGAAGAAGATGCTATTGCTGGCTCCCCAGACCTCCTGGGGTCCTTTTATTTATTTATTTATTTTTTACCATTTCTGGGCTCTTTCTACTCAAATGAACTTTTGCCTCCAATTCCTGTACCTGTAACTGTTCTGTAGAGAAGTTTCCATGAGCTACTGAAGTTGCTTTGCATGCAATAGCAGAAAGCAGAGACTCTGAAGTACCTAGCAGTTTGTCCCTATGTTAGTTTTCTAATGCTACATTAACAAATTATCACAAACTTAGTGGCTTAAAACAACGCAAATGTATTACCTTACAGGTCTTTATAGGTCAGAAGTCAGACATGGTTCTCACTGGATATTGCCAGATTAAGTTCCTTTCTGGAGGTTATAGGGGAGAGAGTTCATTTCCTTGCCTTTTCCAGCTTCTAAAGACTTGCCACATTCCTTGATTCATGGCTCTCATCCTTCAGTTTCAAAGTTAGCAGTTAGCAGTTTCAAAGTTTATCTCTCTGATGCCAGCTAGGAAAGATTCTCCACTTTTAAGAACTCATGTAACTAGATTGAGCCCATTTGGACAATCTAGAATAATTTCCCTATCTAGAAGTCTATACCCTTAATTACATCTGCAAAGTTTCCTTTGCCACGTAAGGTAATGTATTCACAGGTTCCAGGGATAATGGCATGGATAACTTTGGGGGCCACTATTCTGCCCACCACAATCCCCAATGGTGGCCCACAGTCAATGACTGACAGGTACAGAGGTGTGAAAACCTACCTCTCCTGTCTTGGGTTCAGACTGCTCTGAGAGGTAATTTACCCTCCAGAAACCCCTGAAGGGTCACACTGCCTCCCCTGGAGTTTGTCTGAATCCCACCCTTGCTTGGTTTCTTCTGCTTTCTTATTCTGCTTTCCCTGATTCTTTACAAGTTTCTCCTGGGAAAACTCTTAATTCATTATCTGCACACACATTCTTATCTTGGAATTTGTTTCTAGAGAACCCTACCTAAGACAAGAGCCTTACATATGCCAGGCAGTACGCTAGGCACTGGAGCAAACAAATGGTGGATCCAAGACACTCACGTACCGTTAAACAGGACACTTATGTATACTACTACTACTGCTAAAACGCTTACCACTTATTGAGCCCTTTCTATGCATCTGACACTTTGCTTAGCATTTTATTTGATTAAAAGCAGTTAACTTGCATAAATTTATGTTGCAAATACTGTTATTATCCTCCCTTTATATGTTACCTCCATCAAGTCAAAGACCAGGCCTATCCCCAGCAGTTTACATACTGCCTTTTGCATAGAAAATGCTCAACAATTAGTAGTTGAATGAGGGGATGAACAGTACGGATAAAGGTCTAGATAAGCTAAGTTGGTATACGCACATTATAAATATTGAAGCAGTGATTGGAACCCAGTTCTGTCCATTCAAATGCTCATGCTCTAACTGAGCTATTTTGCCACCTAAATTCACTTCCATACAGTAAATGCTCAACAACTGGTAGTTTAATGAGGGGATAAACATTACTGGTAAAAGTCTGGAGGGGATAAGTTGGCATATGCACATAGTAAATATTGAAGCAATGATTAGAACCTGGTTCTGCCCACTCAATTCTGTCCCATGCTCTAACTGAGCTATTTTGCCGCCTAAATTCACGGTTTCAATCCAAAAAGAACATTGTGATGAAGACACTACATGGAAGGAATGAGGAACAAGCATATTTATGACAACAACTCTATACATTGTTGATGGATACACAAACTATGAGTCAAATAACATGCTAATGTAACAAGTACAGAAAAAAATCTCTCCCAAAAGGAAAATAAATAAGTTTATGTACAAAATGCTCACATACACCCAGAGAGTATCTGGGAACATGGGCACCATTAAACATCTCTATGCATTTTAGAAAAGATACACCTTAGACATCTATTTAAAAAGCAAAGTGGACTGAATTATAGAGTTACCACCATATCTTTGATGAGTATGAACTGAAAGTAAGTCAATACCTGTTTAAAAATTCATTAAAATGTGTTTTGAATTATGCTACCATTATTTTCATTTTAGTGTCAGCAAAAGCAAAATAA
>NW_012114966.1:3952888-3957537 GCF_000951035.1 Colobus angolensis palliatus | reverse complement strand
AGGAATTGGAATTCCAGATGCAGTTTACTAAGTAGGTTACCATCTTTCCTGCTTAATATGAATGCTTTTGAAGGTCTCTATAGATGGATTAAGTTTCAGTGAAAATTATAAGATATTTCAAAATAGAATTTCAGCAATGGATATGGTCAGAGAGAGTAATGCCATAAGAATAAAACCCCAGTGCATTTTTATAAGAATAAACTCTTTATAAACAATAATTCAAATTTCTAGAAAAGCCATAATTTTAAAAAAGAACTATAGAGACAATGAACATGGACCATTAAATGATTGGGAAAGTGTTAAATAGTAGACATCTGTAAGGTTCCTTAAACATTCAAAATAGGAACAAATTAGGGAAGAAGCTAATTTCAGAGGTTTGAGGATTTCCATATCATAACACAAGTTTTTAAAAACTTCAAAGAATTAGGATAAGACTGTGAAAGTAGACAAGCTGGAAAGAGCCACAAACCATCAAATAGAGAAAGGAAAACGTCCGAGAGGAGACTGCAAGGGAAGAGAAAGAGGAAGATGAGCTATCAGTCAGGGAGTAGCCTTAGAGGAAAGAAGAGTAGAATTTGGATGCTGTGAGAGTTGAGGGAAGCAAAGTTCAGTAAAGATAAATTACCAAGTTTCTCATGAATGAAGTAACAATTTGCACCAGACTTGGCCTTCAGTGTCACCAAGTCTCTGTACAAAAAGGCAAAGGAATTTATGCCTTGTGCTTCACAGCTTGAGGTCAACCTGGGTCCCTGGTCACTGCTGAACTTTGGCTCTTCCTGGGCCGCACAACTCTCTTCTAAAACATGTGCAACCCAGGATTCCAGCACTCTCTCTCTGTGGATTCTGGCTTCTCAGAGGGTAAACACTAGGCAAAGATCACTGGTTGCTCTTGAGGGCTGGGAAGTTGAGAATTCTCTATTGATCCTGAGTTTTTTCTCCCTAACTCTCAACTTCTTCTCCCTTTCAGCTCTTCCATTAATAAACCACTTTGTTCTTTTGATTTTTGTCTCATCTCTCTGTGGTGATGGCTTTCAAATTCCTAGCTTCATGCTGAATCTTCAAATATGCACCTAAACTTACAGAATTTTGATGTTAGTTCAAACATGGTGTAATCCATATTGAACACTTTCTCTTTCCCACACAAAACAACACATCTAGAGCTCACCTCTAACAATTTCCTTCATTTCATCTATGTGCAGTGGGAAAAAAAATCATCTTAAATCCTAATGGCCACCACTTTTGACCTGGCCTCCTCATCTCTTACACGGGCTACAATAAATTCCTACGTAAGCTCTACCCTCACCCCACCCTATACAGAATAGCCAGACCTGTTTCACTACAAAAATGACTTCACCAAACCATGCTCTGCTTAATAGTATCCTGGGTTACTCAGCTCTCCATTCATTTTCATAGCAAGGACATTCTCACCATGTCCCAAAATACCACTCCCCTGAACTGGGTTTGCAGGAACACTCCCAGTGTTCTCACAGGCCCGGCTCCTGCTGGGCTTAAAACAAAAGTGCTTTTAACTATTTTTGTATCAAATATCCCTTCAGCAATCAGCGAAGAGCCCTCAAAGTTTTTCTCATAATAAGGTTTTTAAATGCATAAAATAAAATACAAAATAAACCAATTATATTGAAAAATAGCTAAAATCATTTAAAAATCTGTATAGAAATATGAGTTCCTTCATTAATGCAGTCCAATTAAGATTTAGCAACTCTAACGATTACCCTAATTTTGAAAAGGTAATTTTAAACAATATTTTGAGAATCTGAAATAACTGACATGATGCACAAATATTTGTCATTTATGTTGATGCCAAAAACAAAGATACTGCTAATATTACACTGCATGTGGTAGCTCTCACTCATAATTAAAATAAATGTATAATTTAAGATAGTAGTTAAAAACAAGACAGACGCAATTTTTTTTCATTCAAGTTCCCAGATGCCCTGAATTTTATCTCATGTTCCTAGTCCCTGGTTTAATGATTTTTAGGCGTACCTCATTGGAAGCCATTCAAGCAGACAAAACTTTCCTCTTTAAAGTGTTTCCTTTATTTTCAAACATGTGCTCAATTCAATTCAATAAAAATGTTCAGTGAACAACTACTTACCATATATAAAGGACAATATTAGAGATATACAGTCTGTCTCTAAAGGGTGCATAACCTAATGAGGGTAAAAGATCTTTCAATAAGTCATAAAATAATATGAATAATATGGTGTGTGTCATATTAGTAGTATATGCTGAGTTCTAAAGAAGTACAGAGAACAGAACTATAAAATCGATCTGGGAGAGTTGAGGAAGAAATCATAGGGAACAAATAATCTGAACAAAAAGTCAAAGTGTATACCAGCATGGAGGTAACTGATACTGGCATGGTAAGAATTTAGAGTGCTTTAACAAAGTAGCAGGAGATGAATGTGAGATCTTGGTGTCAGCCAGATATTGTGGACATAAGAATGCTATCCCAGGAGGCAGGGTTTTAGGTAGGGCAAGCTTAAACCCATGTCTTTGCTCTTTCTGCTCCATCACCTCAGAGCACCATTCCCTTTCCCCTGAGTTAGCTCATATATTGGTGCTTTCTGGCTTTAGATGCAACACTTTTACACAAAGTCTTCATTCACCACCCAACTTCATATGGTCACCATTCTCTTTCTTTTTTTCTGGATTATTTTAACATCTTGCACTGTTACATCTTTGTAATCCATATTAACATACTTTTGAACCAAGATGGTTATAAATAAGTTAATAACTTATCTTTAAAATCCTTGTAGTTACGTATAACTACATATAGAAAGATAATTGCTTCTCATGAAGTCAGAGTTCAAGGGATGCTGCATGGAATGATCCAAATGTGATTTCCAGGAACAGCAGCTGAAATCATGAAAGGTAAAAACTATCCTTCTTGACAGGCATTAAGAGAAAATAAAAATGGGATTCGTTGGGAAGGAAATGTCTTGACTATGTTACATTGCCAAAAGAGAAATTTTGATATCTGTCAATAAGGGAAAAAATTGATAGATGCTCTGAAGGAAAGATCTTATTGATACAGAAGGGCAAGGGATCTTTAAAAATTAAGTCATTATGGAAACTGACTTTCCAGGGACTTTTACTATTCTTATAATTGGGAGGAATTTAAGCACAACAACTCAATCATAAACATCCTTAAGATGAATAAATTGAAGACTACCTATCATTGCAAAAGGAAGATTCCAACACAAAAAGAATAATTTTAATGAATATATCTTAGTATATCTCAGCCACTTCAGTCCATTCAGAGAATTTTCCCAAAAGAAATATGATAGAGTTTTTTATTGATTTTTTTGTTTGTTTGTTTGTTTTTGTTTTCTTTTTGAGATAGGGTCTTGCTCTCTTGCTCAGGCTAGAGTGCAGTGGTGGTGAGATCTCGGCTCACTGCAGCCTCCATCTCAGGGACTCAAGCGATTCTCCCACTTCAGCCTCTCAAGTAGCTGGGACCACAGGCACGCGTCACCTTGCCTGGATAATTTTTGCAAGTGTGTGTGCGTGTGTGTGTGTGTGTGTGTGTGTGTGTGTGTGTGTGTGTGTGTGTGTATTTAGAGACAAGGTTTTACCATGTTGCCCAGGCTGGTCTCAAACTCCTGAACTCAAACGATTCACTCACCTCGGCCTCCCAAAGTGCTGGGATTACAGGCATGAGTTACCACACCTGGCCTATTGTTTGGTCTTCTACGCTTAATAAATGTTTATTTAAAATGTCTATTAGTAAATGTTTATTAACAGATCCACTTGGATTTGATTAAATTGCATTTCTTTTTGATAGCTCTCTTAATTTTGTGGTATAAGATGCATTTCCAGAAATAAAAGTTTAATTTATAATATTTGCTTATTGGAAATTGAGATCAGTATTAAAGATACCTTAATGTATAATCATAATCTAGTACCAATTAGGTTCTTAAGGAAGGGGTTGCCTCTATCTTATCAGATTTTCATTGAAATAGATAGTTTATTCAGCTTTCGTTTGGTTGTGTAAAAGAAAAAGGAAAGAAATAGAGCATGTGTTATTACCTTCAGTTTACAGATAAAGAGACAGAAGCTCAGGAAGGCTAAGTGGCTTTATGCTTTGCTAAGATTCTTGGCTCAAGAACATAAGGTAGTGGAGGAAAGCACGAGCATGGAATCAGTAGAGAGAATGTGTGTGGCAGTACCCTCTCAACAGGCAGCCCTCTCCTACCAGCTGGTGTTTCCCAGGCAGACAAAAGAAAGCTAGTGCGAGACAAGTGATAAGCAATCTCTACAGACAGGTAAAACTTATTAATGACAGACACATCACTGTTTTAAACCTCAGTCCTCTTAAATCCTTAGAAGGCAGGTTTTTGTGCTGATCCCTGCAATTTGCTCTCATGGGGTGTCAGAACATTAAATACTCCAGGGTGAAATGCAATAGACTTCAGATTCTGGGCACATTCTGGTTCCCATAGGAAGCTTGAGAAAGAAACAAATCACAAATGAAAATTTTTCTTCATCTTCCACCACATTCTGATTTACTATCATCGTTAAGTTTTAAAGGTACCAGAAGTCATGCCATGAAGAAAACACCAATGAAATGTCTTTTTAAGGATCCCATTCCAGAGCTTCCCACATAACCAGGATGCTTGCTT
>NW_012114966.1:3881127-3952838 GCF_000951035.1 Colobus angolensis palliatus | reverse complement strand
ACATCTTCTGGAGATGCAGGAGGAAGTCAGAGATACTGTGTAAAACTAAAATTAAATTAAGGAGTACTCTAAGCCTGTTTTTTGGCAATATGTAGATCAGGGGTGTCCAATCTTTTTTTTTTTGAGACGGAGTTTTGCTATTGTTGCCCAGACTGGAATGCAATGGCGCAATCTCAGCTCACTGCAACCTCCGCCTCTCGGGTTCAAGCGATTCTCCTGCCTCAGCTTCCCAAGTAGCTGGGATTACAGGCATGCACCACAGCTAACTTTTTGTATTTTTAGTAAAGATGGGGTTTCACCATGTTGGCCAGGCTGGTCTCGAACCCCTGACCTCAAGTGATCTGCCTGCTCCGGCCTTCCTAAGTGCTGGGATTACAGGTATGAGCCACCGCAGCCAGCCAACCAGGATGCTTTCTGGACACCTAATGTGACTTACTGCAGAAATAAGGGAATGTATTCTCTGATTTATTGACTGCCTAATGTCATTCCTCCTTTTTCTCACCTAGATTCAAGGACAAGTACTAAACATGCCTAAATCTGAAGTATATGACATACCCACAAATAGCCAGGGTCCACCAACCATCTGTTGAAGCAATCTGGTTATGCCATTGGTGGCAGCACTCCTGCAAGCAGGGGCCATCCTCACCTACATTTGTCCAGTGCTCTCCAGGGTGCCAAGCAATGCTCTCACATCTCATGCAACAGGGAGAACCCACAACAAGTTGATGAGCCCTATGGGGTTAATTATCTCTGTTAGCATCATCCCTGTTCACAATTTTGCAAATTTGAGTTTCACAAATTTAAGCAATTTGTTCAAGGTCTTACAACTAGAAATTGGCACAATCAGAATTTAAGCCACTCTTTTCTGTCCTCAAGACCAGATTCTTTCTCTAGGGCAGTATTTGTAAAGGTCTGATTCAAGGATCATTTGAAAAGGATCACTAGGGAAGGTTTTTGAAACTGTAAATTTTGAAGCCCTACTCCAGACCTGTGAAGCCAGAATCTGTACAGTGAGGGGCTATTCTACATCTTCAATAAATACCTGAGTGATTGTATGCACACTAAAGTTTAAAACTCAATGCTCTATATCCTCATATAGTACTTCACAATTTGTAAAACACTGTAAAGGTTTTTGTTTTAATAATATTAAAGGGCCAGGCATTGGCTCACGCCTGCCATCCCAACACTTTGAGAGGCCGAGGCAGGTGGATCACGAGGTCAGGAGTTTGAGACAAGCTTGGCCAACATGGTGAAACCTCGTCTTCACTAAAAACACAAAAATTAGCCAGATGAGGTGGCACATGCCTGTAATCCCGGCTAATCGGGAGGCTGAGGCAGGAGAATCACTTGAACCCAGGAGACGGAGGTTGCTGTGAGCTGAGATTATGCCAGTGTACTCCAGCCTGGGTGAAAAGAGCGAAACTCTGTCTCAAAAATAATCATAATAATGATGATATTATTAAAGACTATAACCTTGTATCAAGTATTACCTTGGGAGTTGATCTTTAGATTAAAGCATAGAATCTGACAACCAACTGCATGGATTGGAATCTTGACTGTCACTTATCAGCTGTTAAATTGGATGGATTATTTATTGATGCTTTTTCTGTTGTTAGTTTGCCTGTCTATAGAATGGAGTTGCTGTAAGGTGTGCTGGCGGCAAGAATGCATGAACAGTCTTCCAATCACAGGGAGCATAACTGATCAATTGGCCAAGGGACCCGGCAGCTGTGCTCTGAAATCCATAACAGCATTTGCACTGGTGTCCCGCCTCACACCGACTTCTCCCCACTGATGACAAAACACAGGGAGAGTATTAAGGCAGGCCTGTTTGTGGAAGACACAAGCCTTCTTCAATGGCCAATTTTGACTCAGAGACTTTCTGACCATCTTGCCTAATCTTCCACAGACCAACAGCAATCTAGGATGTTTCCATCTAACCTCCTTCCCTCTCTCTTTCACTTGAGGTGAAACTTGTGTCATGGCCAGACAGACCTTCCAGCCACTCCCAGCTCCTCCCCATTCTCTCTCACAGGCATTTCCCCCAACAGAATACTTACATGTTTAATTCTGTCTTGGATTATATTTGCTTCTGGGAGAACCCAAACTAATACATAAGGATTGTGTGAAGTAAATCATAAAATGTATTTAGAATCATATCTGGTACATAGTAAGTGCTCAGTAAGTGTCAGGCCTATTATTACGATTGTTCTTACTATTGCTACCACCACTGCCATTACTACAATTACCATAGAAGACAGATTTTTTCCTCACCAAACATGCTCAGTAACTTACCATGATATCATTAATGCAATTCAAGGTAACTCAATATGTATGAAAGACTTTGCAATACTCTTAAAATTAATCATAGAGACACGGGCATAATTCCTCCTTGTAAAAAGTATTTTAGAGTAAAAATAAATGACATACTCAAAAGTACAATGCTGAATGCCAATAAGTGATAACGTCTGTTTCTTCGACACCAGCCCCATGCCTAAACAATGTTTAATTCAACTTCACAGTACTAACATCTCTCACAGTAGGTGGGTCATGGTGAATGTTCGTACATTTGTTGAATTGAATTGTTAAGCAGTGCAGCTCAATTTAAGGCTTGCAGTATAAGCTGTAGAAGTATATATTATTTGTTAAGTGACTTTTTTCCATCACAAATCTTAGAGGCTTTTGAGAAAGGACATACACTTTTATAGATCAAGTACAGCCTGATCAATTCTCAAAAATGACAGTGGAAATTACAATGATGCCTCTGTCAGAGAGTCTATAGGTTCACCCACACCTATAACTCACGAAGTTGGAGAAAAAATATTAAATGAAGGTATTTTTTAGAAAGTGACAAGATATCTTCACTCACACACTTGTAATGTCTATGAGGTTTGCTATTATCTCAAATAAAGTAGCAAAGGACATAAAGAAATAAAGAGAGCTATCTAAAAACAAAGCAAAACAAACAAAAAAAATCCCAAAACCTCCGGGTTTCAGATCAAATAAATTCTGCTGGGCAATTGGTGATGACTGAAAACAAAATAAAAACCCTCCTGCCAAAATATCATCACGATATCTATGACTTAAATATTTTATCTGAAAAAAAAAAAAGATTAGGATGGTAGCCATTAAAATCACACATTTTTCAAAGACTCGGGCCTGTGGTCGAAATGAAAAATTCTGTGCATCTAAGAATTCTTCTGTCTGATATTTTGAGTTTTGGAAAAATGGGCAAAAACTGACAAATATCTTTTACTGCAAGTGTGTTGCAGTGTCAGCTCACATAATACCAATCACAAAATACCATCATTCGAGATTATAGCTCTACATTTGCAAAATAGACAGCAATGTAGAATGTAATTTTTAATTAAAATAGAAATGCTTATTTCGTGACTCATTAGTTCCGTATTTGTAGGGTGAAATGGCACATGTGCATCATCAAAGTGTTTTACATAGACCCCAGTGAAAGACCCACAGTATATTTGTGCTGTGCATAGAAAAACAAAAAACGCAAAGTCAATGTGTTCCCATATTGATATCTGGGGCATACAAATCACACTAAGGCCCTTTGATGCTACATAAGCGATAGATGGATAAAAAGGGCTGTGTGACAGAAGGAATTGGCAGAGAAAATGGGAAGGGCTGGAGAAGAAATGAAAAGAGAGAACATTAAGAGGCTGGTAAGTAAGCTTCATTCTGAGATGCTTTCAGACAGTTAAAGATAGCTATGCCAACTACTCTATATGGCATACTTTGAATAAAATGTTGAAGCATTTGTATCATTGTTATTTTTCTTTTTCTTCTTATGGCAAAGATGTTGAAAACTAATTTTAGGTTCTCAGATTTTCTCAAGTGCTAAACAGTCACCCTGGCATTTGCAGCAGGAAACTTACTTCAGTCTCTGGTCCCTTTCTTGGTTCCCAGGAAATTGTTTTGTGATATAACAGCTGCAGCAACAATCCTATATGACACCTTGCCAAGACCTTCTCACACCATCCTACAAACTTCTCTGATGTGTAGGGACTAGATCTTTTGTGAAGCAAATTCTGTCACCAAGTTCCTCACCTCCATGCCCCTACTGGAAGCTGAATGGTGGTGGTTTACCTGAGGTGCTTCTGTGATGGCATATTTCAGGTGGTCACTTAGGGATTCTGGCTGTGACCCTCAACTCTGAATCCTGAGGAAACCAGTTTATGGTGATTGTTTTAGAAGAGGAAAAAGAGGCATTTATAATTTTAGAAATGCCCAATCTCCTTTTCTTCCAAATTCTTGTCTTTAACCTATGTTCTGTTTCTAATTCCTAGTGATTTTTTTCCCTAGCTATAAAGATTTTGACATAAAAAGTGGACCTGATATACTTTTCATCTTGAAAAGCAGTCTATTTAACTTGAAGTATGTTCCTTACAGTTTTTATAAGTAACAAAATATAGCAGGTAGCAATTAGTTTTAAAAAAGAGGCACGGACTGTCTTTTGTATATGCCATTCAATATTACTGGAGAATGGCATTTACTATACATATGAGTGCTAAAATCAGTGACTACAAAAACTCAGCATATTCACTTCCTCCTCTGGATTTGAGAGAATTGTTACTGTTAGGGTTTTAGAAAACCAGCCTTTGAGCTTTTCTTCCAACATAAAATAGGCTTCTGAGCCACACTGCAAAATAGGAAGAATTTCTTTTCATGGTTTTCCATTCTTCTTTCAACATTGCCTACACAGTGGATAGCTCTTGTTTTGTCTTTCCAGAATCAATGCTCTCTTCTTATGGCTGCAGGACCTCAAATTTCCCAGAGCATTTGCCCTTTTCTCTCTAGTTGTCCATGCTATTTGCAACAGCAGAATCCACTTCCTGTTTCCAGACCTAGGTCTGGACAATGGGAAAATAGCTCAATCCAGACCAATCAAGGCAAATCTTTGAAATTCAATTACAATTTTCAGAAACACATATTCTATTTGCTAAAGTTGTTCTGAGGGGAGATTAGAAATTTAGAGTTAACTAGTAACTTTATCATATCATGGTAATAATCCACCTAAAAGAACAGAAAGCTACACAGGCCATGAAAAGGAGAAAGACAGGTTCCCGGCTGAATAATCTGAGTAACTGGTTCCAGCCATTTTTGAGGCCATATTATCCTTGGGTTTGTAAATAAAGTTCCTTTTTAGCTTACAACAAATATATTGTTAGATTTCTGTGATCACAACCAAATGGATACTTACTGATACAACCTATTGATTTACATCCTCCAAGTAATGAAAGTCCTTATTGGCCCTTCATTTGCTCAGGAATATATTTGTTCATGCCTTACCAAACAGTAGTATTTGGAAAACCAGTCTCCAGGATTTATTTCTCATTTCCATCAAGGAATTTCTGTCCCTTGTTTTTGTTCTTGTTATCACTTGGTTATGATCTATGCTAGTAATTACCTATTAAGCTAATTTTTAAAAGGCACAATTGGCTGAAAATATTTGGGTGTTGCATTTGCATCAATTATATTTGTTTAAAGTAGTACATAATATAGGGACTTCAGGCATAACAACAGAACAAGTTAAGAAGATATTTTTGACCAAAGGGACATACAGTAGTGGGAAAGTCTTCTGAGTTGTCCATAGTATGGGATAAAATGAAAATAAAAGCTATTTTCTGAAATGATTATTCCAACTAAGATGGAGTAAATTCACTCCATACTTTCTCTCCCACTGATTATGGCTAAAACTGTTAGACGGCACGCATAAGGCAACTATCTGATTACACTAAAAGTAAATAATAGAGCTGGTGGTCTAACCAACAGGGTGGAGACATTCCTACTTATTTTACCTCATATCTCCCAACTTAAACTCCACAAAAGCCTGCATCCTAAGACCATGCAGCAGATGTAATTAGAAAACAAGAGAAATCCAATTCCCACTCTTTTGGTGGCTGGAGTACCAGGAAAGGGTACCACTGCAGGATGGATGCAGTGAGGGGAATAATGATTTAGTTTAATTTTCCTTTTTATTCTCCTTGGCTTGGCCCAGGCAAGCCTCAGGCATAAGCCTACCTTCCTGTACAGATTTTTATATAATCTTAGAGGATATAGTTCTCTATTACCAGAGAACTGAAAAAAGAAGTCCCTGTGATTTGAAGAGTCTTTCTTACTTCTCTTTTGCTCCTCTGTCATTAAGTCAGACCCAGTCATAAGAGTGGGCTACATAAATATTAGACATAGTAGACTAAAGATGAGGAAAATGACCAGATAAGAGATAGGAAAAACCAAAGTGCTTTTCCTGCTTTCTACTCTCCACTCAAGACAACACTCAACACTTCTGAAATCAGATGTGTGGAGGTTGTTTCTTCCTATCAGTCCTACAAGGCTGTCCCCAACTTTAGATGTCAAAAGCAAATAGTAGGTTGTCACCTATACTTCTGATAAATTGACTATTAATCAATATTGTCACAACCCCCTCCTTGGATACGATTAATATGCTAGAGTTGCTCACAAAATTCAGGGAAGTGCTTTACTTATACTTACTGATTTATTAATAAAGGATATAATAAAGAATGTAGATAAACAACCAGATGAAAAAAAAATGGGTAAAGCATGGCACGTGGGAAGGGGCATGAAGTTTATGTCCTCTCTGGGGAGCCACCCTCAAAGAATCTCCCATGTTTAGCTATATGGAAGCCCTCCAAAGAGTCCTTTTGGGTTTTATAAAGGCTTCAATACATAGACATAATTAATTAAATCATTGGCCATTGGTGATCAACTCAACCTTCAGACCCTTTCTACTTCCCAGAGGTTGGGAGGTGGGGGTGAAAATCTCAACCCTCTAATCTTGCCTTGGTCTTTCTGGTGACCAGCCACTATCCACCAGTTATTTCACTAGCTTACAAAATACATTATTATCATTTCAGAAATTTTAAGGATTTTAGGAGCTATATGCCAGAAAATTAAGAGAAAGACCAAATATGTATTTCACAATATCACACCAGAGATAAAGAGGGACATTACAAAGTGATTAAAAAAAGACATAAAATTCACCAAAGAGGACAAAAATCCTAAGTATATTTGTACCTAATAATAGATACTCAAAATACATGAAGCACAAATGGACATTAACAGAAAGAGGAGATAGACAAAGCCACAATTACAGCTGGAAACTTTAACACTTATCTCTCAGTAATCAAAAGATCAAGTAGAAAGAAAATCAACAAGAATATAGAAGTCCTGAACAGCACTATCAATCAATTAACCTTAGGCAGTCCTAAGGTTAACCTAATTAACCTTAATTAACTAATTAACCTAATTAACTTAATTAACTACCTAATTAACCTTAGGCAGTCCACTCAACAATAGCAAAATGCATGCTTTTTTCAAGTACACATGGAAAATTCAATGAGACAGACAATATGCTGTCAGAAAAACAAACTTCAAAACATTTTAATTGAAATAATACAAGGTCTTTTTCTCTGATCATAAAAGAAAATGGACAGGAAAATAGCAGAAAAATATCTGAAAAATCCCCAAACATTTGAAAAGCTAAGCAACACACTTCTAAATAGTTCATGAACCAAAGAAAAATCTAGAAGAAAGGTAGAAAATATTCTGAATTGAATGAAAATGAACAGATAACATATCAAAATGTAAAGAGTGCACCTAAAGCAGTGCTTCAAAGAAGATGCATACATTTAATGTTTACATTAGAACTAAAAAACATTCTCAAATCTATAACTGAAGTTTCTACCCTAAGAAACAAGGAAAAGGACAGCATATGGAACTTAAACTAATTAATAGGAAGTAAATAATAAAAATAAAATGGAAAACATTTTTTAAAACCAACTAAACTAAAAGTAGATTCTTTGAAAAGATCAACAAAATTAATAAATCTCTAGCCAGACTGAAAAGAGAGAGAAAACATAAATTATCAATATCAGAATATATCACTATAGACTCCACAGACATTAAAAGAAGTATGGGAGAAAACTAAGCATAATTTTATGGTCATAAATTCAACCATTTAGATAAAATGTACCAGTTAAAAGATACACTGCCAAAACTTACTCTAGAAACAGTAGATAACTATAATAGTTACATAGCTATTAAAAAAACTTTAATTTATAAATTACAAACTTCCAACAAATAAAACTCCAGGCCCAGACGATTATACTGGTAAATTCTACTAATCATTTAGGAAAAATAATAATAATTTAAATTCCTTACAATCTCTTCCAGATAATAGGAAAGGAGGGAATAATACTCAGCTCATTTTATGATGCCAGCATTACTCTGATATATCAAAGCCAGACAAGGAAACTATAAGAAACAAAAACTACAGACCAATAACCCTAATAAACATAAACAAAAATATCTTCAACAAAATATTAAAAAGTCAAACCCAGTAATACATTAAAAGAAATATAGGCTGAGAAAAGTGAAGTTTATTTTAGGAATACAGGGTAGATTCATTATTTCAAAATAAATCGACTTATCCACCAAAGAAGAAAGTCATATAAATCATATCAATAGATGAGGGGAGATGTAAGATTCCTTTACGATTAAAATACTCTTAGCAAATGAGAAATAGAAGAGATCTTGCTATGACTTGAATGTGTCTCCCAAAATTCACATGCTTATAACTTATCCCAAATGTAATAATGTTAAGAAGTAGGACTTTTAAAAGGTGATTAGGTTCCAAGGGCTATGCCCTCATGAATACATTAATATACGTACCACTAGAGTGGATTTGTTAAAGAAGTGAGCTTGGCCCCTTCTTGTTCTCTCTCACATTCTCTTGCCCTTCCACCGTCTTCTACAAGATAACACAGCAAGAAGGTCCTTGCAAGATGCCAATGCCTTGATCTTAGACTTAGCCTCCAGAATTATGAGGAAAGAAATTTCTGTTTCTTATAAATTACCCACTCTGTGGTATTTTGTCTTAGCAGCTCAAAATGGACTGAAACATCTTTCTAAACCTGGTTAAGTATCTCTATAAAAACATGCAACTACTATTAAAATTAACAGCCAAAGAACGAATACCTTCTCTTCTCCCTAAAATGGAGATCAAGGTAACGATATCCACTTTTACCACTTCTCTTCAACATCATAATTGAATTCCTCATCATTGCAATTGGCACACAAAATTTTTTAAAAATGCATACAGATTAGGAGAGAATAAATAAAACTGTCTCTACTCATAGGCAACGTATTTGTCTACATAAAAAATATCAATGTGTCTACAAAAAAACTCTTAGACTGCAAGAAAAGCTCTTAGAATTCAACACGGTCATGGATTCAAGGTCCATACACAAAAATCAATCTCATTTTTTTACAGTAAGTAATAGCCAGTTGGAAAACAAGTTTTTAAAAGTCTCAAAGAAATGAAATGCTTAAGGATAAATCTTACAAAATATGTTAAAAGATACACTGCCAAAACTTACTGTAGAAACAGTAGATAACTATAATAGTTACATAGCTATTAAAAAATCTTTAATTTATAAATTACAAACTTCCAACAAATAAAACTCCAGGCCCAGATGGTTATACTGGTAAATTCTACTAATCATTTAGGAAAAATAATAATAATTTAAATTCCTTAAAATCTCTTCCAGATAATAGGAAAGGAAGGAAATCTTTTGCTGAAAACTACAAAAAACACTGATGAAGGAAACTAAAGAAGAACTTAAGTAGAGTGATATCTCATTAATTGGAAACCAATATTTAAAAATTTTAATTTTCCTCAAATCTCCCTGAAATTGATCTATACATATAATACAATACAAATCCAAATTTCAGCCGGATTATTATTGGAGGTAGTGACAAGCTGTTTCTAATTTTTTAATAAAAAGGCTAACAAACAAAAATAATCAAAACAATTTTGAAAAATAAGAACAAAGTTGGAAGAGTCACACTTTTTTTAACACTTTAACACTACAGTAAACAGGACAAAGTGGTATTGATAAAAGGAGAATTATATACAAGAATAGAACAAACTAAAGATTCTAGAAATAAACACACTCAAATTTTTTTGATGAGTCCAAACGAAAGTCTATAAAGAAACAGCCTTTTTGACAAATGGTGCTTGACAATTAAACACCCATATACAAAAAAAGTTTCTACCTCTCACATTAAATTAAAGTGAACTTAAAATGAATTCTATATTTAAATGAAAATGTTTAACTATCACACTTTTAGAAGACAACATAAGAGAAAATTTTTGAGACTTTGTGTTAGACAAAGAGTTCTTAGATACACTACCAAAAATACAGCCCATAAAATAAAATATTGATAAATGTGACTCTTTAAAAATTTAAAACTTTTGCTCTTAGAAATTTAGCAAATGAAAAGACTAGCTCCATGTTGGGAGAAAATAGCCACAAATAACATACCCAACAAAATATTTATATTCTGAATATATATTTTTTAAATCTCAAAACTTAACAGAAATATACCAATAACCCAATTTAAAACTAGATAAAAGTTTTTAACAGATAGTTCCCCAAAGAGGATATACAGATGGCAAATAAGCACATGAAAGATGCTTAACATCATTAGTCATGAGGTGAATGAAAACTAATACCACCACAAGCTATGACTACACACCTATTAAAATAGTTAAAATCTACACACTAACAACAGCAAGTACTAACAAGGTTGGAGATAACTAGATCTCTTATTCTGATAGGATTGCAAAATTCAATGTAAATGTTTTCAAAAATCAATTTTAAAAAATCACATTGATAATGCTGGCCCTGCCACTGTCTTGCTAAGTGATCTTGGGGAGGATATACCATCTCTTTGATACTCAATTTTATTGGATATAATATGAGGTTGTTAGATGGTCTGAGTTATTTTTCAAGTTTAGCAGTCAATAATCGAAATTATATCATGAAAATGTTTGTCTTTTCTCTAATTAAGCTTAGTGTGCAGTCTACAAAAGGAAGTTATTTAGCAGTTTGTGATGTTTTACTTCAGCAAAGATTGTGATCAGTCCAATGGAGCAGTCTCATCTCCATCATCACCATCAGCAGCAGCAGCAGCAGCAGCAGCAGCATTGAGCTATTTACATTTCCTGAATTCACAAGACAATTCAACACTTCCAGACTAGGAGGCTCACCAAAAGGCACAAAGAACTATGCAATTGTAAGTTGTTATTTCTGCCCTACATCAAACTTTTCAAAGAGAAATAAAACACTTCAGGGAAAAACAGTGAGTTTTTCACATACAGGGAAGAATATAAAATCTATGGATATGCAGCAACACTAAAAAAAATGATATTCTCTACACTCAGAGCTCTGCTTCACACCCTGTCATTTATACTGTGTATAAAACACAGGATATGACTGTCATTATGTTATAATTTATTGCAATACTGTTATTTTTAATTTACATAGATTATGGGATAGAGTTTCTTTTTTTTCTTTTTTTTTAGACAGGGTCTTGCTCTGTTGCCCAGGCTGGAGTGCAGTGGCTTGATCTTTGCTCACTGCAATCTCTGCCTCCCAGGTCCAAGAGATTCTGATGCCTCAGCCTTCAGAGCAGCTGGGATCACAGGTGTAAGCCACTATGCGTGGCTAGTTTTTGTATTTTAGTAGAGACAGGGTTTCACGGTGTTGGCCAGGCAGGTCTTGAACTCCTGACCTCAAGAGATCCACCCACCTTGGCCTCTGAAATTGCTGAGATTACAGGCATGAGCCACCCTGCCTGGTGAGATAGAGTTTCAACAGGGAATGAAACCTTTTTCAGTAAATCAGAAGTTAGTGGTCAAAAAGGAATGCTTCTAGGTCTCTGCCAGAACTAGAAGACTAGGAGAAAGAAACAAATTCCTTTAAAAATTAGCATCATAATAATTTCATGTCTAAGATTTTACCCTAATATGAACCACATGCAAAAATATTCCTTGCGGTATTATTTGTAATAGTGAAAGATTATAAGTAATCTGAACGTCTACCGCTCAGGGACTGGCTAAATAAACTGTGATATAATACTAAAGGCAAATAAGTGAACTAAAACTATAAACATTAATATCAGTAACCTCCTAAGAGATATTGTTGAGAGACAAAATTATATAATAGAATGATATCATTCTTTTTACAAAAAATACACAATTCTTGTAACATTGCCTAAGATGTGTCTCAGAATTATCTACAACAATACATACCAAATTCATAATAGGAGTTTACTTTGGGGAGAAGAGAAGAGTTTAAGGCAAAGGAGCCTTTAAGGGAAAATGTATTCATGCATTATTTATATAACTAAACATTACTTCTTAAACAAAAGTTCCAATGAAGAGCACCAAAGAAATCTGTTTATTTCATCAGAAAATTTTCCCAGGGCCACTTAGAAAAGTCCTAAAGGCACATAACCTAGAATAACAATATCAGGATAGAATACCCACCTTTGTCAAGAAAGGCTTTCGTCATGCTACAGCTTGTTTTAAGAATATTAATCTGGGAGCCACATTTTAGGAATTATGAATACACTTCACATTATTCTTAAGAAAACATACAGTCCTGAAATGATCTCTAACATTAAATTTTCAAGTTTTTTGAGCAGATCTTCATTTCATTACTTAACTTCACTCCCACCACCACCCTCTCACAGCCCACATCCTTCGCCACTCAGTGTTCCCAAACCAGAATGGCACATATTTATTTTTAAATTTAGAGTAAATTAAAACTAATTTTGTTTTGAGAATCCCATGACACTCTTTGGAATAATTAGAAGGACCCTGCGGTGTCACAAAAGCAGAACTGGGAAAGCGTTCACTTGCGTTGTTGCCATGGGGATGTGCCTCTTGTAACAATACAGTTTTAGAGAGAGTGGGAGAAAGGGGAGAACTCTCCAAAGGGCTGTAAATAGGGCAAGGCAGCACTGCAGAAGTAAATGGTACCAGTGGGTCTGTAGCTTTGCTTTCCTGTATCTGTTCAGACAACAGGACATGGGAGGCAGAAAGAGAATGCGCTCTGGTTATTAGGTGCAATGAGTCTATTCTGCTCATATCCATTTTGCATAATTAAGTGCAAAAAAGGAGGAGCAGATGAGAGGTGGGATTGTTTTTGTAGGTGTGTGGTTGTCCAGACCTGGTCACTGCCCCTGACAGTGGTGAGAATGCAAGAGACCAGTGGGCACTTTCTTCTCTGCCTATAAAAACTTCAGCCCCTTCATGGAGGTGTATTATGTTTCTCCATTTTAATTTTAGCATCTACACTTTAGCAATTTGCATTTAAATGTGTTGTCAGAGAACTTCAAGAAATCTTTAATAGGAAGACCGATTTGCATTTTAATATGCTGTTAAAGAATTTCAAAATATCTTTTTTAGTGTGAATACATATTACCAGAGGAATGGCCACCTTTAAAGAAATTATAATTACCTGGGCACAATTTAAACAAAGCTGGCTTTAAAAAGCATCGTGGCTTTGTTGGACTTTGCTAAAACTTCTTTGTAAGGCAGAAAGTCCAAAAGAGAAAGGAAACCTTCTGATCTGGGAGCCTTAAAGATAGAACTGATACCTTCAGTACAAAAATCCAAATAGAGAAGTATGTGAGTAAGCAAGGGTTGGGTTGGATTCATTATAAGAAAAGAACATACTCTCAAGGAGGAAATAGAAATGTACAATTCTCTTTATCCTCCCTTGCCAGCACCTCACCTCACCTTTTCTTATCTACTGGAATTTGAAGGCTGAATTCAGACACAGGTAGAGTCCTTACAACATGAATGCTACTGCTCACCATTATCACTTGATACTTTCACAAGAGTAGTCATGACCCAGAACAAACATTTCTGTTCTTCTGAATTCTGGAGAAATACTGATTAGGTCTAAATTCACATTCAGAATAATGAAAAAATGTTATATATCTTATTTCCTCTGCCTTCTCATTCTTAATGACTCTGAATCACCATGCCTTGGCAAGGCATTTCCAACCCTCTTTAATCTATCTCCTACCTACTTTTCTACTATTCATTGCTCTACTCTATAGTAACCCTTAACCTAGCCAAGCTACCTTTATTCCTACACACTTAAGTTTACAAAGACCTCCTACCATGAATACCGCAAACTCCAGGTTATGTTGCAGGAAGACAAGAAGAAGGAAAAGGATACAGAGAAAGAGAGGGGGAAACAGTAAAAATGAAAAAGAGAAGGATGAAAAGAAAAGAGAAAAGGACAATAAACAGACAGAGAAAAAGAGGGGAAGGAAGAAAAATTTCAGAAATTCCTTCTCCTGAAATTATTTTAATCTTTCTCTTAAAATGCCCAAGTGGATTTTTTTTCTATTTTTTTATTATATTAAAATACACATAACATAAAGTTTACCATTTTAACCATTTTTGAGTATACAAGTTTGTGTTAACAAATACATTCATAATGTTGTGCAACCGTCACCACCATCCATCTCTATAACTCTTTTAATCTTGTAAAACTGAAACTATTTTGCATTTACATAAAAAGTGACTCCCTATTTCCCTCTCCCCCCAGCTCCTGACAACAACCATTCTACTTTCTGTCTCTGTAATTAAGACAACTCTAAGTACCTCATATAAGTGGAATCATCATGAAGTATTTGTCTTTTTGTGAATAGCTTATTTTAGTTAGTAGAATGTTCTCAAGTTTCATCTATGTTGTAGCATGCGTCAGAATTACATTGTGCTTATCCATCTGTCAAAGGACACTTAGGTTGCTTCCATGCTTTAGCTATTCTGAATAACTTCTATGAACATAGTTGTACAAATGTCTCTTTGAGGCCCTGGTTTCAATTCTTTTGAGCAAATACTCAGCGGTGGGATTGCCAAACCCTATGGTAATTCTATTTTTAATTTTTGATGAACTGTCATACTGTTTTTTACAAAAGCTATATTCTTTTGCATTCCTACAAATAGTGCACAGGGTTTCAATTTCTCCATATCCTCAGGAACATTTGTTGTTTTTCTGTTTTGTTTTGTTTTTGATAGTAGCCATTGTATTGGGGATTACATAATAACTCATTGTAGTTTTGATTTGTATTTCCCTAATGATTAGGAATGTTGAGCATATTTTCATGTGTTTACCAGCCATTTTTATATCCTCTTTGGAGAATTGTTTAGTCAAGTCCTTTGCCCATTTTTAAATTGGGTTGTTTTGTTGATGAGTTTTAGGAGTTCACTATATATCTGGAATAATAATCTCTTATCAGATACATGACTAATAAATAGTTCCTCCTATCTTGTGGGTTACCTTTTTACTTTGTTGATATTGTCTTCTTGTGCACAATTTTTTAAATTTTCATAAAGTCTATTTTTTTATTTTGTTGCCTATGCCTTTGATATTATGCCTAAGAAATATTTGCCCAACCCAATGTTGTAAAACTTTTGCCCTATTTATTCTTGTAACAGTTTTATACTTTTGGGTCTTACATTTAGATCTTTCTTTCCTTTTGAGTTAATTTTTGTATATGGTATTGGGGAAGAGCCAGAAATTATGATTTTGCATATGGATATCCAATTTTCTCAGAACCATTTGTTGAAAAGACTATCCTTTCCCCAAAAAAATAGTCTTGGCATTCTTATCAAAAATCATTTGACCATATATGTAAGGGTTATTTCTGATAATCGTCATTCTATTCTATGGGTCTATATGTTTGTCTTTATGTCAGTGCCACCCTGTTTTGATTACTGTAGCTTTGTAGTAAATTTTGAAATCACAAAGTATTAGTTTTCCAGCTTTATTCTTTTTCAAGGTTGTTTTGGCTTTTGGGTCTCCTGAGATCTTGAGATTCCACATGAATTTTAGGAAGGACTTTTTCTTTCTTTTCTTTTGCTTTTTTTTTTTGAGATGGAGTTTCACTCTTGTTGCCCAGGCTGGAATCCAATGGTGCAATCTCAGCTCACTGTAATCTCCACCTCCTTGGGTTCAAGCAATTCTCCTGCTTCAGCCTCCTGAGTAGCTGAAACTACAGGTACTGGCTAATTTTTTGTATTTTTTTAGTAGAGACGGGGTTTCATCATGTTGGCCAGGCCAGTCTTGAATTCCTGACCTCAGGTGATCCACTGCCTGGGCCTTCCAAAATGCTGGGATTACACACGTGAGGAAAGACTTTTTCCTACAAAAATCGTCACTAGAATTTTGATAGTCATTGCATTGAATCTATAGATTGCTTTAAGTAATATTGGCATCTTAATATATTATGTCTTCCAATTGATCAACATGAAACATGCTTTCATTTATTTTAGTCTTCTTTATTTCAGCAGGGTTTTGTAATTTTCATTATACAATTCTTTCACTTCATTGGTTATGTTGATTCCTATGTATTTTATTCTTTCTGATGCTATTATAAATGAAATTACTTTTGTAATTTCCTTTTCAGGCTGTTGATTGCTAGTATATAGAAATACAAATGATTTTTGTGTATTGACTTTGTATCCTGCTGTCTTACTAAGTTCATTTGTTAATTCTAACTGTGTGTGTGTGTGTGTGTGTGTGTGTGTGTGTGGTTTTTAGTCTTTTAGACAGACCAGATCATATCGTCTGTAAACAGAGATGATTTTACTTCTTCCTTTCCAATTTAGATGCTTTGTATGTATTTTTCTCACCTAACTGCTCTGACCAGAACTTCCAAGTATTATGTTAAATAGAAGTGAAGAAAGCAGGTATTCTTGCCTTGTTCCTGCTTTAAGAGAAAAAGCTTTCAGTCTTTCATCATTCAGTGTAATGTTCACTGTGGGTTTTTCATATATGGCTTATATGATGTTGAGGTAATTTCCTTCTATTCTTAGTTTTTTGAAAGTTTTGATCACAAAAAGGTGTTAAGTTTTATCAAATAATTTTTCTGCATTAATTGAGATGATCATGTGCTTTTTTCCTTCATTCTTTTAATGTGATATATGACATTGATTTTCATATGTTGAATCATCCTTGCATTCCAAAAATAAATCATACTTGATCAAAGTCTTTTAAAACAATCCTAAATTTTGTTTGCTAGTATTTTGGTGAGTATTTTTTGCATCAATTTCCATAAGGGATATTGATCTATACTTTTTTGAAGTATTTTTGTTTAACTTTGGTATTAAGGTAATACTGGCCTCATAGAATTAATTAGGAATTATTCCCTCCTCTTCAGTTTGTTTTTGGAAAAGTTTGAGAAGAATTGGCATTTTTTCTTCTTTAAATATCTGGTAGTCTGTAACAGCAAAGCCATCAAGTCCAGGGCTTTTCTTTGTTGGAAGACTTTTGATTGCCATTTAACCTCCTTACTAGTTATATGTATAATGAAATTTTCTATTTCTTCATGATTTAGTCATTGTAAGTTTTGTGTTTCTAAAATTTTTTCATTTTATCTAGGTTATCTAGTTGTCTGGTGTAAAATTATTTATAGTACTCTCTTATAATCTTTTTTCTTTCTGTAGTAGCAGTAGTAATGTCATCACTTTCATTCCTGATTTTAGTAATTTGAGTATTCTTTTTTTCTTAATACACTTAGCTAAAGGTTTGTCAATTTTATTAATCTTTTTAAGTAACCAATTTTTGATTTCATTGATTTTTCTCTATTTTCTATTTTATCTCTTCTCTAACCTTTGTTATTTCCTTTAGTCTGCTAGCTTTGAGTTTAGATTCCCCCTTTTATTAGTTCTTTTACTTGTAAAATTTGGTTGTTGATTTGAGATATTTCTTATTTTTTATTGCAAGTGTTTAGAGCTATAAAATTTCTTCCTACACTGCTTTAATTGTATCTCATAAGTTTTCACATGTTGTAGTTTTGCTCTCATTTGTCTCTAAGTATTTTCTAATTTTCTTTGTAATTTCCTCTTTGATCCATTGCTTGTATGTTTCCACAAATTTTTGAGTTTTCCAGTTTTACTTCTGTCATTGATTTTTAATTTAATCTCATTGTTGTCAGAGAATATACTTTGTATAATGTCTATTTTTTAATATCTATTGAAACTGAGTCTGAATCCTAACATATGGTGAATCATGGAAAAATGTACCACATCCCAATCTTGAGAAGAATGCATATGCTGTTGTACTTGGATCATGTGTCTTCATTCATTCTGCTAACCTGCTTTTTGAATATAAAGTTTAATTTACTTACATTTAAGGTATTACTGATAAGGACAGATTTCCTTCTGTCATTTTGCTATTTATTTTCTATATACTTTATGGCTTTTTTCACCCTCATTTTCTGCATTACTGTTTTTTTTTATAATTAGTTGATCCTTAATATTGAAATGTTTAAGTATCTTTCTCATTTGTTTGTGTATATTCTGTACCTGTTTTCTTTGTAGCTACCATAGGAATTACATTTAACATCCTAAAGTTATAACACTTTATGTTGAATTTACACCAGTTTAATACAATATCATACACAAACTATGCTTTTTTACAACTCTGTTTCCATGTCTTTGAATTGCTGAGGTCACAAAATTTCATCCTTATACATTCTCTGCTCAAAAACATAAACTAATAATTCTTTTAAATGTAATAAGCTCTTAAGTTATATAGAAAATGAAAACTAGAATTACAATCCACTTTTATGATAATACTTGCTTTCATAATGACCCGTGTATTCACCTTTATTGAGGTATTTGTTTCTTCACATAGCTTTGAGTTACTGTCTGCTATCCTCTAACTTTACTTTGCAGGGCTCCTTTATACACTTCTTGGAGGGCAGGTCTAGTAGTAAAAATTTCCTCACCTTTTGTTTAACTGGAAATTTATTATTAATGGCTTTTCCCTCACTTTTGAAGGACAGTTTTGTCAGATATAGGATTATTTGTTGATTTTTTTTCTTTTAGTGCTTTGAATATATCACCCCATTATTTTCTAGCCTCCAAAGTTTCTGATTTTAAAAATCTGCTGATAATCTTATGGAGGATCCCTTGTATACAATGAGTTGCTTCTGTCTTGCTTTCAAAATTCTGTCTTTGTCTTCAGCCTGAAAGTCTGATTATAATGTGTCTCCGTGTGTGTCTCTTTGCATTCATCTTACTTAGTTTCTTCAGTTCCTTGGATGTTTAGATTCATATCTTTTACCAAATTTGGGAAATTTTCAGACATTATTTCTTCAAATATTCTCTCTACCCCTTTTTCCATCTCTTCTCCTTCTGTGAGTCCCACAATGGGTAAATCAGCCAGCTTGATGATATTCCTCATATCCCTTAGTGGTCTGTTCACTTTTCTACAATTTTTACTTACTCTGGTCCTAAGACTTGATAATTTTCATTGTCCTATCTTTAAGGTTGCAGATTGTTTCTTCTCCCTGCTCAAATCTGCCTTTGAAACCCTCCAGTGAATTTTTAATTTCAGATATGGAAATTGTTAGCTCCAGAATTTCTTCCTGGTTTCTTTTTAGGTCTCGTCTTTATTGAGATTTTCATTTTGTTCATACATTGTTTTCTTGACTTTCCCAACATCTTTCTTTAGTTCTGTGTACATCTTTAAGAAAGTAGTTTTAATGTCTTTGTCTAATAGAACTGCCACGAAGTCTTTTTCAGGAAGAGTTTCTGTTGTTTAATTTTTTTTCCTTTGAAAGTTTCATGCTTTTCTTTTTCTTTGGATGCCTTGTCATTTTTTTCTTTTTTTTGAAAAGTGGACATTTGAATCTAATAAACTGATAACTCTAATTCTATAAACCAGAGTCTACTTTTTAAAATTATTGTTTGGGGGTTTTATTTTTAATACTGTAGACAGTCTCTATACCTAAAAATGGAAACCTAGGGTCTTTATAAAACTTTTCTGAGCCATGCCTCCCTCTGTGCAAGTGCAGTTACTTTCTAACTTTCCTTGTATATAAAGTTGTTTGTGACTGTCCTGTGTTTGATATCTGCCTCCCAACTGGGAAGAGACAAGAAGAGGGGAGAAAAGAAAGGGTGCTCTAGCCCTTTAAATCCCTTAGAGGTCACCTCAGATGGAGGGGGAAGGGCTGTCAACAATAGCGCGATGTGTAGCAAATATTGCTGCCTATTCCTCTGTGGTCAGAAGCAGGAATCAGCAATCATAGCACTGATCTACATTTGGAGGATAGAGTATTTTTTCCCCACTTCGGCTCTATCAGGCTGTGTGCAAGCTGCTCCAGTAACACCTGCACAGCTGCCTGCCACAGAGCTGGGAGTGGGAGATGAATAGCTACTACTGTGCTAAGAGCTGAAATTAACTAAAATTAACCAGAATTTACTATCCAAGCTTTCCCTTAGAAGTCTGAAGCATGCAATAGACTCCAGAGTTTCAAAATTATTACATCAAACACATTCTACCAGTGCAATTATTGTCTAGGTGGGGCGATGGAGTCCTGGTGCTTACTACTCCATTGAATTCCCAGAATCCTCTCCACTGATCTAATTTTAAATAACTAATATCTCCTTTTATTGGGGGAAATTCCCTGTGGAAGCCTTCAGATGAGTTTATTTTGCAAATGGTGCTTTTGTGTAAAGTGATACCTGTAAACAAGCAGAAAAGTGAAAATTCAAAATCTTGTTAGCTCAAACATATCACCAAAGATTTGTCACTTGAGGGAAAGAACGGTACCTCGTTTGACAAATTGTCTCTTTTGTTTTGCCTTCTCCATTGATCAAGGAGATCCTCTGTGGAAACTTTGTAAGAAGAATGGGAAAGAAAATGTTGACCTCTAAATACAACCTACAGGGATGGAAAGCAGAATGAAAATCAGAAAAAATGGATATAGCCACAGTTTGGGGGGGTGTAACCTCCAGGAAGCACCCATTCATTTATTAAATTAATATTTGCTGCTTGCCTTCTGCAGGCTAAGAAGAACTTCACATAGCAAGTGAGGCTTGTCTCACATAATGCTTAGGATAATTAAGAACAATCAGCATTTTAAAGTGCTTCCCATGCCCCAGTCTTTCCCTATGTACCTTCCATTTTTTTTGACTGAATTAATCCTCAAAGTAACCTCCATAGATTTGAACAATCGTTATCCACAGTTAATAAGCAAGGAAACTGAGGTACAGAAAGTTAAGGAAGGTGCTCAGGGTCACACAGTTCATATACAGTGGGGCATAGGTTCAAACCAGGCCATCTGACACAGATCTCACATTTTTACCACTTAGTCAATCTTATTCGTCTTCTGTGAGGAGCCATCATCTTTGGCAAATACTTAGGATTTATCCTTGAGAATGGTGATAGAGTTTTATAAATCATCCACATTTTTCTGCCGATTTCACCTCGTGACCAGAAGATTTAATTTTATAATTACTTCATGCCAGGTATGTGTGTCAAGAAAAAATATATATAAACCAGTGCATTATTTGGCAAAAACCGCAATTACTTTTGTACCAACCTAATAAAAGGCTTTGGCCAAAATTCATGCTTCAGGACCAGATGCTAAAATATCTATATCTTAGGACAGAAAAAAATAAGTCAGCAAAGAGGTAAAATAAAGGTCTGCTTCAATGAATTTTTTTCCCAGAGATGAGCACAGTGTCCAACTGCTTGCTATAAAAAAAATAAAAATAGAAATCTGTGTGCTTAGCTGGGTTCATATACTTTGTGCACATTGTCTATTAAGCATGACACTGAAGCTGTAATTTTAAACACTAGGTGGGCAATTACAACAAACTCATTTGTGTTTTACAGATTTATCTCCAAGAAGGAAGAAAATATAACAAGGTTAGGGAAGGGTGTTTGGTCAAAGCCTTGATGTGCTTCTATTTAGATATTTTTTAAATAAGCCCATTAGATTCTCAGGCTTTCAGGGCAATTGTGTTTCTTGATGAAATATTACCCAAGTGAATTATTTATAAAGTTGCAGGAAACTGTAAATTCTGGTGAACAAATCTTTTTGATGCTCCCATCTCCCGGAGCATTGTTTAGGTGCTATCCTCTACTGCTTTCTTCAGATATTCTAGGCTCTCTTTGGTTACAGTTGCCCATTCACCTCAAAAGGCAGCCCAGCTTCTGAAGAGAGATAGGGTATGGAAAGGAGCTATCCAGTCAAGGTGTCCCTCAGTTCTTTATTTCCCCCAGGTGCCAGATTGGTGAGAAAAGTTAGGCAGTGACAAAGGAAAATTGAAGACAATGTACCCAGATGGATATAAGCATGCACACATACATACTTACATATATTTGCTGTTTTTTAACCATAGCCTAAAAGTATTAATAATGTTATCATTCATCAAAGGCTGTCCCCAACCTCTTAGAGGCAACACATTGGGAAAATCTGTTTCACAATTTCAGAAACACAAATAGATTCAATATTTTTAAAAGCAATGTTAATATCCTCTGACCACATGAAAGAACCTGATTCTGAATGTAAACTATTGAGTTTTCCATTTTAATATGTCATGCCCTTTTTGAGGCCATATATAGGAGAAAACAATGAAGCATTGATATTAGATATATATAGCTTTGAATTCCTAATACTATCCCCATCTGAACTTGGCATATTACTTCATATTCTGAGCCTGTTTTCTCAATGAGACAATACAAATAGTAACCATAGATTAGAGTTGCTGTGAGAACTAGAATTGGCATACTAAATGACAGTTTCAAATATATCTTGATTATCACACATGACATACATTTATGTTTCTAAATAGTAGCTTTTATGATGATGGTTCATTCATTCAACAATATTTAAGAGTCTTCTAAGAACCAAGCACAATTTTGGGCACAGAGGATATAGCCAACTTTGTGAATTCCTAGTCTTCTTGGAGACTACAGTCTTTAAAATTATTAGCATTTAGGTTGAATAAAGCCAAAGGCATGGGCAGGAGTTTGTTTCAAGATTCTGGGTTGTTTCCTTAACTTCAGTGTGTTTTCTAACAAAGTATTACAAGGAGATCAGATTATTCCAACAACTCTCATAATATAAAATCAAATGATGGTATAGTCATTCTCCTTATGAATAAAGAAATCCTTAGATGGGGAGATGAAAATAAAACTGTCAGTGGAAAAGCAGGATATTATATTGGCATGCAGTGGTTCTTATTTTTGCTGTTTGTTTTCATTGTTTTTAACTATCTTGCCTGCTTGTGATTAAGGTAATAATATTAAACCATGCTGATGTCCTCCTGTTTCGGAAAAAAATGAAAATACACATTTCTGACACCTGTAAAGTTCTCATAAGTAGAAATTTTCTCCTTAAAACTGTTGGATTGATAAGGTAATGGAATCATTTCCTTTTATTGAAAATTAGAACACAACGCAATCTGCTATAGTTTTATTCTTCTATAGTAGAGAGGTAAGATTGCTAACAGCTAGGAAGTGTATGTCTCTGGCAAGAGTTTAAATGCAAAATTTCCAAAGGAAGCTTTACTCATTTCTCTTGCACTTATCTCATTATAACTGATTGAAATTGCATGGAGTTTTATTTAGTAAAGATGTGCCTTAAATCATGTGATTAGTGCTAAATATTCCATGTATATAAATTTTGAGTAAATTAAACTTTTGAGTACACAAGGAAAGGTTTGAGACTTAAAGTCATCCTATTGTTAAATGTTTCTGTTTGTTTGTTTGAGACAGCGTCTCACTCTATCACCCAGGCTGGAGTGCAGTGGCACCATCACGGCTCACTGCTTCTTGACCTCCTAGGCTCAAGGAATCCTCCCATCTCAGTCTCCTGAATGGCTGGAATCACAGGTGGGCACCACTATGCCCAGCTTACTTTTCAAATTTTTTATGTTTTTTTAGAGATGGGGTCTCCCTATGTTCAAACGCCTGGGCTCAAGAGATCCTCCTACCTCGGCCCTCCAAAGTGCTGGAATTATTCACTCCAGGCCTATCGTGGCTCCTGACCTGTTCATTGTTTCTAATTTAAAGAAAACTCACAACTCTTTTATGTATTTTATGTAAATCCAAATTTACATATGTATCAACATTTGGAGATCCAAAATCCTTACATTTCTAAAAGTACAAAATGAAAAAAGTGAAACTCATGTATCAAATGTGTTTGTCCCTGAATTATAATATTGTGTGATTTAAATTCTCATGGTTATTCTGTTATGTATTTTCCAGGATCGTATTGCAACTCTAAGCATGCATAAACTTTACACAGAGAAAGATTATAAAAGTAAATAGAAGTATATAAATTATTTTAATTTAAATTAATTTCATTCCAATATGTTCAAAACAATGGGGACCCCAAAGCTAAAATTCAGAAATAAGGCTTCTGTTACAGTCTAAATGTTTTTTGAAATTCATATGCTGAAGCTTTAACCCCCAATGTGATGGTATTACGAGGTGGAGCCCTTGGGAGGAGGTAACTAGATTTAGGTGAAGTTTATGAGGGTAGAGTCCCATGCTGAAATCAATGCCCTTATAAGTACAGGAAAAGACACCAGGGCTTTCTCTCTTCTTCATCATGTAGCTGCCTGCAAGAAAGGATGAGAACCTTCATCAAGGACCCAGTCATGCTGGCACCCTGATCTTGGACTTCCCAGCTTCCAGAACTGTGCAAAATAAATGTCTGTTGTTTAAGCCACCCAGTCTATGGTCTTCTGTTAAAGCAGCATGGGCTGACTAAAACAGATGGAATAATTGGTAATTGGTCCGAACTACTTTCCCAAACTGCAGTCATTTCTACATGAACTTCATGTGTTTTGCCAAAATCTGTATACAACATTTATCATATTTTTAAATCTTCTAATTCTTATTTTTAAAGATACATTCAATATTGAATTTTATATCCCAATTCTACCTGGAAAATCACTATAATTAGTCATGAAAAGAAGGAAAGACTGAAAAAATTATAATTAACCTAATAATACTGACTTCTAACCAGATACCATTTTCTATTCAAAGGCTCCGATTCCAACATGTGTTCATAGAAAAGGAAGATTAGCAGAGGTTTAAGGAGTTAAAGGTAATCTAGCACCACACTGATACTTTCTTTTTATAATAACTAAAATAAAGAAGACTCAAAAAAAAAAAAAGATAAAGAAGACTCAAACAGAGAATTGAGTTATGAGAATGTGAATCTGTATTATTTAATCTTGATGCCCTTGCCACTGAAAAACGTCTCCCATACCATTATGTCTCCCATGCTGTGGGAACTATTGCTCTAAAACAGTTTGGACAAATAGAATAATACTGCCTTCTAAAAGCCTCCGGAATTAGAATGTTTACAATTCTTCTGATAATTCATTATAATGATTACTAAGGTGACCATATATCCCAGTTCGCCAGGGCAAGCCCAACTTTATACCCATTGCCCTAGCACAATCATTAATAGCACCCATTTTCACATTCAAATGTGTCCTGACTTGGGAAAATCCATTATATAGTCACCAGGTCATCATTCATCTGTCCATCAGTTAGAAGGTGTCCGTCAGCACCTACTTTGGACCTGGCTCTGAATTATGTCCAGAAATACTAAAGTGAGTAAGACAGTTCCCAGCCCTCAGAGAGCTCATGAACAGATAGGCAGGGCAAGGGGAACCACTTAATGACAAAACAAAGTGATAAGAGTCACACAGAGGTCTGTGCTATTGGGATCACAGAGAAGGACAGATGAATCAAATAAACTGAAGATTTCTAAATGAGTAGGGCACGAATATTAACTCATCAGTAATGTAAAAACTACCAAATCAGCTCCAAAGAAGTAGGGAGGTCTTTCTCTTTTAAAACAATGTTTAACTTTGTGTTTATGAGTTCAAAGAACTGGTGTGGTAAGGATTAAAATGAGAAAAGCATATAGTTCTCCTACTTATATTTCTTCAAGTGGTTATAAGGTATAGGAAAACCAGTCCGACCTGATAAATCAGTTGATATTAGATAAAGATAAAAAAATGTTTGCAGAGCAAGAATATTATTCACCACTTGCTAGTTTTAAAACATACATCAGGTCAGTCATGTTATTTCCTTGCTTGAAACCCTTCATAGGTTGATTATTGTTTTATCAATGAATTATACACCTTGTCCCATGGCCCACAAGTTTTGTCCTTCCTCTGCAGTCTCATCTCCTGCTATCCTTACCCTGGTGCACGAGACTTTGGCCAAGTTCTTTCCCAGCAGAGCTCTTGTCTTTACTTTTGCTGTTCCCTCTGCCTGGGGCGTTCTTCTCCCAGTACTTCAGAAGTCTGATATATTTTCAGGTTACAGGTCTTGGTTCATATGTTCCCTGCTTAGAGAGGCCTTCCCCGATCCATTAATTCTTACCCACCTCATCCAGCTTGCCACATTTGTCATCTTCATAGCATTGACCACTAGGTACCTATTTCTTTTTATTCGTTCTTTCTCAGAAAGGGAAGAACATGATTGTAGCATTCCCTGTGTCTAGCACAGTGAGTAGCAACAAAAGAAGTATTCAATAAATATTTATGAAATGGATAAATAGAAGAGTTTGAGAGAAAATAAGTATGCGAAGTACTTATTTAATCAAAGTGATTCTTTTAAAAAAAAGTAGCCATAGTGTGTCCTCATTCAGCTTTTGGGACAGATAAGTGAGAAGAGGAAAGGACTGAAGCTGCAGGTACATGGGTTGTGGGTACTTGATGAGGTTGGGAGAAGGCCAACTGGTGAAAGACTCACTGTAAAGATTAAAGAAGAAAAATAATTGTCCCACTAGTGGCACTTGCCACGGGTTGCAATAAGCCTGGATGTGCAGTGAGACTGCAAAGAATTTTTACACTTTGAATATCCATTTCCAGATTTCACAGAGGACTTCTCAGGTGACCTTGAATAAGCCATTTAGGTACGTTTCTCAGTTACTTAATTGAACCATCTCTATGGAGAGAGGTGATGAGGCTTGTTAATTTACATTTGTAAAAACACTTTGAAATCTCTGGATGAAAGAATTGCTGCAGAGAGGTACAAAGGGTGAAGTAACATGCTGGGTCAAATTCTACCCTTTTATAGAAGCAGAGAGGGTACAGCACATTTGAGGTGACTTTAAGGGGTGCCTCTGCCACATTATTTTTCAAGTTAATCTTCTAAGAAAACCCCCTACTTTCAGTACATCTAATGTTTTAAATACATGTATAAGATACAAATCTGGTAATTATTTTCCTTTAACATTTTTCTCCTTAAGTCCCAGCTTTAGGAAATCTTTAGGGTTTTTTATAGGGAGGTTTTCCCTCTACAACTGTTTCTTTTTTTTTTTTTTAAGTTCCAAAGAGCTGAAATACAACTCCTTTCATTTGTTCATTTTTAGCCTATATCAGTGATACTCAATTCTTAAGCATGACAGCCTCTGTTGCTAAGCTAATTGGGACCCAACTGGGGTCATTTCATCAATTCTAGACAGATATTTACAAGTTACAGTCAGATATTAGAGTAAGCTTAGTAAGGAGAAAAGTGAGAAAATTTCAAAGAAAGCTGCCAGGCTAAGAGTTAATTATATCCATTTATATAAAAAATGATATTAATAGCTACTTAAGAAATAATACCAATAGAATAGAAAAAAATTTAGAATAAGTCTCTTTCAGCAAGATAAATAGATACTCAAAGATAAGACATTAATTTTTAAAACTGTCAAGGCAAAAGCCAAGCTTTAAAAAAAAAAAAAAAAAAATACAGAAACAGGCAACCATCTTTTTCAACATGCTACACCAATTATACACTTGCAATTCTGCCCAAATGACCATAAATCTCCCATTATAGTTTCCTTTATGTCTTTTTTGACCTTATAATTCTTATTTCTTTGGGAGGAAGCAATAAACAACTTTATTACTTGCTCTCAGAAATAATAGGAAGAATTTATTTGCCTTACTGTGCCTTGCTCTTCACTGAAGAGGGCTGAAGCTCCTTGTCCCTTTCAGTGGATCTAGACAGGACACTTGTCCTAGGAAACTGCTTCTTCAGAAGGCTGCAGAGCTTCGTGTTCTTTCTCCATCATATCTTTCAGAATTTTCTTTAACTGCTTTACCCTTGAAATCTCTTCTTCCTCAGCAGACAGCTGGGCCCCTTCTAGCTGCTCAGAGGCCATGCATAGTTTAATTATTTCCAGGTCAAGTCCTGCATGCTGTCAATGAGCACACACCAGCTCATTCTTGGTTGCATCCTAGACCACATCCACAATCCCAGTTACATGAACACTGCATGTAGAGCCACAAGAGAGGTTGTCCACAAACAGCCTTAGTTCTCAGGATTTTTTCTTATCTGCTCACACATGCACTGCATGAATGGAGTGAGAACCATTGCTCTATCTCATATTTCCCCTTTTTATGCCAAAGTTTGCTTAGCTTTTGAGCTAATTATCCAAAGAGATGCCTATCACTGCATGCAGGCTGGAAAGATGAAATGCAGCCTGCCTAGGGGCTGATTTGCAAACTCTTGTCCCATTCTCTGATTCATCACCTTGACACTAGAGTATTAAACATTATGATATGATAGAAAAGGGTTGAACCATTAAATTCCTGTGGGCAAGGCATCCTAAACAGAGATTAAGGTGCTATAAAGAAAATGTTTGCTATTTCAAAATAAGTGGTTTCTTGAAGGCCACAGGGTTTTTGCTAGCTTTCAACAGGTGACCTATTTGCATCTGTTTGTCAAAGAAAGAGCCTGACAGTCTTTACTTGAAAGAAAGAAATTCAGGGTATCATCACCATCACCTAGTCAGCCAACATCAAACATTTACTGAGCATCCACTGAGTACAAAGCATGTTACAATATACCCTAAGAAAACATATCTTTCTCTGCAAAGAAATGATGAATCCAAACAAATGAAAACACCCATTTCTTTAGCCACTTGTCTGAGTACAATAAAAACAGACAGGTTTGGACTGTATAAAGGGAGCCAGCTACATGGTCTGCAAATGGGCACATCTTTGAGTCCAGGTACTGGTTCTGTAATTGTTTTTGAATGCGATACATTTAGAAATGGCATCAAAATCCTGCAAGGCCTATTGAAAAGGAAATAAAATGTACTATTTGTTTAGAAGAACATTTCAATTTGATACTAATCAGGTAGCATTTATGTTCATGTCTGATCTGCTCACTCATTGTTCTCCCAACGACATGCTTCGTCCCTTTTTTTATGGCTCATCAAAAATTTTCAGGTGTGAGTGTGGTGTGGCAAGAAAGTAGGATTTTGAGACAGACACACATTTGAGTCCACTTCCACCACTTACTGAGAGTCATCTCTCTGCAGGTAAGCGAATGAAGCTTGTTTCCCTTTTCTCATCTATAAAATGACATAATAGCACTGAATTCATACAGCTGTGCAAAAGAAATTAGATCAACTATAAAAACAACATACTAGCAGATAGCCTGAAAAAATAGTACGTTTTCAAGAGAAATGAGAAATTTTGTATTCTCCTCTGTTTGAATTAAAGTATATATATATATATATGTCAGTGAATGAAGGACCCAATGACTTTTAGTAGTTGTTACCTCTTCCTGTTCTGAATGTGCATATTGTGCTTAAGGTCTGTTCAAATTCCATCGTAACTGTACACAATCATGTATCATCTCTTGTGTTATGTAATGTTTTAATCATACTACACTTTGGTTATATATTTAACCATACTAAACATTGTCTCTTCAGCTGAACAAAAGATCCTTGAGCACAAAGCCTGTTAGCAACTTTTATAAATTCACTTTTTAAGGTACCTTTAGAATGCTCATTTCCATTTTTTCAATGACTAACTTGAATACCATGATAAATAATTACTAGATAACCATACTCTATGTTATATTATATATAATTATTACTATATTATACTAAATATTATCTAGTAATAATCATACATAGTACAATAATATATAGTATAATAATCTTTTGATAGCAGGAACTACAACGCATTGATACTCACTAAAGACTTAGAATATGTAGCACACTGTCTTCATACAGATGTTCTTTTTATCTAATTTGCTATGATAGTCTTGATATTACTCATTTCAGCATTCCTAGGACTTAGCATGGTGTCTTTTTGCACTTAGAAAATGGTTCATACGTTTGATGTATACAACAATAAATAGTCTTAAATAATACAAATGTTGGTGAAATTGAAAGATTGGGATATAGCTCTATGAATTAAAATGGATATACATATTGTCCAGGGAGAAATATCCTTATAACTTACCTAAATAGCTCCAGGCAATCTAGGTCTTATTGAACTCTTCAAGCTTGGTGGTACTGGTAGTCAATGCTGTGTTGACCCAGAAGTCAGTCCCAAACACTGTACCACTCATTATGATAAGCTGATTCACCAAGAATCTACTAAGAAACTATGACTGGCCAGGTGCAGTGGCTCATGTCTGTAATTCCAGCACTTTGGGAGGCCGAGGCGGGTGGCTCACAAGGTCAGGAGATCAAGACCATCCTGGCTAACACGGTGAAACCCTGTCTCTACTAAAAACACAAAAATTAGCCGGGCGTGGTGGCGGGCGCCTGTAGTTCCAGCTACTCGGGAGGTTGAGGCAGGAGAATGGCTTGAACCCGGGAGGCGGAGCTTGCAGTGAGCCGAGATCGCGCCACCGCACTCCAGCCTGGGCGACAGAGCGAGACTCCGTCTCAAAAAAAGAAAAGAAAAGAAACCATGACTAAACATCTGCTGATTAACTCCATGGGATGAGTGAGAAGAAGAGACACCATTGTTTGGAATTATTTTAGAATTTGCAAGCCTGAAACAAATGTGTCTTTCTTAGTGGTTCACTAGCTGTAAGAGTTCTTAGTTAGACTGGTCCCACCTTGTAGATAAAAGTGATTGATCTTGCCATCTTGAGCATTTACAAAAAACGTTTCTCTTACAGTTATGTGAAATAGAGATTCTTCTACTATAGTGGCGACAAGAGCGTTCTAGAATAAAAATGAGTCCCAGATTTCAATTGTTCAATATGTGCAAAGTATTGTGCTTTGGGAGATATCAAGGTAAACAACACACAAATCACTGCCCTCCAGAAACTCACCAGTTAGTAGGGATACAGATACATACATAAGTAATCCAAACAGAAACCAGAAAAAGTGAGATACAGAAAAAGCATCTTGGAGATTATTACATACATATTACTTTGCAAAAGAAAAAATATATTGCCACATTATTTACCTTCCACATTCTGATTTTACTACTCCACTCTCAGAAAGACAGTTAAGGGGGTAGAGATTTTTAAGATATTACTAAACCACTTTTTCAAATTCTGGATTGAAGATACTGATCATACTTTATCTGATCCTCTACTTTACCTAATACATCATCATGCTGATTACTCATATTTGAAATCTGCGAAAAAACTGAAGTCCTAAAGTTTTTGGTATACAATAATTTTCCTTTAGCAACATGATAAATGACTCCCAAGCTTCCCATTTTGGTCACTAGATCTTCCAGAATGTCTTGCTGCTTTTGTAGTGCCATTAAGATGGCACCCCTTTTGGGCTAGCCCCAGGGCAAGTCAGGCAGACTGTAACATTAAAAAAAAAAAAGACTCCTTGGGGACTTTCTGGAGGTATCAGCTACTAGTCTTTCTTGATATTGTCCTTCCTAATTCAGCACAAGAAGTAATGAACCTTAGGGGTATGTTTACTCTTTGTTCTAAAAAGCTAACCTATGGGTGATTCTGTTTGACACACTCCAAACAGAGTCACACTAAACAGGTGTTTTGACTATCTTTCTCTTAGCAACAGACTTTGCAAATTTTTTCTTTAATGGGAAAAAAAGAAGCAAACAGCAATCAATAATTTTGGCTGAAGTCACAGTGTTTACAGTAGTGGAAGAATTTCTTTGGTTTTAGACTCCAAATAATAGAAAAAGAAGTAGAATGTGATGTTTATATCTGTACAAAGAATCATCATTGCACCTTTTTTTGTTCTGTCCAAATGACGCTGCATCTATTCCCACAGGCAATGCCCAGTTCGTGAGGAAGGGAGTTTAGTTTAAGAAAGAAGGTATGTAGATCCAAAGTGCCTGAATTCAAACCCAGAAAACAGCAACATGACAGTCACAATCTCATGTTATCCAGTGAAGACTTGAGAGCATCCTGCTACAATGCTTGAGAACAAGCACAAGTACAGTACTGACCTAGTATTTAAAGTGTTAACACTATCTCCCCAAGTGACTCAATATGCTCCAGGACACTGCTTCTAGAATTGCGTTTGCCCATAAGCAGTTGGGTAACCTCAACTAGTCACTTAATTTCTCCAAATTTCCATTTTATCATCTGTAAAAGAATCAGGCATTCTCTAAGGTTTTATTTTCTCTAAAATCTGATGATTATGTCAGGATTTCTTCTTTTTAAATGCTGACAGTTTTTTATGCCCTTGGATTGTCTGAAGCAAAGTGAAGTAACTTCAGAATTACACTCACTTTGAGCTCCCAGATACTAAATTTTGTCAAAGTCAAAGGCATTTTAGCCTTTTATTCAATATCAAAAATTAGACAGGGAAAATGGGCTAAGTGCTTGAATAGACATTTCTCCAAAGAAGATATGCAAATGGTCAATAAGTATATAAAAAGATGTCACTTCAGAAAATGCAAATAAAAACCATAATGAAACATAATTTCACATCTACTAGGATGCATATTATTAAAAGATAAATGATAATAAGTATTGGCGAGGATGTGGAAGAATTGGAACCTGCACACTGTTGGTAGGAATGCAAAATGGTGCAGCTGATGGAAAATGGAATGGAGGTTCCCCTAAAACTTAAATAAAGAACCACTATCTGATCAAAAAATCCCACTTCTAGATATTGTCCAAAATAATTGAAATCAATTCAATTTGAGGCTCTCAACAAGATACTTGCACTCTTATGTTTATTGTAGCACTATACACAATAGCCAAGATGTGAAAACAATCTAAATGTCCACTGACAGATAAATGCATAAAGAAAATGTAGTAAACACAAACATGTAATGAAACGCTATTCAGCCTTAAAAAATAAGGAAATTCTACACCATTAAACAATATAGATGAACATTGAGGACACTATGCCACATGAAATAAAACAGTCACAGAAAGATAAATACTGAGCTGGGCATGGTGGCTCATGCCTGTAATCTCAGCACCTTAGGGGACAAAGGTGGGAGGATCATTTGACACTAGGAGTTCAAGACCAGCCTGGACAATATAGTGAGACCCCCATCCCTACAAAAGTTTAAAAAAATAGCCAGGCATGGTGGTGCACACCTGTGGTCCCAGCTACTTAAGAGGTTGAAGTGGGAAGATTGCATGAATCCAGGAGGTAGAGGCTGTAGCGAGCTGTGATTACACCACTGCACTCCAGCCTGGGAGACAGAGTGACTGAAAAAAAGAAAGACAAATATTGCATGCTTCCACTTATATGACGTATCTAAAACAGTCAAGGTCATAGAATCAAGGAGTGGAATGGTGGTTGCCAGAGGCTGTGGGAGGGGTAATTAAAAGTTATAAACCAATGAACATAAAGTTTCACTCAAATAAGATGAATAAGCCCTAGAGATTGTCTGCAACAACAATGTAAACTTAAAACTATGTTAAGAGTGTAGATCTCATGTTAAGTGTTTTTAGCATTTTTTAAAGGCATGTAAGTCAATAAAATACAGCATATTTCAAAAAGGGAAGAAGAAGGTCTTCTGGTTGGGTGATCAGCTTATTCTCAAATACAAGGAAAGCGTTTCCCAGATAATGCAATGAGAGTGAGAATATGCATTTGCCAACCAGATTAGTTTTCTCCGAAGACCTATCCGGGCCTTAGATACACGGGTCAGGAGACAACAAATTGTTACCCTAGAGACACTCATAATCAGCTGCCTACTTCTTTCCCAAGTCCCATGCAGGAATCAGCATGACAGTGATTTAGTAAAAATATAGCTGACAACAACCTTTTATTTTTTACCTCTGGAAAAATATCTAAAAACTTTTATATGAAAAACACATTTTTTAAAGTTCTAAGGATAAAACATGCTTTCAGATTTTATTAGCACTTGATTTGGTCTAGGTATATGTATTTTTTCTCTCTTTTGGATGCATTTATTTCTTCAGGGTTAAGTACCTTCACAATTTCAATTTGTGATAAAAGACATACTTCAGGGGCGGAAAAATCCCTGTTTTAAGTCTCTCTCCACCAAACAGGTATAACATCTTTAGAAAACTACACAAAGGTGCCCAAAATGATTTTCTTCTTCTTTAAATGATTCCATTATTTTCTATAGCAACAGGTCTGCAAAAAGTTTATTTCTGAACCCCCCAAAAAGGGGGATTCAAGTAGTAAAGTTATACAAAGCTAGTCCTTATATTTGAAGAAGGAATACATTTGATAAATAAGCAATCAGCTTGGTGAGAAAACATGAATAAAGTATCTGCTTTGTGCTAGTAACAATTCTTGGCATCAAGAAGATACAAAAACACAGGAAATATCATAGCCTGTGATAAGTCTATGAGGTCTCAATTTTTACACACATTTGAGAATTTTCATAATAGAAGATGTTTTATGGAAGCCGAGATTCCAACATTACATGACTAGAAGAAAAGAGGTACATGGGATATCTATCTGTAATATATAATTACGCACTATATAAATATGTAATTCAGGTAGATGTGTATCTACCTGCAAGTGGTGGGCTAGGAGGAGACAACATGGTGGCCTAGGGATAAATATGACAATGAAAGGGGCTTCATTTGGGAGAAGCATAAAATCTTCTAAATGTAGTTGGTGATTCCTTCCCAAATGGATATATCTAAATTATAATATTTTTAACACTACTCATTTTATTAAGAGAATCAGAAATGGCTCCAAGCAGGTCTGGCTTCAAACAAGAGGTCATGGAAATCCAAAAGAGTTACTGATTTTAAAGCAATCAATTCATGAAAAGGGAAAAGAGACAAAGGGGAGAAGGAGTTAAAAAAAAAAAAAACGAAATAAAACAAAACAAAAAAATACAAGACAAGATGAAAGAGAAAAAAATCAACAACCACCCTGCTCTAGGCTGTGATGTGATAGAGCCAGGCTCGAATTACTGAGTTAAAGATACTTAGAGAGAGATGAAACTTTCCTGACACCAGTGTCCATCCCAAGACTTCTCTGATGTACATAACCTAGTTGCACAGTTGTTTCCAGCAAAATGTTCCATTAAGGTTTTCTGACATGAGCCTCATTATCTTCCTGAAATCCAACTAACTCAGTGGAATGATTCTTGGTGATCTGGTTGAACCCCTACTGAAAAAAAGCTCACCTGTGAGACTGCAGATGCCAATTGTCACCCTAGCCTGTACTATTCAAAGGCGAACAGTTTGGGCTCTTTGAATTTTTCTAGGGAAGTGGCATTTCTATTTATTATTCATCTACTTTGAGTTCTAATGAAAAGTGCTAAGGCCACCTGTCACATGTTTGCACTGAAAGAAAAGTGACACACTGAAAATTAATAATGGCAGATTGAAATATTTGTGGATTTCCTGAAAAGGAAAAAATAATAAAGATTAACTTTGCTTTGGCTTTAGATAGCCCCAGACATGGGGCTATTTAGTAAGCATTATTGACTCAGTCTTAAACTCATCCAAATAAATGAACACTTGGATTTTATCATTGGTCAAAGGGTAAACAGTTTCAGTTACGTTGGGTGAATCGGTTCTGGAGATCTAATACACAGCATGCTGACTATAGTTAATAATACCGTATTGTATACTTGAAATTTGCTAAGAGATCTGTAATGTTCTCACCATATACAAACACATAAAATATTTTATAATCACTATGTAAAGTGATGAATATGTTAATTAGCTTGATTGTGATAATCATTTCACAATATAAATACATCAAAACATCACATTACGCACCTGAAATATACGCAATTTTTATTTGTTAATTATACTTTAATAAAGATGTGGGAAAAAGAAGGAAAGATGATAAATGGGATGGTTGTCTTTTTTACATTTTAAACATTAATTAATGATAGTATTTTTCTAAAGACTTCTTTATGTGCTGAAGATGTTCAACTTATGAAAAACTAATGGACATCTAACTTTTCAAGAATAGATTTACTGCATATACTATATTGATTCATCTATAAGCTGCCATTGGCATGCCTGTATATATAAATGGCATCTGAACCTTCCACTTGGCATAGAAATTCTTATGGTTACCTCCAGTCAGAAGATGACTGCAAAAATGGTCAGGAAACTCCTGAAGAAAAGCCAGATCTTTGGAGACTGGAGAGTAGATTTAAAACGTCACTATTTATTGCTGCCTGCTCAAAATTCATCAGTATGTCCATTTTAGTTATATAATAGCATTGAAAGTGTTGTCTGTTGTTTCTGTTACTTTTAAATCAACTATTTAGTAATGTTCAAATAATAATAATGGTTACCATTGATTTAATGCTTTGTCAAGCTTTCAGCTACTAATGAACATGTAATATCTCATAATGCTCAAAATAAGCCTATGATGTTTATAATCTTACTATAAATGAGGAAACCGAGGCAGAGATTACATAATTTGCCCAAAGTTATGTAGCAGTGAACAGTGGAACTGAGAACCCAGCTACTTTGCCTCAAGAACTCCCTTTTAAAAACACATCACCCTCTACTACCTTTCCATATCTGTTAAATGCAGACTTTTTAGCTTGACAAGCTAAAATTCTTCAAAAAAGCTTAATTCTTCAAGTTTCACCTTAACTTATCCTACCAGGTTTACCTCTTATATTTCGAGGCTTCTCTACACAGATTCCGTACTCTGGCCAAACTGAGACTGGCCACTTCCCCATACATCTTGAACTTTCTCTCTTTTGAAATTTTACCAATAGTATTTCCTCAAAGTAAAAATATAGCTACTTATTGAGAGCAGGAGACTAGATAACAATACCATTTTAAAACATATATACATACATATAATAATTGTAAAGGTTGGCATTTATTGTTCAGTTACCATATGCTAAAAACTGTGTTAATCCACTTACATAAATATATCATGAATGCAATAATGCATAATAATACAAATAGATATTGTTAGCCCCATGTTACAAAGTGAAACTAAGCCTTAGCAAGGTTAAATATCTTATCCCAAAAACCCTAATAAGTGGTAGAGTCACAATTTGAACCCAAGTATATCTGACTCCAAAAAGTAAGCCTTTAACCATACACTCTAGGCTGCATCTATTCTAAATTCTAATTTGCACTATAGTTATTTGAGAGCAAATACAAATTTCCCACTAAACTGTATACTTCTTGGAACAAAGGCTAGATTCTGTATTTCTGTATCCCCCACAGTTCTGAGAAAAACGTTTCTGGAAGTATAGCAAGTAAAGCAAAGAATTCCCATGTAAAATGTCAATTTTGTGACATCTGGGCTACAGATACTCTGGGAGGACCCCACTTCCCTCCCCATACTCATCTCCAAGCACCACTTCTGTTAAAATGTGCATTATTCTGGACCATGGTTAGGTTAACACAGAAGCAGATGATTGCAGAAAGAGCTAGAGTGTCTTGGGTCCCCTTCTGTGTAGCTCTGCCAGAAATAACCCAAGGTGAAAATGGTTCACAATTCCTCATCTTACAATGAGGACTGTAGAAAGTGCTGTGGTTCGTGGAACGTATTAGAACCAACCATTAGTTCAGGCTTCTCAGAGATTCTAAAATTTGGTAAAAATTTGAAAACAGGCATATTTTCTGGGATATTTCTTATATTCCCTGTTACACTGCCAGCAGCCGGAGTCTGAGAAATATGTATGTAAATTAAAGAAAGTTATTTAAATATACCAGAGTCAGAAGATATTAATAAATCTGATTTGGTTCTAAAAGTGGGCAAAGACTTGAGTCAGCAAAATTTGAGACCAATTCTAATTTTATCTGACCCATTTAGTTAAATGCTGCTCCTTCTGACAGTATCAGTGCCTGTGATATCATAGAGACCTAGCATGTTATTTGGAAAGAACATCAGACTCAAAGTCATGGGACATAAGTTCAAAGTCAGGCTCTGTCATTTAAAAGCAGAATAACCTTGAGAAAGTTATCTGGTTCTTGTAAGCTTCATTTTCATATGTATAATGTGGATAGCCTGACCTATTCATCTTGTATTGTTAATACAAAAAATGAAATACTTTGCAATCTGTATGTTCTACAACATAAAATGCATTAATTAAGCAATGGAGGCAAAATTGTAGCCAACATACAGACAATATTAAATTTTTAAAGATTTTATTATAAAAGAGAATAGGCTTTCTCTCTCCACCAACTCCTTTCCTTCCTACCCCCATTAACTTATTAAATAAATATTTACTGAATGCTTAAGATGTGTCTGACAATGTATTAGGTAAACAGTGGCAAACAAGTCAGATAAGATACTTTCTGGGAGAGGGGAGGGGAAGGAGACAATCACTGAATGTATAAATAAATAAATGAATCATTTCAGAGGATGAGAAGTAATAGGGAGATAATTATAATGATTACAAAAGAGCATTCTAAGGAGTGAACACATGAGCTGCAATCTGAATAATCACAAGGAGCCTCTGATACAGAAAAAAAAAAAAAAACACACACACACACACACAGGAAGAGTATAAGAATACTACAGAAACAGAGAACAGGAACTGCAAGTCCCTAAGACCAAATGATCTTAGCATGTTCAAGAAACAGAAATAAGGTCCTTATAGAAGTAGCATAAGAAATGAAGATGTAAGTGTTACAAGGTAGGCTGGACAAGTAAATCATATAGGAAGGGTCATGGAGTATATAATAAAGAATTTGTATTTTATTCTAAATGAAGTGGGAAGCCATTGGATAGCTTTAAGGAGAGAGTGACTTGATCTGATTTGCATGATCAGGATCTTTGCTAAGACCAAGTAAAGAGGCAGAGTTTTTGTTATATCAGCACCCTGAGTTTTTCTTTTAAGAGAAGCAGGAAATATTTAGCTTCGAAAGATTCTTCCATGGTAGAAACTAATAGGCATGTCAAACTCAACATGTCCCAAACTAAGATTTCTCTCCAACCCTACTGCCCCCAAAGCCTTCCTTCTTTCAGAAAGAGTCATTATAGGCTTCTAGTTTTCAGAACAAAAACCATAACATCATCCTTGACACATCCAATTCATCAGCAAAGCCAGAGGCTGTTTCTCACCTTCCTTATTCTTATTATCATGGCTTCAAGTAGTGCTCATTCCCTGCCTGAATGGTTGGAATGGCCTCCTAATGGGTCTCCCTGTTCCCAACCACATCTCTCTACAATCTATTTTCAACAGAGCAGCCAGAGGGAGCCTGTTAAAATGAAAGTCAGATAATATTCTTTCTTGCCCAAATCTTCTATTGTTTGCCCATCTGAGAGACAAAATCAAATTCCTCACAATGTCCTAAGAGGCTGGACAGTATTTAGTTCACTTGCTTCACTGCCCACAGTTCCTGCCAGTTTGTTTCATCCACACTGGCCTTCTTGGTGTTCCCTGAACACTCATGCTCATGCCCCACCTCAGGTCTTTGATTTTCCTGGTTCTTCTGCACAAAACACAATCTCCAGATATCTATAAAGCTTTCTTTCTTGCCTCTTTGAAGATTTTACTGAATTTTCAATGACATCATCCTTGTAACTCTCTCTTAAATGGCACTACTGCCCCCTACTCTCCCTTTCTCAAGTCTCTGCCTCCAAGGTGTTTGCTTCTTGTATATTTTGATTATTTGTCTGACACATTGTTCAATTCCCCAAAATGGAAAGAAAGCTCCATAAGGGCAAGGTTATCTGTCTCAGTCATTGTCATTTTCCCTGTGCTACATAAGAGAAGCTCAATAAATACTTATGACATAAATCAAGAATCTGAAATCACATGCCTCCTCCTAACGTTAGAGTCACTGAGCATGAAAAATAGCCCAGGACCTGCTCACCAAGTGTTGCTTGCAGGGAAGAACAGTGGACAGACAAGATGGTGGGGAAATTAGAGAAGTAGGAGCAAGTCCTGAGAGAGAAGACACTCTTGGATGCCCATTGAAAACAATGACTTAGAGGGAAAACTAAGAAATAGTCTACAACATCTTCTAGGCTTTATGTGTGTCCATAATCAGCAGTATTGGTTGGTTTACTTTTCTGGTAATGTATTACATAAAAATTTTCCTGTAAAGTAGGTAAAAATAATAATCATGATCATGGTATTAATTACTAGAATTTATTGAAAACTGTTCCAGTTGCTACCAACACTTACCTACACCACAACCAGCTTCAAACAACTATTTTATCATATTCACAGATTTTATGGGCCAGAAATTCAGACAGTACAGTGGGAATAGTTTATCTGTGCTCCCATGTTTGGAGCCACAGCTGGAAAGACTTGATTGCTGGGAACTAAAATTATCTATAGGTCTCTGCCCTCACACAACTGGCAGCTAATGCTGGCTGGTGGTTGGTACCTCAACGGAAGCTGCTGACAGAACCTCCCAGTAGCCTTTCTGTGTGCCTGAGTTTCCTCAGGGTGATCAGACATTTTACATGACAGCTCAGGGCCCCCAGAGGAAGTGTTTCAGTAAACAAAGCAGAAGCTTCAATGTCTCTCATTACCCAGTCTTGGAAGTCATAGTCATCATTTCCATCATACTATGTGGTCAAAGCAGTCACAAGTCACAGAGAAGAAATAAGCCCTAACTTTGGATATTAGCTTAGCTGGTCACGTTGTAAAATAATGTATAGCATGGAAGCTACTGCAACCACCATCATTAAAAACCATAATCCCACAGAAACTAGAATAAATGCTTTGCCTAATAAACTAAGTTAATTCTCACAATACCCCTGAGAAATACCATTATCCTGAATTTATAGTAAAAGGAAAATGAACTGTAAAAAGGCTAAAATGATTGGCTCATGATCACACTGTTGACAGGTGTTGCTGAGAGCCAAACCAATGTATAACTGACTCCAAAGTTCAAGTTCTTCCTAATACACCTTCCCCATGGCTAGAGGAGGAAATACTAAATAGGCAAGAAAGAACCCGATGTGGGGGTTGAAGGAATGACACAGAAATCAGAGGGCCTGCAAAGGGGAGACGATGATGACAGTGAGGATGACAATGACGAAGAAGAAGGAAGAGGAGAAGGAAGAGGAGGAGGAGGAAATCAATAAAGTCTTGATTCTAATGACTATGGAACCTTGTCAATGTTGGTACCTTGTCAGTGATGGTACCCTGGCAATGTTAAATTATCATTTGGTGATTTGTTGTGTTTTACTTGAGGCAATATGGAGGTAGGGTAGACAATATACTATATCCAGTTTCTCCTAAGTTAACACACAACAAATATTTAAAACTTAAATTTAAAAATTACATGCCACAAAAGTTTTATATTAATTATTTTATTCTATTAAATTTTAAACAGAATGAAACAAGATATTCTACTGTTTGGATATTCCCAATATTTTGTCCCCTAAATAAATATTTATCAGATGTAACTCAGTCAGATTTCCCTTATTTGTATCCTAATGGCTTCTGCAAAATAGTCACCATTTATTGAACAAATGGATATGGCCTGATAATTTTTTAATGTTACCTGGAATTATATGCAGTGCTTTTTCGATAAATGCACTCCTAAACAAAAACTTACAAACCCCACTCAGGATTAAAGAGTTCACATTAAATTACTCTTCCCTATAAACATAATGATTGAAAAATGGAGGACTCAGCTGACTAATATGAAGCCTGATGAAGACCAACTCTCTGCCCAAACATCAGCTGATCTCTGTGATGTAGCATCCTTACTCATAACATCACTGCCCTGTACACCACAAGAGTGCTCACTGCACTTAGGATAAAGACCAGAATTCTTACCATAGCTCAAAAAGCCCTGTAGTGTCTGAATCTGGCATGTTTCTCAATGCCATCTTGTGCCCCCATATTAGTCCATTCTTACATTACTCTAAAGAAATACCTGAGACTGGGTAATTTATAAAGAAAAAAGGTTTAATTGGCCCATGGTTCTGCAGGTTTCACAGGAAGCCTTTGCTTCTGGGGAGGCCTCAGGGAATTTACAGTCACGGCAGAAGGTGAAGGGGGAGCCAGCACTTCACATGGCCAAAGCAGGATGAAGAGAGGGGGAGGTACCACACACTTTTAAAAAACCAGATGTCATGAAAACTCACTAGTGCAACAACAGTTCCAAGTGGGATGATGTTAAACCATGAGAAACAGCCTCCATGGTCCAATCACCTCCCAACAGACCTGACCTCCAAGATTGGGGATTACAGTTGAACATGAGATTTGGATGGGGACACAGATCCTAACCACATCAGCCCCATTTCCTCTTTGTCATCTGCTTTCCTCCCATTCTGGACTCTTTTGAGGTCTTCAGACATGTCATTCTTCTTCCTACCTCAATACTTTCGCGTATTTTAGTACTTTTGCCTAGAATACTCTTACTTACTCCATGTGTCTTGTTAACCCCTATACTTAAAGTCGCACCACAACCATAACTTCCTTGGGGATGTTTTCCCTGACTTCTCTGATGAGGTCAAACCCTCTATTCCCTCATTATACACTCTTATATTAAAATAGTCTTCTCTTTCAAAGTATCTATCACAGTTGTATCTTTCTATTTATTAGTTTGATTCTTTGATTAACTTTTATCTCCCTTCTAGACCGTATGCTTCTTAAAAACAAAGATTGTGTGTATATTTTCTCCTTAATCCTCAGCACCCAGCACAATGGCAGGTTCATTGAAGATATTTAGTAATTATTTGTTAAATAAATAAATGTGCAATGGAATAAACAAAAAATACAGTTTAAATTTCTGAGGGTCATGATCAGCTTGTAATAGAATATTGATCATTGTCTTCTCATATCCGGAGCTTTCTTATCTTTTAATAATCTCCAAGGTTTACATCTGATGACAAGCCAAAATAATGCCTAATGATGTTACAGTTCACACATGATTTTCACCTTTCAAAGAGCTTTCATAGTCACTACTACATTTCATTTGATTCTCAAAACCATCCTAGGAAGGGATTTGTTACTGGCTTCATTTTTACCAATAAAGAATCTGAAGCTCAAAATGATACAAAGTTAAGGTTAGAACTCTGACCACAAAAGGCTCCTGGCAGATCAGTCTAGGGAAAGTGAGAAACTAGGAATTGGGTCCACTTTGAAGGCACATTGGGAAAGATATCTAAAAATAGAGATCTCTCCAACCCCAAGCAAAAACACAGGTTTAATGTATTAAAGAGGTTATTTTGTTAATATGAAGATATATTGGATCAGACATCGACCTGACCATAAAGTATATCTGACATGGAAATGCAAAAACGAAAAGAAAAACAGTCAAATTCCATGGAATTGACTTAGCAACCCTCACCAATTTGTCATATATATATATATATATATATATGTTTTGTGATTATTCTTTCTACTGCATGACAGCCAACTTCAAATAGACTTTCCTATTCTCTATTTATATATACAATGCAATTTAGCACTTTGTTATCAAATTTGCTCTTAATGCTTCCTGTGTATACCTTTAGAATCACAACTAAAATAGAAGTAGGCAGAAACCATGTCTTAGCATAACTCAGTATGTCATAATCAAGCATCTTAGAGATCATTTGACCAAACCATCTCTTTTTATAGAAGCATGACAATCCCAAAATAAATTGCCAAGATGTTGAGAAGAGATTTTGAGAGTGTTGAGCTACACAAAAACATAAATTGCAGTCCTTAATCCCCCAAGAGTGGGGAGTCTTAGAAACTCCCCATGTTTTGGTTAGAATACTCCCAAAGAGTTACATGCCATAAACAGAAAAGTATTCATGGGGGGCCGGACATGGTGGCTCACACCTGTAATCCCAGCACTTTGGGAGGCTGAAGCGGGTAGATCACGAAGTCAGGAGATCGAGACCATCCTGGCCAACATGGTGAAACCCCACCTCTACTAAAATACAAAAAAATTAGCTGGGCGTGATGGCGTGCACCTGTAGTCCCCGCTACTCAGGAGGCTGAGGCAGGAGAATCGCTTGAACCCAGGAGGCGGAGGTTGCAGTGAGCCAGGATTATGCCACTGCACTCCATCCTGGTGACAGAATGAGACTCTCTCTCTCTCTCTCAAAATAAATAAATTAATTAATTAATTAAACAAACAAACAAACAAGTATTCATGGGGACAGAAGTTCTTCAGGTCATCTCGACCTTTGAATTTCGGTTGAGGTAACCCAGGATTCCTAGTACCCTAGTCTCCCGCTATAGGTAAAAATAAATCCTCTCTGGAGGAAAATCATCTTAGACTTCATTTTACTCTGATGTTTTTTCAAATAAATGTCTGGGATTTAGTAGAAATAAGCTACACAAAAGAAAAGATAAGAAAAAATGGTAACAAAAAGATAGAACAGATATACAATATAAACAAATACACACAGGATCTAAATAATAAGGTCATCAGGCATAGACTATTTTACCACATACAAAGAGATAATAGAATTCCACATAATTTATGCTGATATTCTGCCCTTGAGGAGGAGCACAACTTCCCACTTCTTAGGTGTGGACTATGCATAGTGACTTCTTCTTAAAGAGTACAGTATGAAAAAGAGAAAGAAAGAGTAACCTTGTGCTGGAGAAACCTGACAGCCACTATCTCAATCAAATAATCAAGATCCATATCAAAAGTAATAAGTCACATTAATAATGTGTACCCTTGATATGATGTAATGAAAATGACACTTTACATTTGGGTCTTCCTCCCAAATACCCATAACCCTAGTCTAATTATGAGAAAACATCAGCCAAAGGAGCCTAAGGAAATAAAATATTAAATGTAATATGTTATCCCGGATGGAATCTTGAAACAGGAAAAGGATACTAGGTAAAAACTAAACGTGAATACATTATGGACTTCAGTTAATAATAATTGCTACGATTTAGATATTTATCCCTTCCAAACCTCATGTTTGATCCCCAGTGTTAGAGACGGGCCTAATGGGAGGTCTTAGGTCATGGGGTTAGATCCCACATGAAAAGATTAATGCCTTCCCTTCGGCTTAAATGAGTTCTGGCTCTATTTGTTCCTAGTTGTAAAAAGAGCCTGGAGCCTCCTCTTCCCCTTGCTTCCTCTATGGCCATGCAATCTCTACACACATCAGCTCTCCTTTATCTTCAGCCATGAGTGGAGGCAGGCTGAAGCCCTCACCTGATGCATATACCCAATCATAAACTTTCCAACCAGCCAAATCATGAGCAAAATACACCTTTTTGTCTGTATGAATTACCCAGGCTTAAGTACTTGTTTATAGCAACACAAAATGGACTAAGACAATAATGTACCAATATTAATACATTAATGAGTATTGCCTGTACAAATTAATTATATTGTCTGGTGAAATATAAAATGCACATAGAATTAAAATATGTGACAACAATAACATATTAGTTGGGAACTTGGTAAAGGTGTTATACAGAGGGAAAAAGTATATAGTTTTCTATAGTTTGTTACTTATCCAATAATAGTAATAACAACATGTTATTACTATACGATGAAATGCTTATCATTTTCTACAAAGAGACACTTGTTAAGAAGTACATCTTTTTATGGACAAGATTAACATGACCTCTGTCTGTACACTAGAATGTCAGTATATGGTCCCTAGATAATTAAGGAATTCTTGGACTTAAAAATCCAAACGATGTGTCTTGCTTTAATATCTTTTCATACTTAAAAATAACAAGCTTAAAAACAAAACATTTCAAAAAGAGCTTTCCCCTTCAAAAAATAAAATAAAATTAAGCCTCTTTCAGTTGTCAGCTTTGCTTCTGAATTTATAAATTTCCACTTACAAACAACTTTCAGAGAAAGTGAGTAAAGTAGGGTACACTTGCGCACTATTCCTTTCAAGAACAGAATGGGAGTCTTCAATTCTTAACTACACCATGGTTGCCATTTTGTATCATAGATGTGGCACCAGTTAAATGAAGCAAGATACTGAAATGAGATTCTTTTCACGATGAAACACAGGGATTTGTGTTGTTTTTTCCTGGGGGGTTAAGATTGAATGTAATATTTCAATCATACTTGAAAGAACATGAGTTAATTTTTCATAGCTACTAATCCACTCATTCAGAAATGATAATGCAAATGTTCAAATATTTATGCTTCATAGGCAAAACATGGCACCCTAAATTATTGCATTGTGCTCTCTCCTAATGCTTACTTACAATTCATTTCAGATCAGGTAACCAGAAAATCACTGTATTCAACAGGGAAGTGATAGCAATAAAGTCTTTATACTTACAATCCTTTCATATTTATTCACATGCAAGACTTATTTGCCTCCGTGAATACAATTAAAATATCCACCAAAGTCAGTGACTAAGGCAATAATACAAAATATCGTGCCTTTAATTGATTTGATTGCAATTTCCAGTCTACAGTCTATGTAAAATCCAAAGGCTCTTGTGAGAAGAAGAGTGGCTCTATTACAACGTTTTATTATTCCCAAACATGATATGCGCTTTCAATGTAAACTTTCCACCCCACCCATCATGAGAGCTGTGTTTTCAACATTATTTTTTAATGCTCCTGAAAAATGTTTTGAGAACATGAGTAAAGTCAGGAATTGCATTACTTGAAGTGTTTTTTACTTAGTGCCCTTATTTCCAGTGTCATTATTCCCAGGGTATAGAAGCAGAAAATCAGATTCAGACTAAAGCTCAAGACCCTTTGAGTGAGTTTAAGCATTAAGAGGAGTACCTCAAGCACCATGCATGATTTCACAGAAGAATTCTGCCCTTTTCTACATTGTAGTAGCTTCCAAGCATGAAAGATAAGATACAGGGAGGAGAACTTGCCACCTCCCTCTTCAGTTGTGGTATCTTGATCGCATCCTTGTTCACTTCAGAGATACACTTCTTCTTGTATCTCTCAAAAGCCTAAACAATCTAGGAGCATTGAAGGATGTTTCAAAACCATACATTGTCATCAAATACCCCTGGTATGAAGCGCTGACAAGAGCACACCACCTCCCTGGTATCCTGTTCAATAATTCATACTCTCAATATAATCTTAAGAAAACATCAGAAAAACCCAGATTGAAAGACATTGGAAAAAATAACTGACCAATAGTCTTCAGAAGTGTCAAGGTCCTGAGAGATAAGAAAATACTGGGGGACTTTCACAGACTGAAGGAGAGACTAAGGACATGTGATGATTAAATGCAATGTGGGAAAAACTGACAGGACTTTCTAACACGGAGAGAATATTAGTGGAAACATTTGTGAAATTCAAGTTAAGCTGTATACTTTAGCTAATGTATTATACTGAGATTAACTTCTCAGTTTTGCTAAACCCTCTGGTTATAAAAAATACTAACAAAAGAAGAGGCTGGATGAAGGGTATACAGGGACTCTGTATTACTTTTTCAACTCTTCTGTTAGACTTACATTATCTCAAAATTTTAAAAAGTAAAAAACAAAGAAAAAACACATATTGAGTTGAAGAAAGAAAGGAATGAAGAAGAGAAAGAAGAAGGAACAAAAGAAGGGAGCACAATTCTAATTTAAAGAGATATTGAGAGGTTTCATAATTGCTGACTGATTCCTCAGGAGATTCCAGATACTCATTTGAAAGTTTTTCGATGCAGAGTCAGAAAGTGACATAATATCATGGTAAATGCCATGGACTTTAGACTCAAACATATCTGGGTTTGAAATCTGATTTTACCACTTATTAGCTATGTGTCTGATGTCACATTAATTTTCTGAAGTTCAATTTTCTTACATGTAAATACAGGTGTTAATAGTACCCACTTCATAGGGTGGGTATGAGGACTAAAGGGGGTAATCCATGTAAAGATCTTAGCCTATGTCTGGCGTATACAAAGCACTTAAACAAATGAAAGCAATTAATATTATCCCAGAAACTCATACTATGCATTTTACATTTCCAAAATTCATTCATTTCCTCTCACTTGTAGAGATTAATAATTTTCCACTGCACTCAGCCGTATCCAAATCTTATTCATCCTTCAACAGATACCAATGGAATCTCACTGCCTCCATAAACCCAAATAGGCTCTCCAGCCTTAAATTCTGCATATAGTTTACGTGTGTATAGTTATCGTTCACTATTATTTTATGTGTAGTAATTGTTTTTTCATCAGACTATAAGATCCTTGATGATAGGGATAACCTTGTTTCCTTTTATATTTTCCTTAATGCTGAGCACAAAGTAGGCATTTGAAAAGTCACAATAGTTTATAACTATGATATTTTATGTGTTTCTAGGATAATCTGGTGACACCGTGGATGTAGTCATTAGGAATTTAGAGGTCTGTCAAAACAGGTTTTAAAGAGGTAAACATAATTAAAAGCCCTTTGAAGAAGAAATAAAAGTCTTTCAGAATCTTCTTCACTCCAAATGCAAACTAAATTAGATTCTTTGCAACTGTCTCTGGGGCCTATGTCATATGGTTTTTGTCTTGTAAGGAAGACAATTTAAAAGAAAGCCTTTCAGGGATTTCAATAGACACATTTCTTTAGCTGAAATCTATTCTCTCAGAAACTTACCCACATTTCCTAATAACGTTCAAATTCTAACAAAGATATCATGGCTACACAGCACCAGGAAGAGCACATTATTTCTTTTCACAATTCCCCTACATAGCATTATGGCTTCCCAAGGGCTTTTAAATGTATTGCTTCAATTGATTCTCGTAGAATCTCTGAGATGCTATCTGGAAAGTATTATTATCCCCAGTTTGCAGATAAGACAACTGAGGTCCAGGCTTGCTAAAAATCACACAACTAGTAAGTGGCAATTGAGGACTCTTCTCTCATTCAACAACCATTTATTGAGTTTTCTCGTGGACTTCCCCTGTGTGCTCTCAAGCCCACATGCTGGCTCCTGTCAGAGCACTGTGCTTATCACAAAGGATTATAATCATCCACCAACTTGTTTGTCTTCTCCCCTGGACTTTAAGCTCCTTGCAGGCATGCATCTGTCTTTTCCTAGCTGTATCCCTATTGCTAAAGATGCGCTCAATAATCATTTGTGAATAGACGAATGGGTGTAGCTCAAAAATGCTGAAGGATGTGCCAAAAAAGCTCAAATGAGTTGTTTTGGATAAATGCAAGTTACAGCATCCTTTTTCCATATCTTAGCATTTTATAACCCAGATCCCAATAGAGAACACAGCTGTGAAAGAGATTAATACACTGCATTCTTAAGGAGCAAAGCCTACACTGAAATGAGTCAAGACCAGGTGATCATGGAGGCGTGTGATAAGATAAAGCCCGGTAACCATCACAATCTCCAGAGAAGGCAGTTTATCTGTAGAAGTTTCAGTCCTGACTCTGCTACACTTCCTAGGCAGCTCTCAATTCCACCAAGGAAAAGTATAGAAGTGACAGACTTTGACTTAAAGTTACCAAACTAAAGGAATCTAATCTTCCTAAATGAAAGGAAAAGGAGCTCATTGATTCTCCAGTTTCACAGGACTAGAATTTTAAGGGACATTGAGAAAGAAGTCCCTGAAATCTTCAAGAGGACAACAGAAACCTATCTAAAATACTTTCTTTCCTGAATCTTTGTTAGCTGTAAGATTCTATGACCTACTTCTCCTGTTCTCCTATATCCAAAGTCAACATTTTGATATTTGCTCTTACCTCCTTCACTGCAACAATATCTCCTTCTCTTGAGCCATACCATCTGGCTGCACAAGCCCCACCTTCAGAATCAGAACTAGAAACACTTGCAGAACTTGTGGTTTTTCATAAAGTTGGCAGAGGGTTTGTTCTCCACAGTGATGGCATCAACTTCCCCATGTGGGAAAAATGCCAGTCACTAGTAACAGTGTCTGATGCTAAGCAACCAGAGTGGTTCCAGGAGGCTGTGCAGTGTCTGAGAAGAGGACCAAACTGCAATTTGAAGGTGCAGTTCCAGCTTTGACTCTTCCACAAACTTCAGTATGACCTCAGATAAATCATTCAGCTTCTCTGGTACTCTGTTTTGTTTTCTCATCTCTGAACTAAGTGTGGGTCTTCCAGATCCCTTGTGCTAAGTTCTGCTGTGGGACTGACAACTTACATGGAGGTGGAAGGTAGGAGGAGAACATGATTAGGAACTCTGGGCAAGCATAAGCCATTTTCTTCAAGACTAATCAAAGATGTGGACTGTTGGTGGTGGTTAGTGCTTTGTGTTTGTTTGTTTGTTTCCCCTGTTCCAGAAAAACTGGAAAGCAAATGTAACAGGTTTAGGGAAAAGAATCTGTGTCAATATAGAAGGAAATGGTGTACTAATTAAAATACAAAATTTTGTCCAAAAAACGATGAGAAATAAGACAGACCATTTGAAATGACTAGGAAAAAAGTGACCAAAAAGCAATGCAAAGTCATTTATGTTTAACCTGATCTAAATAAAAATTAACAATAGATAAGCCACTGTTTTGGGCCATCTGAATCTGATAAACACAGGTTTAAATCCTGGCACCATCTGCTCAACTTTAATAATACCAATATGCCAAATTATAATTATGATAGCAAGGACAGCAGCCTCATGGCTCATAATCTAAATAGTGACTGTTCTTTAATGGGATAAGAAACTATAGCCAAACCAACTTAGCTGGAAATTATTTTAGTGCTTCATATTTACCATAGGTTAAGAGCAAACAGAGGCATGTAATTGGCAAAGCCACAAGCAACCAGACTTTCGGAGTAGGAGAAACATTCTGGGTGGGGACCCAGAATGCCCAAGAACCTAGAACTTATAAGAAGAACAATGGAGGTAGAGAATCAAAGCAGAGATTTTATATTTCCAATCATCTAGAACTAATCACTGGTACCTGTCCAACCACTTGACCTACCAGTGTACCCTAGTCATGGGGCATTTTTCAATTGGGAAGCAGGCAGGCCATTCAAATATAGTCCAGTGCTAAGATAGCCATTGCCAGTATGATGAATCCTTAAATCTGAGATTCAAGACCACCCAGCCCAAAGCCCTCACTTTACAAATAACAAAACTAAGGCCCACAAGGTTAAGTTTCCCAAATCACCATCCAGTGAGTAACAGAAAAATCTCCTTTCTCTCAGACCAATGTTTATCCCAAGATGCCTCCCCAGAGTCCCAGGGCTAAATGCATTTGCATAGATCTTCCTTTCCTTGCCAATTAAGGTCATGTGCTGTTCAAGCCACTCATTCTGATGCCTTTCCTAAATTACCCTGCCTACCTTACTATCCTAATAGCAAGTTATGTAAGATGGCACCTTTCATAATCTTTAGTCTGTGTCACAAAATATGAGTTGTGTATATTTTATATTATCTCAATATCACTATAAGAGAGCTATAACCATAAATTTTCGTAGGTATAATTAATAACAGAGTCCCTACTAAACTTTCTTCTAGACATAACAGATTACCCACCAGTTCCATGAATTTCTGTGGAATCATCCCTTCAATGTTCCATGCCCCTGCATATGCTGTTCCTTCTGACTGGGAAACCCTCCCTTTGTTACAGACCCCAATTCATCAGGCCAACTGCTGCTCATCCTTAAAAGCCCAGCTCGAATGTTGCTTCTTCTTCAGAGCTTTTCTTAACTTCATCCAATAGTAAGAATTTCTCTCTTCCTCTGCATTTTAATTTTGCAGATATAGCACTTACTATCTGATAACTACCTGTATATGGTTATGTCTCCACTAGACTATCACCACCTCATGAACAGAGACAACTTTTGTCTATCTTCAGCATCTAACAGTTCCTCGCATGCAGGAAAACCTTGGGAAATGCTTTGTTGTCTAATGACGTCAATGCTATAACAGAATCATTGCCAAGATCTACGTCATCTCTCTAGTTCTAGACTTCATACACTGACAATGACCCTTACATATAAATATTCTTGTAGTCAGTAAGTATTGGACCAATACCCCTAAAGCAGGCATTGTGATAAGATTTGAGAGAACAGAGAAGAAATTAGAACATTCATATTCTCAAGTTATGTAAATTATTTTGGTGGGTTTTGTGCCCTTTAAAGTAAGAATCAGTTATTAAAATGTTTTCAAAGGGCATAAGCCTTATTCCCATGGGCATGGATTTTCAATAGTGTCTGAAGTTTGATAAGATATGGAGAATATTATAATTTTCTATCTAAAAAGCTTTTTCAAATCTCTCATCTCTCATTTCTATACTAGTAATAATAATAAAAGGTAATATTTACTGAGGGCTTACCATGAGCTAGGAACTTTGCTGAGCACTTTACATTCATTATCTCATTTAACCTTCTCAGCAACTCCATAAGGTAGCTACTGTCAAATCCTCATTTTGCAGATGAGGAAACCGAGGCACCAAGAGTTTAAGTAACTTGTGTGCACAAGGTCGAGCAAGAAATGCATGGTAGAATAGGGATTTGAACTCAGTCAAATTGACTCCAGCCCCTGATCTGAGTAAACGCAAACCATGGAGAAAAGAGCTCAGCAAACTCATTCAAACTCCCTGGTTAAGCAGGAGATAGAGTGCTTTCACCTCTCTTAGCTATGAATAAGGAAGCCACACACTTGGGAGAGGCACAGAACCTCCAAGAAAAGGAAAGGCATTAGATTTTAATGTGTATCAATCTAAAGGAATAGATTGTTAAAGGCTGAAATCACTGAATCAGTACACCACACTTTGTGCATAAAAACAAGATTATCACCCATGCAAAATGATTCTCCCTAAAAGCATAAGCTGAGAACATTTTATTCCATCAACTGCGTGTGCTTGTGTATTTTCATTGGGTAGAAATTGAGCTCAGCTTAGTGAAGCTAGTGTGTGTATTTCTTGGGAAATTATTTATTTATTGCTTATTGGATGGCTTTTAGCTTTCATCTAGAAGAGACAGAATTAATGATGCATTTCTGTTTCATCAAGAGATTGTGGAAAAGGCTGAGATCTCTTTAGGGAGAGATTGGTTTTCGGCTCATCTCAGCAACTCATTTTTATCACAGTAACTTTTTTCTGTGGAAAGGAACGGGACTGTGATACACACACACATATATACAGATATGCATATATATGTATAACCTATAACATAATACATGTACACATAATATACACAACTCTTTCACACAATGCTTTATAGTTTACCAAGCGTTTTCCCATAGACATCATTTTATTTAAGGCATACAACCACCAGACAGGGTGGGAAGATTTATACCCATTTTTTGCAAGAAAATCTGACACTCAGTTTGCCCAGTGATTTATCCGGCCTCACAAAGCTGACAAGTAGCAAAACTGGGGTATGAAACTTAAGCCTTCTAATTTCAAGTTCAGAGCTTTTCACCAAATAGCCACTGTGTTCATTTGTTCAGGATTTGAGTGAACTTGCTTACAAATTACTTTACTGATTCAACGCCTCTGATATCACCTAAATAACTTGTAATCCCTGGAATAGGAAGGGTATAGGTGATAGACATGATGTGATTTGACCAAGTCAAAATGAATTTTTTAAAATGTGTGAAACTATTACATATTTCAATTCTTACAAGAACATTAAAATCTGAACTTTCTCTTATGAAGTGAGGCTGGGGAGCACCATGTTTAGAGAGAGATGGCCTGTGTTTCTTCCAAATAGGGAGGTTTGAACAATTTGTCTTGACTTTTGAATTTGGAACATCCAAAGGCAACATCGAAAACAAAAATAACTCATTTCCTCCCCATTACTAAAACTTGGCTGCTAATACAGCACCTGTTTGGCATCAGATGATTAGGAATGCAAACGCTTCAGTACAAAACCAAAGTAAAATAATTGAAGATTATATTCTTCACAATGGATCATCTCCTCCTGCTGTTCATTCTTTTTTCTAAGCAGAAAATATTACAATTGTGTGTTAATCCTGGGAGACTTTTGTCTAGTAAATAGTATGGTTTCCTAGGTGCAAAGCAGATACTGCAGAAATTAAATAGCCCAGTACTAATTAGTGTTTTTTGATCCCTCCCTCTTCTCCCTCTCCTTCCTTAGGATTGACTGTCAGGGCAGAAGCGGATTTATTGCAACCAGATAAAACCAGTCGGCACAATTCAAACACCTGGGCAATTCTGCCTTATCTTGCTAGGTAAGCTGTATTCTTTTATATTCAATATCTGTCCTGTTTATGGAAGATCTAAAGGGTGTAAAACAAGAAAAACCAAACTCTAACAATGGATTCCACTTAGAGTGCAAATAATGTAATATCACAGTCTTTTGGGGACAGGGCTATGATGGACAGAACTTAAAGTCATTATCACTAAACTCTTTGCCTTTTATGAGAAAATACTAGCAAAAAGGGTTGGGATGTGGGGGGAATAAAAGAACAGTAAGAAGGGCTGTCGCAACTCTCAGACATTTCTTTCCTCTTTTTTTTTCCAGGCATAGGAAGAAAGCTCTGGCAGTTAAGATTCCTTACTGGTTACAAAACTCAGATGGAAACAGAGTCGACCTTGATGGTATCAAGCCCTCACAATATAGATTTCAGAATGATAAGCCAATGAATTAAAAATGGTAGAATCAGAATTGTTCCTGGTGTTAAAGGAAATGACAAGGATCATAGCCTTCAACTCAGCTGGTGCCTACCATAACAACAACCAGAAAAAGTTAACTTATGATGGAAGACCCTTTTTTTATTTAACAGTTGATATGGCTTTCTTTATAAGCTTGCAGGCCCACTCAAGTTGAAAATATGTCAGGTACCTGTAAAGCAACTATCAAAATCTAGAAGACACAGTTCTAGCATGATTGAGGGACAATTGATCTGCCTGAAAAAAAATTCCATGTTTTCCAATATTGCATTAAGGAATAACCTCAATTCCCAGGTCTACCGATGAATCAATAAAGGATGTCCATGAGCAACATGAGACTCCTTAAAATGCAACCCTAGGAAACCACAGTTTTCAGGGTAGTAGCCATTAGCCACATGTGCTATTGAGCGCTTGAAATATGGTAGGTGTGACTCAAGAACTCCATTTTTTCAGTTTTATTTAGTTTTAATGACTTAAATTTAAAAATTGAAGCAATGAAAATATTTGGAAATATGCAGAATATTTTTGATACAGTGGGTTAAAATATTTTATTCAAATTAATTTTTGTTTTCTTTTACTTTTTTCATGTGATTATTACAAAACAAAATTAAATACATGGTTCATTTTATGTTTCTATTGAACAGTACTGCTCTAAAAACTGCAGAATCTACCTTAGGGAAAGAATCTACCTTAGAAAGGAATCAACTTCACAGTTCATTAAAAGATGTTTATTTGCCAGAAAGAAAAAGATGATTTGATAGCTTGGCCTTCTGGCAGCATGGTCACGTATCACATAGAGGCTGAGAACCGAGGCTCTGGAAACACACAGCTCAGGTTTAAATTCCCAGATCTGCTTTTCACCAGCTGTGTGACCTTGAGCAAGTTGCTTAGCCACTCTGAGTCCACTTCTTCATACGTTCAAATAATGTGCCTAATATACTTAGCAAGTAAGTGCTCAAAAAATATTAACTATTACTGTTGTCATAATTAGCAGCTTTGTTATTTCAACATCATTAGGAGAATATCTGGAATTTCAAAATCAAATTTTTAAAATATTGTGATCTTATGGACCATATTTATGATTTCCAAGGGAAAAATATCTACCCTTTGGCAAACCATCAAGTAGCAGGAACACTAACGACTTGAGAATAGTTCTTTGTTCTTAATGAAGGGTTAATAGTATGATTGGAAAGTCTTGTCCTTTCATTGTGTGGTGCTTCCCTTTCTGGAACACTCTTAATGTCAAAAGGGAGCAAAGGTATATTATAGAATGGGAAGGGACCTTATCAATTCACAGTTCTGCCTAAGGCAAGCCCTATAGGCAGTATTCATGGACAGTACTTTAAATAAATACTGTTTTGGTTCTTCCAGTGACATAGTATAGATATATGAAATATGATACTGTACTAGTCTGTTCTCACGCTGCTAATAAAGACATGTCTGAGACTGGGTAATTTATAAAGGAAATAGGTTTAACTGGCTCACAGTTCAGCATGGCTGGGGGCTTCAGAAAACTTACAACCATGGCGGAAGGAGAAACCAAACACGTCCTTCTTCACGTGGTGGCAGCAAGGAGCAGTGCCGAGCAAAAGAGGGAAAAGCCCCTTATAAAACCATCAGATCTCGTGAAAACTCACTATCACGAGAACAGTATGGGGGAAAACACCCCCATAATTCAATTATCTCCACCTAGTCCTGCCCTTGATACGTGCGGATTATTACAATTCAAGGTGAGATTTGAGTGAGCACACAGCCAAACCATATCAGTTACATTCTATATATGGTATGGAGTATCATGGACTATCACTAGATTAAAGCTTAGTTGGAAAGTTGAGACATAGACAGGGAATAACAATATTACTGTAAAATAGCTATTTAACATAATATTTTTCTATTAATGTGCCTATCAATCTGTATGCTCCACTAGAATGTGAGCTTCATGAGAAGATAAATTTTTTTCACCCTCAATTCCTAGTGCTTAGAGCATACTTGATAGAGAGTATGTGCTCACTATATTTTCAATCAAATACATGGATGAAGAGAAAGACTCCGTAAGGCATTAGCTGAAAGGAAGAAATGGATAAAAATGGGCCCAGAAAAGAATACCCCAAATCTTACAATTAGATATCACAAAATTTTATTCAAGCATCAAACAACAGTGACATGAATCCAACTAACATCGAATTAGCAATGAAAATAGAAGGAAGACACTGAGGAGAATGTTCTGTGGTTACTAGGTGTCTACAGTCTCTCCACCATCCAGGATAAAGTCCGGTAGTTCAGTGTGTCACTTAAGGCCCTTCACCATCTGCTCTCTGCTTGGCTCTCCATGCCAAGTCATTGTCTGCTCTCTGCCCTTGTGCTCTCACTATGAGGCTCAGAGAACAGGCCATGCTCTGCCTGACTTCCAGACTTCAGCATCTCATCCTGCTGCCTAGAATGCTGTTCCTTGTGTTGTCTGCCTGACAAACTTCTTATTCTATATGACATTGCTTAAGAATTGCCATCTCTGGGAGAATATCCCTGATCATTCCATTCAGAATTAAGTACTTTCTCTTCTACTTTTTCCTAATACTGGTATCACTTTTATATTATCAAAGTGTTCCATATATTCATACATTATACATCCCTGAAGTCATGTATAAATATGGTCTCCCTGCAGAAGGCAAACCATAGATTTACACCTTATATAATTGGCATTCCCAATTAAGAAAAGAAAAAAAAAAAACTATGCCTAATTACACCTGCCTTTTTAGACAGTATCTTTGAAATACAGTTCCCACATTTTATACATTTTTAACCATGCATTTGTTCTTTCCTAATTGAAAACTCACTCAACTGGCATAAATCCAATGATATCCACTTAAGGCTGAGGATTCACACCTTTCAGCATGCCTAAAGATTTCCATCTTTGTCTGAATTACATTAAGTTTATGAGATATATGGTTCTTATTACCAATATCACCACTTTCATTTTCCATTCTCTACCCATTTTTATAAGATAATAAGAGCAAGATACAATAAAACATTCAAATAATTACTCAAACACTTTTATACTGGCAAAGATGAAAATGCAGCTGAGATTGAATTATCAACTGCAATTCCATACAATACATTTCATCCTTGTAGCCCTGGAACATGAAACAGTGCAATGCACTGCTGATTTAGTTTAGTTTTGTTTTGTTTTTTGAAGCAGAGTCTTGCTCTGTCACCCAGGCTGAAGTACAGTGGTGTGATCTTGGCTCATAGCAATCTCCGCCTCCAGGGTTCAAGTGATTCTTGTCCCTTGGCATCCCATGTAGCTGGGACCACAGGCACATGCTACCATGCCCAGCTGATTTTTGTATTTTTAGTAGAGATGTGGTTTCGCCTTGTTGGCCACGCTGGTTTCAAACTCCTGGCCTCAAGTCATTAGCCCGCCTCAGTCTCCCAAAGTGCTGTGCTTACAGATGTGAGTCACTGTACCCAGCCTTGCACTGCTGTTTAGTAGGTGCTTAATAAATCTTTGTTGATGAATGACAGATTTGGTTAGCAAATGACACAAAACATTTGAAAATCTGCCAACTCCTTTTAATTGGCCATGGCACAGAGGCAGCAGAACATACCATATATGAGCCATTATGCACAGTGGGTAAGAGAGATGAATCTTACCAACCAGATTCAAATCCTAGTCTACCCTCTCCTAGTTCGGGGACCTTGGACTTATTTCCCAACTCTTAGCCTCAGCTTTTCTCTCTAAAATGTGGACAAAAGATTCATTATTAAGATGAAATAATATAATTTCTGGCGTTTTCAATACGTACACAGGTGATCTTTGAGTACTCCTAACTCCTAACGTCCAAAAATGTCATCCTCCTTTAGTCATCCCCTTTATGGCCATTCCCTGAGTGTGTCATTATTCATTCATTGACCCTCCATAAGCTCAACTTCAAACAACACTATCTTCTCCTAAGTTTCCATCTCATTTCTTCCAGTACTAGATTCCAAAAACCCTTTAACCCCAGAGAGATCTTCAATCCATTGGTCCTATATCTTTTCATTGTCACCTCTCTCCTTCATGTCTTCACTGAATTTCTTAACCCACTTAAATGCAATGGCCAATCATTTAAACAATTCTCTTGTATACACCTTGAGCTCTTCTGCCTTGACTTTACAAAACCTCATGCCTGCTGGTGAGGCTAAAATCTGGGCTTACTCCCACCTGCCCCCATGCAACTGGACATAGCTGGAGAAAAATAAACAACCATGCAGAATGAGCTCACTTTACGTTCATGGCCATTTGCTTCAAGTGAGTCCTCAATGCCACTGGTCAATAACACATTTCCCTAGTTTATTCACTCTCCCAGAGTCCTGGACTACTGTTTTATGTGATCCTCTCTCTTCAAACTTCAACTACTTCCTTCCTCATATATGTAGGTATGCATGTATACATATTACTACATGTACTATATTACTATATGCAGGTACTATATGTACATATTACTATATGTACTGTATTTTCTACATATCTATTCAATATTCATAGATCCCATCAAGATAGATGAACTGACAAGGCTTACAACAAATTCTTTATGCACTCTATCCCATTCCTTCTCACTTATCCGAGGATATCACTTCAGCTGCCTCCCACTTATCTCCTGAATTGTTGATTTTTTTCTCTAACCACTGAATTTTTCTTATAAAAATACAAGCATGCTGTTTTTTTCTAATGTCTAAAAAAATCTCTTTTTCTCTCACTTTCTGTTCTACCACCTAATTTCTATATTTCACTTTTTAGCAAAACTTCTTGAAAGTTCTGTCTGTACTCACTTTTCCTAGTTCCTCTGCTACGATTCCCCTTAAATACATGCCAATGAGGCTTTTGCCCTAAGCAGTCCATGGAAACTGATGCTGTCAAAGTTACCAATGACCTCCACATTGGTATATCTGATAGACATTACTATCAATTTGCAAAAAATTTACTCTTTCAGCAGTATGTGACTCAGTTAATTATTCCCTCCCACTTGAAGCATTTTTATTTTCACTTGGCTTTCAGGACACTGCACTTTCCTGGTTCTCTTCCTACCTCATTGGCCACTCCTTCTGAGTCTCCTTTGTAGGTTCCTCTTCAACTCCCAGGTCTTAACACTTAGGTGCTTAGGCCTCCATTCTTGGACCTACTCTCTTTTCTTACTGTATTACTTCCTCAGTATTGTCATTCAGTCTCAGATTTAAATACATTCTACATGGTGATGACTCCCAGCTTTATATCTTAAGCCTGAACTCTGCCCTACAATCATAGAGCCATATATCTAACTCTGATTATTCACATGAATGTCTAACAAGCATCTCCAAACTAACATGTCCTGAATTTGAGTTTCAATATTACCTCTAAAAAAGGCAGTCTTTCCTCAGGTTTCTTTATCTTGGTTAGTAGTAACTCCATTCTTCCAAATTGCTTAAGTTAAAATTCTTGAAGTCATCCTCGACACTGTTCTTTTGCCCATACAACACACCCATGACATCAGCATATTCTGATGCCTCTACCTTCAAAATATATTCAGAATCTGATCATTCTCACCATTTCCACTCCTATTGACCTTCTCTGAGCCATCCACTCCTCACAACTGGATTATTCCAATAGTTGTCTAATTGATTGCCACACTTCTTCCCTTGGTTTCATCAGTCTGTTCTCAAAATAGCAGCCAGGGTTGAATACAACAGCTACCTTGTTAAAATATATGTCAAATTTCTGACATCATTTGGCAGGCAGCTTTTAAAAATAGGCCAAATCTTGTCACTTACCTGCTGAAAACCCAACAATGGCTGTCCATGTCAGCAGAGTTAAAGTCAAAGTCCTTGCAAAGGCCTATAAATCCCTACAGAATCTGGCTTTCTTTTATCTCTCTAATCTCATTTTCTCCCAGCCTCTTCCTCCCTTACCAGTTCCAGCTACACTGCCCCTCTAAGCTTCTTCTCCAATAGACCCAGCACTCTCCAACCTCAGGACCTTGATATGTGCTTTTCCCTCTGCCTGTCAGATTCCCCATCGTTTGAAACTTCATCTTCTACAAGCCTTTATTTAAATATCACTACCTCAGTGAAGACATCCCTACCTTCTACCTAAAATTCCAACACACAACCCTAAACCCAGCCTGCTTCATTCTCCATAGTGTTTATCAATGTATCCTTGTGACATAATTTATATTTTGCTTATTTATGCTGTTCATTATCCATCTCTCCAGACACACATATACACACATATCCTAGGATATAAGCTCCTTGAAGGCAGACAACTATGTGTGTTTTATTCAATGCTGACTCCTCAGTGCCTAGAACACTGTTTCACATATATTAGCTATTCAATAAAAATAGTTAAATAAAGTAATAATGCATAAAACCCTTAGCATAAAGCCTGGCAAAGATAAACGACCCTCAAATGTCGGCTATTATGTATTCATAAAGACGTGGATTTGGCCAGGCGCAGTGTCTCACGCCTGTAATCCCAGCACTTTGGGAGGCCAAGGCAGGCAGATCACCTGAAGTCATGGGTTTGAGAGCAGCCTGACCAACATGGCGAAATCCCACCTCAACTAAAAATACAAAAATTAGCTTGGTGTGGTGACATATGCCTGTAATCCCAGCTACTTGGGTGGCTGAGGTGGAAGGATTGCTTGAAGCTGGGAGGCAGAGATCACAGTGAGCCAAGATCATGCCGCTGCACTTCAGCCTGGGTAATAAACTGAGACCCTGTCTCAAAAAAAAAAAAAAAAAAAAAGACATACTTTTTTTTTTCTCAAAGTCAAACATAGAATCACTTCAGGTTCAATTTTATGTGAACAACTGAAGAAGCAATAATCAATTTTATTTAACGAACTCATACTTACTATATTCCACAGATTGTTCTAAATCTTTTAAAAATATTATCTCATGGATAGGAAAACTCTGTACTCTATGGATAACCCAATGTAACTTAGCAATTAAAAAGCATGTATAGTCTTTGATATCAGAAAGACTTGACCAGAGTCTGAATCCTGATTTTATTGTTTACTAGCTATGATCTTCGGTAAGAATCTTCCTAGGTCTCAGTCTTCTTATCTGTAAAATAGGGGAAATAATCCCCACCTCCTAATCATTCTAATGAGAAATCTTAGTGCTCTAAACAGAAAACATCACAACATCTACAAAGCACTTATCACAGTATCTGCTGGGTGACTTGCACTCAATCAGTGGCATCTATAATTCATTTCCGAGAAAGGTAAAAAGTTAAGTGGAGAAAAACAAAAACCATAAGAGATGAGGAAAAGCAAAAGTGTATACTTCCCTGTCTCTAGGGCTTTAGGATTCTCATCAAGATTCAGAAGAAAAAGGAGTTGAGAGAGGCAATTGGTTTTTAAACAAAGAATAAGTTTTTCTTTCTAGTTTTTCGGTTGCAAGCTTGCTGTTATAATAGCTAGGCTTCTAAAGTAATGGAAAGCTGTTATTAACGTGAAATACTTACAACAAAATTATGTGCCCAAATAACTCTCCCCAAATGCAAAACTAGGCAAGCTACTAAAAAAGAAGCTCATTGTCTGAATAGTTTATGGTTTAAACAGAGTTTCAGGTTAGTTATAGGTTTCATGCTTAAATGTACCCTTTCTCTAGGGACCAACAATGCCTGCTAGGGCACCAAGATTAATCTTGTTTAAGACTACTTCACTCATATTAGTGAGTGATTCTAGAGCCAGAAACCACTAATACGACTTCTTAGTTTTAAACACACACACACACACACACACACTTATTCATTTTTGCTTAGGTATTTGGTGGAGTAGAGGAAGAAAATGATAAATTCTCCCTATTCTGTTTCAAATTTTTTTGATGTCTTTTTTGTACTATGAAATTCTGTGCCTTTTCATATCTGTGGTACCTAGGAAATCAAATTCTTAAAAATAATGCTGTGTAGGAGTCACTGAGAGAAGAGATTGTATCCCAGAAGTTCTGTGTGGGTAACTGAGGACAGATTGTCAGATTTCGGCCCAATCTGGTTCAATTTTTTTAAAGCTGTATCATGAGAAAATTGTGTTCATAAAACTTGAAATTTGAAGAGGAAAAGAAGAAAAAAAATCAGCCATGTTAAGCACCTTCTCCCATCCACACACCCTACTAGAGGCTTTATGTGGGCTTCTCATTTTATCTTGTGAGGTGGTTCCCTTGAATAGCTCTGCTTTGGCAGTTCGAAAAAGATAGCATTGCCATCTGGTATTTCTGTGGTATGGCATGACGGTAAAGAATGCCAGAATTTGGGGTCAGGGCAATTGGGGTTTGAATTCTGCTTGTACCAATTATTATATTACATGGCATTGATGTGAGCCCATGGGGTAGAGATAATTACTTTAAAGTTCAGACCCATCTCCAACCCCTGATCTTCATCAGTCTACCCTTACCCCCATTCTTAATATGAACCTATGAACTTTTTTTAAACTTAAAACCAGATGGATACTGCTGGGTTCTACTATGCAGAAATTCTGAAGCAGCCCCTAAGAGTGTGATCTTGGTTAAGTTAAACTTCTCTGAGCCCCAGTTTATCATTGTGGGGTTTTGTGGGAATTAAATGAGGAACACTTGATACAGGACATAGCGCTCAGTAAGGATAGCTACCATTATTGCTAACATCGCAGAATGTAAATACGTACCATAGCATACCTATACTTTATTTCTCTCTAGAGTCAGGAGGACTTTAGTAGCAAGCTAAGACAGCAATTATTTGACTACATTGTATCTGTTTGTTTGGAAGAAAACTTGTTTTCTCATAAAAAGAAGCGAATTACCAAGGCAAATTACAGACAATAAAAAATATAAAAATATAGCTATGATAAAAAGAAAGTGTTCCTGCTGTGTTCATACAGAAGAATAGGGCTGGTATGAGGGATTATTTGCGAACACACCCAAAATAGTTTTTTTGTTTACCATTAATTCTTCATGTCAGAATAGAAAGCATCATTTTAACCAGAGATTTTACCACAGTTTCCTAAGCCTTTTGAAGGGGGAAAAAAAAAACACATTATATTGATCCAATAAAATAATATACCAACCTTGGGTTTTATTTACAATATAGAAATAATTCCAAACTACTAGGTAGAAAGCATTTAAAATCTGTTGTAGAAACCATTTTCCACACCCTGTTTTCAATAGAAATAACTCCTATTGTTTGTGTTGTTATTTAAAAAAAAAAATGTAAACTGGATAATTAAGATGACGTTCACAGAAAGATCCAAAAGATAGAATCAAAATTAATTTGCTTTTGCCATTTAATTTTTCTAATAATTACCTTCATGTAGACTTGTTCTGAGTACTCAATATAAGCCAAGGGAAAATAAAACAAATAAAAATGAACACACTACTATGAACCTGAATAAAAATGCAAAAAGCCAAGTTTTCAAGAGAGGGAAATTCACCTTTTATTTAGAATATCTGGGTCGGGCTTTTTTTTAAACACCTACGCTGAGCCCTAGGTTTCCTGGAATTGTCCCAAGGACCACCAAGATAAAAGGAAGAAATGGGGAACAGGGAAAAACACCTTACCTAATGCTCCCTTAAATTGAAACAGCACCACTTTCAAAGCTTCTATATGTTGTCTTCTACCTAGGACTTTATTTACAGCCTAGCAACTCAAAGTCAGCAAACTGAATCATGAAATCACGGACTTCCTCCCCTCTCCACCTCGGATGCTCTAATTTTATAAAGTAAGTTGAATTTATAAAGTATGCAGCCTAAGATTAAAAAAAAATAAATACTTCACACTTTCATCCAGCATTGCAGTTTACAGGACCTGGATAAGGGATTTGTTTTCATCTGTTTGGCTAGGACCTAGGACCTACACACCATAAGGGTACAATTATTACACAAGTTGAGGAGATCCAAATGTACCCATATCTTGGATGTATGGAACTCAACTTCATAAAAATATAGGGCTGGTGCTACCATTCTATTAAACTCTATTTTTCATTTTATCTTCTTTATTTCTTTATTAGCTTATTAGCTACACATCTGTGTTTCGTTACACTAGTGATTTCTTTAGAATTTGTAGTACATATTTTTAACTTTCTACTATCTAATTCCAAGTGATATTATGCTGCTTTGCACACATAAGAATCTTACAATGGCACATCCTCATTGTTCCCCTCCAGGCCCTTGGATAATAGTTGTTATGCGTCTTACTTTAATATTTAATATCCCACATCACATTATTACTTTATCTTTAATTGATAATCTTATAATAATTTAAATAATAGAAATGTATTTGCCCATTAAAAATACTTATTTTTTATTTTGACCATTGATATATAAATGTTTTTGCGACTCTCTAAAAAAAGCAGTTAGAACTGGTAACCTACAGAATGGGAGAAAATTTTTGGAGTCTATACATCTGACAAAAGGCTAATATCCAGAATCTAAAAAGAACTTAAAAAAATTCACAAGAAAAAACAAACAACCCCATCAAAAAGTGGGCAAAGGTTATGAACAGACACTTTTGAAAAGAAGACATTTATGTGGTCAACAAACACATGAAAAAAGTTAATCATCACTGGTCATTAGAGAAATGCATACCATCTCATGCCAGTTAGAATGGCGATTAAAAAGTCAGGAAACAACAGGTGCTGGAAAGGATGTGGAGAAATAGGAAGGCTTTTACACTGTTGATGGGAGTGTAAATTAGTTCAACCATTGTGGAAGATAGTGTGGTGATTCCTCAAGGATCAAGAACCAGAAAAACCATGTGACCCAGCAATCCCATTACTGGGTATACACCCCAAGGATTATAAATCATCCTGCTCTAAAGACACATGCACACGTAGGTTTATTGCAGCACTATTCACAATAGCAAAGACTTGGAATCAACCCAAATGTCCATCAGTGACAGACTGGATTAAGAAAATGTGGCACATATACACCATGGAATACTATGCAGCCGTAAAAAGGGATGAGTTCATGTCCTTTGCAGGGACATGGATGAAGCTGGAAACCATCATTCTCAACAAACTAATCCAAGAACAGAAAACCAAACACTGCATGTTCTCTCTCATAAGTGGGAACTGAACAATGAGAACACACAGACACAGCGAAAGGATCATCACATACTGGAGCCTGTCAGGAGGTGGAGGGCAAGGGGAGGGAAAGCATTAGGAGAAATACCTAATGTAGATGATGGGTTGATGGGTGCAGCAAACCACCATGGCACATGTATACCTATGTAACAAGCCTGCACGTTCTGCACATGTATCCCAGAACTTAAAGTATAATAATAAGAAGAATAAAGCAGATTTAATGTCTCTCTTCTTCATTACCCATCCTTAAGACATTCTGTAGATGTTCACTCACACTAACATAAAATCTGCCTTAATAGCAGACATCTAATAAGCAACATGGTCACTTTACATACGTGGTATTATTTGCTACTCAGTGTCTTACAATGCAGTTACATAGATCTACCATTCCTGTTATACAACAGAGGTACCTAAGGCACCTGACTTAGCAAAGTGGCTTTCCCCACTCCTGTCGACATCTCTTATCCTCTCTCAAGGTTTAAGTTGCCCTTTTCTTCTTTATCTCTCATTCATTTCTATAACACGCCAGCTATTATATATACCTACATACATGTATATAGTACATGTGTATGTATAAACACATACATACACATAAATATACATATAACCTGCTGCCTTCATGATGAGAGGAAATTCTATTATTATAATTTATCATCATGAGGTGGGGAGAAGGTAGAAAAATAAGTCATTGAATTCCTACTATGTATAAGACACTATACTAGGTGCTGAGGATACAACAGATTTGGACAAATATAGCTCCTGCCCCTAGGAAGCTTACAGTTTATATATAGAGAGAATAAACAAGTAAATCAAGCAAATGGTTACACATGTGAACAGTACTAGGATGGAAACAAACAAGGTACTGAATAGACATCACTAGGAAAACACTGGCTACTTCAGCTGTGATGGCAGCAGAAGGCCTTTTCAAGGAAAACCCATTGAAGCCTGACCCTGAAGAAGAAGTAGGTCTCAGAAAAATGAGAAGTGGAAGGATGAGTGTTTGGGGGAGAGCTGAGACAAATCCCTCGAGGTGGGAAAGAGGCTGGCCTGTTGTAAGAACCATCAAAAGGCCAGTGTAACGAATGAGTGCCTAAAGAAGGGGCAGGAGAGGTGAGCAGACCAGAGGAACTAAAGGAATGTGAGTTGTGATATGTTTTTTCTGTCTCCAGGGCCATGAAGTATGTGTAGTAACAGTGCAGAGTTAGATCAGTGGGTAGCTGCAGCACTTCTGTTTCGGCAGCAGGCAGCATCACTCTAACAGGTCCATCTGCTCTCAGTTTCTCCTGCTGGGTCCAAACATTTGTATGATGAATTAAAAGAGCTGGGACAGGCTGGGCATGGTGGTTCATGCCTGTAATCCCAACACTTCGGTAGGCCGAGGCGGTGGATCATCTGAGGTCAGGAGTTCAAGATCAGCTTGAGCAACATGGTGAAACCCCATCACTACTAAAACTACAAAATTAGCCAGGCGTGGTGGCAGGTGCCTGGAGTCCCAGCTACTCAGGAGGCTGAGGCAGAAGAATCGCTTGATCCTGAGAGTCGGAGGTTGCAGTGAGCCAAGATCACACCATTGCACTCCAGCCTGGGAGACAGAGCTAGACTCTGTCTCGAGAAAAAAAAAAAGGCCCGGCACAGTGTCTCATGCCTGTCATCCTAGCACTTTGGGAGGCCGAGGCAGGCAGATCACCTGAGGTCAGGAGTTTGAGAACAGCTTGGCCAACATGGCGAAACCCTGTCTCTACTAAAAACACAAAAATTAGCTGGATGTGGTGGCAGGGGCCTGTAATTCCAGTTACTTGGGAGGCTGAGACAGGAGAATCGCTCGAACCTGGGAGACGGAGGTTGCTATGAGCCGAGGTCATGCTACTGTACTCCAGCCTGGGCAACAGAGCTAGACTCAAAATTTAAAAAAAAAAAAAAAAAAATTAAAAACAAAAAGAGCTGGGAGATAAAATGCCTGGCTACTGATGAGAACAAAGCTAACAAGATGGCTTGACCTTGGTTTAGTACTCACAACACTGCCATGAAAGAAGCTTCCTCATCCCCCTTTTACGTGGAGGGAGGTGATCCGATGTGTTAGGAAGAAAAGACACTTGCCCAAGTATGTATGCTCTGATAGGAAATAACCGAACTAAGGCTTTTATCCAGATGGGTTTGATGCTGTTAGGGTATTCAACCATATTTTACTGTCACTCATGGGGTATATTTATGATTAAAAGTAAGTAGCAAGTAAAATGAGGGCAAATCTCATTTATTTTACATTTCACGTTTCCTCGCTTTAAAATGTGGTATTATTAATTTATTCATACATTCCACAAACTTTTACTGAGCACCTTCTGAGTGTTCAGCACTGTAGTAGTTGCTGCAGATGATTTGTGCATGAGATTAGCAAGGTAAATCAGTCATGTTTAGTTAAAGTTAATAATAATGATATATATCATTTTGATAATCATTATAAAAGGAGACTACAAATATAAAGTACTCTTAAAATCAATTACTGCTTATCTTGGTTATCATTTGGACTCTGATTTGGCATAAGCACTTTTAAAAGACAAGGGTTTGAATGGAAGAGAAACCTCAAGAGTTAAAAAAATATGATGTTGGTTCTTGGCATAACTATTAATAATATCATTTGCACAGCTACCACTGGAAAAAATCTAAATCAGAAATAAAAAGATTGTTAATAATCTTAAAGTTTTCCTAAGCCTCCTAGGATATAACTTTTATGACCCCATCCACCAGCTAGTGTCTGAAAGTCAAAAAATGCAAAAAAGATTTAAGTATTTTCTCCTCTCTAAGTATTAACATTAAATCAGTTTTCATTACCTGATACCCCAAGTTCAGACTAGAAGCTAACTCTGTATCTTCATATCAGTTTATACTTCCTCATCACACTAGATTGAAATTTCCCATTTACTATTATAATCTCTTTCTACACCATATGCTCCATGACAACATTGACCATATGCTTCTGCTCACAGGTGAATTATTGGAGCTTCCTGTAATCATGGGCACACTTTAGGTGTTCAATAGGTATTTCTAGAAGACGTATAAGAGCCCACCACTGCATGTGGTGGATGATGTTGAGGAACCCAACACACACAAGAGTAAAGGGCACAGCAAGGCCACGGTGCCTGTCATTTACTCACGTGCCCAGAAAGTAGTAAACAGAACTCTCAGTGAGTAACTGAGGCTAGACCTAAATCTGCCTATTAAAGAAGGTCATTCTGTTGAAAGGATGTCAAGGAGTATAAGAAAATAAAATTACACTTCATTACCCTTTTTTTTTTTTTTTTTGGTCCGTATGTAAGGATGCAGATGAAGGAAGGTTTGAAGTGCCTGCAGTTTCCAATCAATGAAGTATATGCAGATTGTTAATCACTTCCCTGGCAGATTGTGGAGAAGTACTAGAAAATCATTAACACGAAGAGCTGGTGAATCAGAATGCTGATTCTTTGCATACAGATATGACATTTTCTACCCATTTTAACTGAACAGGCCTGCAGAAAAGTACTTCACATAAGACAGGTCCTCAATGAGTGTGAAACAATAACACCTTTCCAAATAAATATTTTATATTTTAGAGCATCAGAGCATCCAAAGTTGACCTAAAATTGTTGAAAATATCACACATTATATTATCAGTTATTACTTCTCTGTCCCAAACGAACATCTATTCAGAAAAGCCAAGTGAAACTGCTCATTTTCTACAATATGCTTTTATTGGGCAAATAGGAATTAACAAATTTTATTTTGTTGCAGCTTGACAAAATTGAACAACTCCACACAGATATCCCTCTGTTTAAGGAAAAAAGAAAAAAAAAAATCTCACCTAGTTGACTAGAAAGAAAATTAGTGAAAACTGGATTCTATTTTCCATTTGAATTACAGTGTAATTTTGCAGGCATATGCCCATAGGAAAATGTCTTTAACTGATGTAAAGGAGTGCTTAAGTTGTACGAAAATTGGCAGTGATGCCTGACCAGTGCTTGATGTGCTTTTCAACGTGATCCAGCTCATTCTCTGTTTGGGGTATCTTCAGAACTCTGAAACTCTTCTCCAAGTCAAGATAAATCCCTTGGTTTTAATTCTATGCCTCTGCCACACTCTAATATCGACATGCCTAATTTTCTTTAGTCTAATTACTAAAATTTCTTTGCTGCTCCAGAGTCCGCTTTACAAAAAAGTTGCCACTACCAGAGCTTAGTTGTCCTTTTCTCTATTTTCTCATTGTTGACCTGGACAGTCCACAATGTTGTCTAAAATAGCCTGAGAGTCTCTCTTTCTCTCTCTCTTTCTCTCTCTCTTTCTCTCTCTCTCTTTCTCTGTTTTTTAAGACAGAGTCTCACTCTGTGGCCCAGGCTGGGTGCAGTGGCATGCTGACGGCTCACTGCAACCTCCACCACCCGGGTTCAAGCAATTCTCCTGCCTCAGCCTCCCAAGTAGCTGGGACTACAGGCACCCACCACCATACCCGGCTAATTTTTGTAATTTTAGTAGAGATGGAATTTCCCCATGTTGGCCAGGCTGGTCTCAGACTCCCGACCTCAGGTGATCCACCCATCTCAGCCCCCGCAAACTGCTGGGATTACAGGCGTGAGCCACCACACGCAGCTGAGAGTCTCTTAACTTTGCCACCAAATTATGTTCAATTAGTTACTTTCTATTTTCATCAGTACAACTAACTCCTAATCAGATTACATCCGATTTACTCAGAATAAAAAGTTGCTGTAAATTTGACTGAAGAAATTATTCTAACTTTCTTCTTTGGAATGGAACTGATGCATAAAAGGAGAGAAGTAAGAATTTCTTCACATGGGGCAGTTTTTGAATGAGTCACATAGTAACAGTCTCCCATCCCATTAGCAATCTTATTTCCTTTGAATGCCACATAACACAGCTACTCACAGTGTGAAGCAAAATGTCTTGTTTTCATTTCTAGAGCAATTTCAATGATCCTATTGTCAGTGGCATACTCAATAACCATTTTCTGTCACCATGAGAGGGAATACGCTCTAGGCTGATATTCACAAAAGGTTATTCTAATTCTGCAGTAATCAGATATATAATTTAAGCTATATTCTTAATTTTTAATTCCATCGTATATTACTCCAGGTTCCGAAAAGCCACAGGTTGAAATCAAGGTGAGGGATGGGGGGAGGAAACCCTCTATTAATCACTTCCATTGTGGAATAACCAGAATGAAGCAAAGAGTTAATAGAATTCAAAGCTTTTTAAGGGGTTTACCTCAGATTCAGTTATAACAAATAGCTAAAACTTCTTACAAAGTGACTTCTGTATATTTTTTTTTGTTTTAACCTGTGTTAACATCAATAAACTGGGCAAAGTTTTCAAAAGGACTATTAGAAAGAATCGCATATGTTATTTAAAGGAAGCACTTATGTCTCATCCATGCCAGTATTCCCAGAGGCCTCATATTTATTAAGACTTCTATTGCACTGACTGGGTGTCTGGCACTGTTCTAAGCACTTTCTATATATCAACCCATTTAATTATCATATCAACTCTATGTGGCAAGTACTATTGTTATCCTCTCCATTTTACAGTTGAGGAAACTGAGACATGGAAGCAATTTGCTAATGATCATGTATCTGGTAGGTAGCAAAGGTGGGCTTCAACCTCAAGCTGCCTGGGCACCAAAATCCAGGCTCTTAACCACTATGTTATGCTGCCTCTGGCATTAAGAAATGAAAATTAACATTTATGGGAAGAGAAGAGGAAATGGAATACTTTGGCAGTAAGAAAATTAAGAAGGCAACCTAGTCGGTCTCACAGTACAGTTTGCCTTCTAGTAAAGCTCTTTTTCTACTGGGGATATTTATCAATTTTGCAGCACTTTTCTGAATCCTGGTTCCCTCCTAGGTTTCTCCTTAAACCCTGGTCACATCCAGCTTCAATTTACTCCTGCTTGGATGAACCAACTGAAAGGAGACCACAGGAGACTTTGCTGCTGGTAAGTGTTTTCCTCAGTTCCCTAGAGCTAGAATATTTGCGCAGGTGCCAAGAGTAGAGAACCTTTCAATGAGAATTCCAACTAGGCTGTAAAATGCTTAGCACTCAGTGAAAGTTAGAAAATAACGTTATTATTATTTAAGGCATCAATCACACCATCACTGCCCTCTAGTTCTTCTATTAAGAGATAATACAATACTATATTCAAGACAGTAGCATCTATGACCAAAACATAATATTGCAGTAGGAACTTTTAAAAATGCATTCTAGAGAATTCTCCAAATTATGGGGGGAGGAGCAAGATGGCCGAATAGGAACAGCTCCAGTCTCCAACTCCCAGCGTGAGCGACACAGAAGACCAGTGATTTCTGCATTTTCACCTGAGGTACTGGGGTCATCTCACACGGGAGTGCTGGACATTCGGTGCTGGTCAGCTGCTGCAGCCTGACCAGC